>NW_027528608.1:438461-449418 GCF_008692635.1 Crocuta crocuta
TTGACTGGGAGGGCCTCGGTCTTCTGATCTGTGGGATGGGGGTAAGAAATTGTGTCGAGTTCAATGGTCAGGCTAAGTGGAATCTGACTCCCAGCTCTTCCATTTACTAGTGGGTGGAATGTGGGATTGTTGTGTAACCTCTCTGAGTCCCAGCTTCTCATCTGAACAAGGGAATAGTGAGGGTGACCTCCCAGGTCTGCTGCAAGAATTGAACCAAGTAATGTGTGCAGAGCATACCTCTGCTCTGGGGCAGAGTGAGGGCTGATAAATGGTAGCGCCTCCCCACAGATGTAAAGTCCGAGGTAGCCTGGAGGGCAGCTGAGGCACCAAGAAAGTCCCTGTGGTTGGTCCCACGGAGAGGCTGGGGAGAGCGAGAGGAGATAGAAGCTCCTCCTGATGAAATCTCCCTTTCAGAAGACTTCCAGGGTCTGCAAAGACTGTGCCACGTGTGGGTAAACTCAGTAGGACCTAGGGAAGAAAGGCAGTTCAAATGGAAGGTTCTGTCTCCACTGCCCAAAGATTCTCATTCAGGAAGCAAGTCCATCCTCAGTTCTGCCCCGAAGCAGGCATCCACCTACAGGGATTGATTGCAAAAGTGGCCACATTCCCTCAGCCCTCACCTGCGTGTTGCCATGTGACCCACCAGTCTTGTGACTTTGGCCAATAGCATGCCATAGAAGTGGCAGTGTTCCCACCAAGGCCAAATTCCCACTTTCTTTTGCTCCTCTGCCTTCTCCAGGAGAACAGCCCTGGGCTAACCAGCTGGAGGAGATGTTCGGAGCATAGCCGAGTTGGCCCCGTGGTCTTAGCTGAGAGCCTGGATATATGGAAGAAGATCAAAGGTGAAGATCAATAAAGTCACCCTGATAACCTGTAAGTGACCAGAGGCCACTGAGTGAGCCCTGCGCAGCCCAGGTCAGGTCAGCAGGACTGCCTGGCCAGCCCATTGGGCAAGGACAGGCATACATGCTTAGAACTGCATGTCAGAGCTGTCATGTGGGGGCCAGTTAGGCAGCAGTTTTGCGGCAATAGTCACTGACCTGCCCCTTTCAGCTGCTTCACTCCAAAACAACCTCCTTGCTCTGCAGAGAAGGGAAGAGGGATCTCAATACAAATCCAGAACTGTGATTCAAAGCTCAAACTGTCAATTCAGAGGCAAGAGCTCTCTGTTTCACAGACCATGCTGCCAGCCCCATAGCAAACAGCCTTGTCACTGGTCACTTGAAAGCCCCTTTGCTGGCCAGCCTCAGAGATGCTGACCAGCCTCAGCACGAGGTCAGTGGAGAGGTCCTGGCCCTCAGGTGCTAGCCCAGCACCACAAAGAGGGCAGCCCCAGCCCTCTAGGCACACACAGATGGAGGGGATCCTGAGGGTCTGGCCCTAGTCATGGCTAGAGACCTTGGAGCTGGGCAGGAAGCCCAGCACCAGTAGCGTCCCCTTCCCACAGCCTGCCTATGCTCTCCAGGAAAACCCTCTCACTAACCACCCCCACATGGCTTTCCTGGTGGACACACTGTGGATAATTCTAGCTCTGGGGACCCAGAAGGCTCCTAGTTGATGTTAAAGAAACAAAATTCTCAGTGACACTCTCTAAAGGTGGTAGGACAGACTTTATTCAGGACCATAGAGATAGGTGTAGCTCACTGCAGTGGGCTCTTGCCGTAAGGGAGGGAGATCATGCTCCATTCCGAGAATAGTACGGGCAAATGGGAATTTACAGCCAAGGAGCAGGTCAGTGGATGAACAGTCACTAAGAGGAGATATCGGGGTGGGGGATTCCAGCTAAACCTACCTAACAAGATTCTTGCTGCAAATAGGCCAGTGTGGTGAGACACCACCTGGGGGGAAGGGGGGGGGACAGAGGAGGACCTGACCAGGTATTGAGGGTAAGAGGTTCTTGCTAAAACTGGATTTTACAAGGAAATGCACAGGAGAAGTTTCAAGAGTCTGACTAAAGTCTGGTCAAGCAAAGAGTTGTATAGCCATAACCCATCAGGGCGCCTGAGGCAGGCAGCACAGTGGGCCCTGTGAGTCCCTGGTCCTGGACAGACCCCCAGCCCAGCACTTCATGTCAATCTGAGGCCTGAGTGCTCCAGGGGTGTGGCCCCAGGGGAGAGATTCCCAACACAGAAAGAAGAGGTTGTCTCCTCCTCCCACCCCAATCTGCTTTCAAAACTGCTCATTGGTTGTCTTATCTGAAAATGTTTCATAAAAAACCTTGCCTTAATTTTCATTTATTGTGTTACTTTCTTTTTGCTACATTCAAGTCTTATAACTCTGCAATTTATGAGTCTCATTCTTTTTTTTAAAGTTTATTTATTTGAGAGAGAGAGAGAGAGAGAACAAAGGTGGGAGAGGGGCAGAGAGAGAGAGAGAGACAGAATCTGAAGCAAGTTCCAGGCTCTGAGCTGTCAGCACAGGGCCCAATGTGGGGCTCAAACTCACAAACTATGAGATCGTGACCTGAGCTGAAGTAGGACACTTAACCGACCGAGCCACCCAGGGGCACCAAGAGAGTCTCATTCTATAGAACCACTCAGGTAGAGTGCTTTTTCAGGTGCAGTTACCTCTGTCTGGGATGCCTTTCCCCTAGTTTTCCATCCAGCAAACTCCTACTCATCCTTCAAGACCTGACTCATATGACACCTCTTCCATGAAGCCTCCCATGGTTTCCCTAGGAAATATATTGACACTATATTTTGGGCTTTCTGAAATTTGGGCTGTGCATCTCACAGTTGCTAACCACAGGTCAGAAAACTATGGCTCACAGGCCAAAACCAACCTGTCCTTCGTTTTGGCAAATAGAATTTTATTTAGAACACACCATGCCCATTTGTTTTTACATACTGTCTATGGCTGTTTTCCTGCTACACCAGTGACAGTGACTATATGGCCCAGAGAGACAAAATATTTACTATCTGGTCCTTTATAGAAAAAGTTTGCTGACCCCTGATTCAGACTACGAGCATCTCAAGAGCTAGTACGAGGACAAGAGCTGTTTGCCCGAATCCTGAAGCACCGACCTAAAGCCCAGCCTGCAGAAGGTTGAATTTATGAATAAATGAGCGAATGAATGAGCAAATGGAGATGTTATGGATGTATCACAAACAAAGCCTATGTTTGCAATGTCATGCATGGTTCCCTGGACCAGATTCCCAGAGGGCCCAGTGGAACTTTCTACTGACCCCACAATGCAACACGTGCTACTAAGAAGAGAGTTCCAGGTTTCAAGAAGCGAGGGCTATGGTGATGTTATCTATGACCCTGCCCCATCCCTCAGCCAGTGTGGGAGGGGACAGCTGCAGAGAGGAGTAGCTGCCAGCACCTGCCCCAAGCCCTCTGCATCTCTCGTTCTCCGTTCTGGGGCCCTCTGCTCCCGTGCCCCGCAGTGCCAGGGAAAACTCGCAGCCATTCTGGTGCACGCCCACCCTAGGACCTGAGCAAGTCCTGACCAATGGGAGATGCGAGGCAGCAGATTAATTCTTCCCTCCTCTTGTGTCTCACACATGTTCTGCACATAGCTTCAGAGGGTCCCCAGGAGATGAGAGTGCCAGGTGTCCACTCTGGCTTCCCCTTACTCAGTGGGCCACTCCTGTTCTGCAGGATCATGTCCCCAGAATAAACCACCTGCACACAAGCCATCAGTGTCAGCCATGAGGTTAAACAGCCCTACCCTTGTTGCAGTGGGACTGATAATCATGACCTTCAGTGCATGTAATGCGACATAAGCCCCATAGGGGACATATGGTGCATTCATTTCCTCAGGTTGCAGCTATAAAATACCACTTGCTTGGTGGCCTTAAACAACAGAAATTTATTCTCTCGCAGTTTTGAAGACTAGAGGTCCAAAATCAAGGTGTCTGCAGGGCAGCCTTCCCTCTGAAGACCATAAAGGAGGACTTTTCCTGTGTCTTCCAGCTTCTGGGGGCTGGCTCGGTGTTGCCTGGCTCATGGCAGAACGACTCCCATCTACCCTTCTTCACGTGGCCTTGCCCGTCCTCTGAGGACATCAGTCACTAGATTCCAGGCACGTCGACTCTAAAGACAGGGAGACTCCAACTTTCCAACTAACCCACTGGGGGGCTTTCAGGGCCACCTCCCCTGGCCAGATGCTGACACCCTGTCGCTTGGCTTCGGTGTCTTTTTGAGGACTTTAATTTGTCTGCAGGTAATGAAATTGTTCATGAACTTTTCCAAATCTCCTCTGCTAGACAGGGAGACCCCAGGCCACAGGCGCTGGGCCTTCCATAGCTCTGAAACCTCCATGTCAGGGACCAGGAGCTATGAGCAAACCACTTCTGAAGGAGCAAGTGACCAAACCTGCACACATGCCCTCCTCCCCATCTGGCCCTCCCCAACCCTGAGCTTCCTTTGCAGGCTTTCCTGATTTCTCTGGTTGCCAAAGAGGAGATCCCCACCCCAACAGATGGAGAACCCCACAGGGTTTCCTTGGGGAAAGGGGAGGTGTCTCATCCTCCCCTGGTCCTCCTCCAACTACTGTGATCTGTACTGTGTCTCATATACAGTAGGAGCTTAGTATGGACCTGCTGAATCATCAGAATGTGGCCTGCTGGTAGGTTTTCTACGCTGCCTCAGGAAGCAGCCAGAATTGGGGTTGCTGGCCACCCTCACGGAAGAGACTCTGAGTCAGAGAAAATGAGGCATTTTTGTTTGATTGGATTTCTACTCCTGGCTCAGCCTGCAAACAGTAAACATTTAATTTCTTGTTCCACAATTATGTTAAAAGGTAGATAAAAACCAGTAAGCCTTCATTTGGCCTTTTGGTTCTAATGGCCCTTTATCCTCTCTCTGTCTCTCTCATATGTCCTGGGGCAGGCAGGGGAAGGCTGGGCAGGGTCCTGGCCACCTGCCCTCTCTGGCAGAGCACCTAGCTCTGGGCTGGGGAGCACCCTGCATGGGGCAGGGCAGCAGAGCTGCTCCCTTGGCCTCCTGGGCTCAACCTCTGGCTGGACCCTGACTTGCGGGACATCTTAGGACTGTGAGCACATTTAGGGCTATGTAGTTCCAAAGGGGACACATGTGAGCAGCTTCCCCCAGACTTCTTTGTAAAAGGCCCAGCCCACACTGGCCACTATAGGAGGAGACTGGAAACAAAGCTCCATCTGCCCTGCAAGGGCCAGTGAGTGGCATCCCACTGTGACACTTTTGTCCTGCTCTGGTGAGCAGCAGAGGGGGCTGTGGACACAGCCTGGAATCCTCACTGGGGACAGGACTGTCTCTGAGCTCCACCAGACTTGGCGGAAGCTTGAGCCACCACAGAGGGGAGAGACATGGGCTGTCAAGTCGGAACCTCCACTTTCTGAACCCCACTCAGGTCATCACTGGCTGTGTGACCTCAGCCCA
Source organism: Crocuta crocuta (assembly GCF_008692635.1). Taxonomy (NCBI): domain Eukaryota; kingdom Metazoa; phylum Chordata; class Mammalia; order Carnivora; family Hyaenidae; genus Crocuta; species Crocuta crocuta. The sequence goes on from NW_027528608.1 coordinate 443,826, forward strand.
GCCTTCACCCCGTCAGGGCCTCACTCCCCAGCCAAGATATAAGCACAGCAAGATCAGATCTATGGCCACATGGAGTCACTTTCCTGCCGCCAGAGGCTGATTCCTGGGAAACAACCATAGTTTTTAAGTACCTCTCTTGCCCCAGGAGAAGCTGTGGAACTGGAGGTCACTAGCCTGCTGGGCTGCTGCGCCATCTCAGAGCCTCCTGCTCCCCCAGCCCCTCCTCACCTCTCCAGACCTTGTTTCTCTCTCCAGTATCCCCACCCCACCGGCCACAGCCTCTTCCTCTTCCCCTCATGCATCTGGTCCTCCCTGGCTAGTCCAAAGACAGGGACAGCCAGACTCTCCTTCTAGGGTGTGGTGGGCAGAGGTGTGCAGCGTGGCCGTGTGTGCCCCAGACTGCATACACATGGCTCTGTGTGCCTGTGCACTCCTAAGGCACGTGCATACCTGGGGAGGCAAATACCATCTTATTGGCCCTGCACTGCTCCCTTGGTCTGGAAGTTACCTGCCACTCCAAACAGGGGGTTCACTTCGAGTCTTCTCATCAGCAGGCTTGGAAGCCCTGTGACCTGAGCCAAACCAATCAGGCTCCTGCCCTGAGACTTTTGCCACTGGGATTAGAGAAGACAGGCCGTCCATCCCTTTGAGCTTGTGACCAGGCATTCTCAGAGGCGATGTGCACTGGGACAGCTGAGCCAGCAGCCCGAAGAAGGAGAGGAAGGGGAGCAGCCCCCAGATCTTGCACCCAAGCTTGTTTGCACTGGGCTCTGCTGCTGTTAGGGGACCCAGGTTGCCCCTGACACCTTCTGTCCCATAGCATGGTGGGGAAGGGCCTGGGGCCCACAGGGAGCTGGGGGCTGATCTCACAGGAAACCTCAGACAACTTTTCCATCTTACGCACAGTTTAGTACATTGCCTGGCATGTGCTGATGGCCTGGCCTGGGAAGCTATTATTATCCTGGTTCCTCAACTCCCATTTACTCTGACTCTAAAGTCCCCATCAGGAGCTGGCAGCTCCCATGGGCCAGTGCTTCCTCTTCTCCAAATAAAAAGCCGAGACTCTAAGCTAGTGCCTTTTCCTTTTAACTGAAATAACCCTGAGAATACTACAAATCTATCCCTGCTTTGGTAATGCCGCCAACATGCATGCACACGCATTGTCACACATGTTCATATGCACACATACCCACAGGCTCACACACATGCATGAATGCTCTCATGCATGCACATGTACTCACACATGCACACTATAATACATGTACCCATGTGTATGTTTACATATGTTTACAGGCTCATAGGCACATGCGCTTGCATGTACAGGTTCACATACACATGCTGACATGTGTGCATACCCACATGCATGCTCTCACACATGCACACATACTTTCTCTACACATGCTCACACCAGCACACACACGTGCTTTCATACATGGAGACACACTATCAGATGTGTACATAGACATACGTGCACTCATGCTTACATGCACACACATACACTCAAATACACACACATACACACACACTTCACCCCCTTTACTCTCTTCTCAACTCAGAACATCTGAGCTGTCTTTTCAGCCCAGTAAATCCGCTTTTACATCCCCAAATGGAGGGGGGTGGACATGATCACAGTGAGACCTTATATGCCAAGTCCCAGCCCTGGAGCCAGTTTTTATGACTGAGTTATAAACCTCTGTAGCAGAGGTTCATGCTGGACGTGCAGTCAAGCTCAGCAAAAGAAGGGCAAGTGGGGCCATGATGGAGGAAGCGCCCGCAGGAGAGCAAGGGCTTGGGACGCTGACCAGCCTATAACTCAGGGCCCCCAGTGTGAGGTAATTAAGGAATATCAGCCATGTGCTTTTCTGTCCCTCATATAAAAAGCACCACTTAGTCTTCCAATATCTGGACTCATTTTCCTCACAAACTGATGGGATTTCCATCCTGTAATGTGCAGATTTTATCCTCTGCTTGTACTCTCTGAAAGCACAAAAGGACCTGCAGACACTGGCTTTCTCCATCACAGGGGCTCCTGTTCCCCCTCACCCTGACTTTATTTTTTTAAGCACTTTTTTTTTTAGTAAATCATGACATTTCTGGTTCTTCCAACCACCTCCAGAAGTGCTGGATTTGCTCAGAAGATGGAAGCAGGAAGTCTCCATCCCCACTTCTGTTCCTCCCAAAACTTTGATTTTGTGGCCAGAAATGAGCTATTAGAGGAAGGAAAGACGCAGGGTGTGGCTGGAACACTGGCCCTCAGATCTGGGTTCTGGGAAGGATGGGGCTTTCCAGGTGGCCTCTCTGAGGCAGGGAGGGCAAGAGGCGGCATTCTGGCTGATCCTATAGCAAGCACATCCAAGAAGGAGGAGGAGACGCAATATGTAGCTGAAGGCTTGGCAAGGCACTGCTGGAGAGCTACTGGGTTAAGCATTATCCTCTTGACTCTACTTTTCAAAGTTCCAGGGGAAGGCAGAGATGTGACATCCCAGCACTTTGTGGGGCTGACCAGAGCAGCAACTGAAATCAGGGTGGGAGGGAGGATCCAGCGGCAGTATAAGACCTGGACAGTGGGAATCGAGGGGCCACCTATTCAGAGGGCAGTGGCCACTCATAGGGGTCTCCTCAAGGCCCCAGCCACAGCTTAGCCTCTTGGACCAGGGCGTGTCAACCCCAGTCCCTTGATGGAGAGATGAGGGAATGGACCCTTGCAGGGCTGGCCAGACAGGGCCCAAGCTGACCCCCACAGGAGAGGTCCTGCTGCCCCAGGCCTTTTCAGCAGCCTGTGTCTAGGGGACACACACCATCCCCATAGCTGCAGGGCTGGGAAAGTGCTTCTGCAGGAAGACTTTCAGACTGGCCCGTGGGCCCTGCTGCCACCATTGGCCCTACATTCTTCTGGACCAGGGGTTGCAGACAAGCAGCGCTGATCCAGATTTAGCCCACAGAGGGGTTTTGTCCTGTGTATTGTATTTTTTTTTAAGTTTATGTATTTATCCTGAGAGAGAGAGTGCAAGCAGGGGAGGGACAGAGAGAGGGGGGACAGAGAGAGAAAAAAATGAATCTTAAGCAGGCTCCTTACTGCCAGCACAAAGCCCAATGGAAGGCTCGAACTCACAAACTGTGAGATTATGACCTGAGCCGAAATCAAGAGTCGGACACTTAACCCACTGAGCCATCCAGGTGCCCCAGTGTATTGTATTTTTAATTATCAGAATTACTTTCCAACTATCATGGTCTCATGCATGATCTGAGCCCCAGAAGCAGATGCCCCATGGACCTCATCCACGCTGCCCCAACAAGTCTGCCACAGGGCTCCCTAGTGCTTACAGACACCCCAGCCTCACGACACCATGGCTTGTGAAGGGGACGGCTGGTCTGGGACTGGCACACCACCAGTCTGCTCTGGAAGTGACACACACCTGAGCAAGCTCACACACTGCACACTGTCTACACCCTGACTGGGCCGCCTGCCTGGAGTGCAGTTCCATCGCATCCTACACTTTCTCCCCTGCAGCCTATCCCCTAGGAAGCCTGCAAGATCTCCCTGCTCCCTCCTCCTCTGCTAACACAATGGAGACCTTACTAGGTGCCTACTTTTACCCTTGTTTCTAAGTTAATCTCCCAACGCCGCAGAAGCAGACACTTTGATGACCCCCATTTAACAGGGCCTCTAAGAGATGCACACGTGGGCCAGGCTCACACAGTGGCAAGTGATAGGGCCAAGATTTGAACTCAGCACCAAGGGCAGCTCCTCCGCCTGCACCACACAACCTTCTCCTGGCCAGTGTGCCCATGCTTCCCTTCCCTCATGTCCTTGCACATGGGCCCACTCTCCCCAACTCTAGTCCCAACTAATGAGATGTGGCCATGATCATCACCAGCAGCACCCTCCCAACCCCCTACGGCCAAGAACCTACCCAGGTGCATGCCCTCTGTGACCAGACTCCAGCCTCACCAGTGCTCTGAGGACTGAGCCATCATCGTCCCACTTTGCCCAGCTGTGGGGGTGGGTGTGGCCCTACAGTCTGATGAGCCCCTGCCTCAGACAGGACACAGCCCCTCTTCAGTGCTAAGTGTCTCTTCTTCTCCCTCCTCCAAGGTGCTGAGCCTTGGGAACAGGGCTGCCCTTGTTACCTACAGTTGGGGTGGGGCACCGACGTCCAACAGGACACACATCTCAGCTTTTGGACAAACCTGCCCTGTGGACTGCTTCAGACACTGCAGGATGGAACACAGTCACAGGAAGCCAATCTACTTGCAAGAAGCCAGGACGACATGCCTCTGAGAAGCTCATCGGGGAAAGTCAGCCAGAGGGTCGCCCTGCAAATCAGAAGCACTTCTGCACCTGGACTACAGTCTCTCCTTCTAGGCCTAGACCGCTGGCTCTTCACAGAGACTTCCTGCCACCCCAAATATGCTTTTGAGGAAAGTGATACCATATATACATGGCATCATCTATTTTAAGAAGAAGGCCCACTGTTGCAAAGTGTATATTCAAAATATATTATCCCAATCAAAAATCTTGGGAGAAAATGTTACTCTTTCCTTTCAATGGAAGAACATCTTGGTTTAGAAAGGTCTCAGACACCAACCCTCCCAGAGGTTGGTCAAGTTCTGTAAACTGATGGCTGCAGGGCGCTATAGTGTTGACAATAGGGAGAAGTGAGGTCTGCGTACTTGACAAAAGTCTGCAATGGCATAGTCCATGTTAGCAGTGCCCCTAGAGGAGGGCCACAGGCTCTGTATGTGACATCACTGGAGAAATAGGCATATATCACCAGCACTTATTTTCCAGAAATGTGGCTACTGTGGCGGATGCTCCTCAAAGATGGTGTCGTAGAGACGAGCGGAGGCATTTGGCACCTGGGCTGCACACGGACCTGTGGGAGCCACCCGGACACAGAGGAGCTGTGCCACCCCTGTACCACCTGGCTGTGCCCCTGAGGCAAGCTTGATGGCCCAGCGGCTTCGGCTAGACCCTCAAGTCAAGAGACTCTGTGTCCAGTCCCCACCCCAGCCCCCACCCAAGGCAGGCAGTGGGGTTCTGGGGTTGGCACTGGGGCTGGGCTGGAAGAGGGCTGTACCATGCCAGGCCCAAGGGCTGAGGCATCAGGTGCAGCCATCTCAGTATTGCAGGGGATGCCCCTAACTGGCCATACTGGATGCCTGTTGGGAAGCAGGCTTGTTTGTCGGGGAGTGTGCAGATGGCAGCCGTGATTTGGAGCCAGGAGCTACAGCAAGGGCAGGGAGGGGCCTCCACGCTAGCTTCTCTAGCAGGTAAGCACACCTGGGAAGCCCAGACCCAGAGGAGTGCACAGGCCCTTCCTTCTCCTGCCAGGCCGGCACCTTCTTCTGGTCTCCCTGTCCCCCAGTCACCTTCCATGTGGTCCATGACTCTCAAAGGGAGTAACAGGTGTTTGCCACTCTGCCTAAAATCCTCTACTCCATGTGCATGGGGGTCACAGCCCTCTCGTGCCAGATGCAGCCTGGCTGTCTAAGGGACCACCCAGACCCCTCCAGTCAGAGAAGCAGAGAGACAACACGTGAGTAAGTGAATACACAGTAGTCAGTGGAAAGGGATGGGTGGAGGGCATGG
>NW_027528608.1:449656-522565 GCF_008692635.1 Crocuta crocuta
CTCTGTTTTGGCTGTGGTGGTCAGGAAGAGCCTCTTGGAGACATGATACACAAAGAGATGTGTAAAAGTTGAGGAAAAGCTAGTCCCAGGAAGATCAGGGGATGGACACTATTCCAGGGACAGAGACAGTAGGTTCAAAGGCCCTGAGACATAAACAACATAAGACACCAAGGAGAGGCTCTGCTGGTATTTTGAGTCCCCTTGCCCTGGTCAACCCACACACATTGTACACTCAACACTCAGTGACCATGTGGCCTCCCCTCTCTTTTAAGGTGCCCTTCATCCCCTGACAGAGAGGAAGGATGGAACAAAGTACACAGGTGGCCCCAGGGCCTTGGAAGGAAATACTCTGCCAATCAAGAATGGCTGCTATGGTGGAGAAGCAGCCCAGAAAAGGAGTTGGACGCTGGCACGGCCTCCTCCCAGCCTTGGGCCCTGGGAAGCTGCCCATGTGCTGTCTGAGTCCATGAAGCCTCCATGAAAGGCTCCATGAGAGGCTCAGCTACCCAGAGAGCCCTGCTGGCATGAGGGGATATGTGCTGGAGGGGAGGGGAGAGGCAGGAAGGAGAGGGGGTAATCATCTCTGACCCACATTCTCCCTAACTTGCTTTCATTTTTCAGTGAGTATTGAGCATGTACTATGCAGAAGGATCTTTGCTAGATCTTTTGGAGCAAGCGTGGATGCAGTGATGAGCACGCTAGAAGAGGAGAAACTACTCTTTTGGGTCAGAGACATTTCCTAAAAGGTACTGTTGTTGTTAAGTGTCAGACACTGTTCTAAATGCATTCTGTGTGTTAACTCATTCAGCCCAACAACAATCCTAGGAGCTAGGTACTATTACTGTCATTTTATGAATAAGAAAACAGAAGCACAGAGAAGGTAAGTGACTTGTCCGCGGTCACACAGCTGGTGAGTGGTGGAATCTGGATTTGGGCACAGGCATTCAGGCTGGGAACCTGTTCTATCTTCCATGCCCTGCTGCCTCTTGGAAGATGGTGTTTGAGCGTGTAGAATTTTGACAGGTTGAGGCAGTTTTCCAGAGAGAAAGATAGCTCAGGGAGTGGAGTCAGCACAGAGAAGGGGTCTGAGACAGGAAAGTCCACACGTGGTCACACCGGAGGTGGAGGCAGAGGTGAAGATGGAGGCCAGGTTCTCTTGCATAGGCTGTGAGCTAGGAGGCTCCCTGTGGTCAGGGCCTGCTAACGTCCCACACACAGGGCCCCCCTGCTTTACCAGGGACTCCTGCCTTCAGGGCCAGTCACAGCAGTGACACATGCTGAGAGCTCTTCTCAGTTACTCCCTGACCCTCTCCCCTTGGCCCTCCAACAGCTCTGTCAGGGGCGTGCTGTTATGGTGTCTGTTTTACAGATGAGGAAACTGAGGCTCAGGCAGATGGAGAAACCTGCCCATCACAAGGGATGCAGAGCCTGGGGCTCATCCCTCTGAGAACTGTCTCTGTCCTGTCTCTTGTCCCTGCCCAGAACTCCTTTGCCAGCACACACAGCCTGGCAAAGGCTCACAGAGCCATTCACAGCCTTAATAGCTGCAGCCTGTAGAAATGGAGCAAACTGATGGCCATGTGCATCACTTTTATGACATTTATAAGAGAGTCATAATTAATTTCCCAAATGCACACAAGACTCAGGGGATCGACTGGGTGCTATTCACAGATTGCACGATCCTGTGAGTTTTAAGCAAATGAGGAGAGAGTATTATTTGCTTTTCTAACTATTGCCTGGTGCATTTTGATGATGGCATTTCCAAAGCAGTTTCAGAAACAGATTATAGAAGTAGCATTTTTAATCTTTAGCAAAAACCCAAGATGTAAGGAAAATTGTAATGTCTCGGTTTTTTGGTTTTGGTTTGTTTTCTTTTTTTAGAGCTATGTTTTCTAGAGTTAGGGAAGAATGTAGTACAAAATAAAGCAACAATGATACTTAGTATGTAAACAGCTACATTATATCCAATTACTCCTACTCAGGCTATGTGTCCCCCCCTCAACCTCAAGAGAGCAAGGAAGTCCACTTATCTCCACATTCAAGGGGCAGAATCATCAGTGCATCTACCACCCACCGAGGATTGGGGGTGCTGGGAGAAGCTCGTACTCCACCCCTACTGTCCGGGATTCCACTGTTAAGATATGCATTTCTCAAGTAATACAACTACTCCCAAGGACAGTGGTCATTTTAGTGCAACACAGACTGGAACTTAACGGGGTAGAGAGGGAGGGTCTTTGTCCCAGGTTGGTGGTACACAGTCCTAAAACTCTGGGGATCTCCTGAGTGGTGAGAGTGTCTTTTGTATGCTAATGAGAGGGCTGGGGCTTGGGGGCCCTTACATGACTTTAGGATGGGGGTCTGGCCAAGAAAGACCAAGGCATGATCAGAGAGCTGGAAATTTCAGCCTCTTCTCCCCTTCCCCACACTTCCCAGAAGGAGAGGGAGCTAGAAATTGTTTATCACTAATAGCCAGTGATTTACTCAATCATACCTATATAATGGAACCTCCATTAAAAAACAGAAAACAGGGGCACCTGGGTAGCTCAGTCAGTTAAGTGTCTTCGGCTCAGGTCATGATCTCACAGTTCGTGAGTCTGAGCCCTGCACTGGGCTCTGTGCTGACAGCTCAGAGCCTGGAGCCTGCTTCAGATTCTGTGTCTCCTCCTCTCTCTGCCCCTTCCCCACTTGCTCTCTGTGTCTCTTTCTCAAAAAAATGAATAAAACATTAAACAAAATTTTAAAAACCCAGAAAACCAAACCAAACAAACAAACAAACAAAAACAAAACAAAAAACCTAAATGAAGCAGTTCAGAGAGCTTCCCAATTGGTGAAAGCATCCACAGGCTTGCAGGGTGACATGTTGGGAGTGAATGGATGCCCCGTGCCCCTCCCCCACACTTGTCCTCTGTCTCTCTTCCACTTAGCTGTTCCCAAGTCACATCCTTTATAATAAACCATTGACAATAGGTAAAGCACTTCCTTGAGTTATGTGAGACAGTCAAGCAAATTTTCAAACCCTGGAATGTGGTTGTGGGAACTCACAATTCAGAGCCCACTGGTTGGTCAGACACCGGGGGGCCCAGGACTTGTGACTGGCATCTGAAGTGAGCACCATCTCATGGAAGTGAGCTCTTACCCTGTTGGGTCTGTGCTAACTCCAGGTAGCTAGTGTGAGACTGGAATGGAATTGTAGGGCCCCTAATTGGCATCTGGAGAGATGGGAGATTGGTTGGTGTGGGATGGAAAAAAAACCATACATCTTGTGTCAGAAGGGCTGGTTGTAAAATAGAGTTCCTAGAGGGATAAAGAAATCCAGAACACTCCCTGAAAAGACAAAAAGGGGACATGGTGGCAGCCTCACAGAAACGAAGGGCAGGCATGCAAGGTGGCTTAGGTTCCGGAGGTGTCGGGGAAACAGGCATGGTGCTAAGGGACACCCCCCCCACCTCACCCCCACCTGTCATTCACCATTTAGCCCATGCCAAAACCTCTGCATCTGCACCCACAGGGAGTCTCTGCTCACAGGAGTATACTAGACCAGTGCCCAGAGCAGAGCAGAGCAGAAAGGTCCTGGATCAAATGAGCCCAGCAACAGCCTTCATGCAATGTGCCCAAGAACTGGTGGATAAATAGCTGGTTCCTCACCTTTCCATCAGTGCCACTCTCAGGCATGTTCCACGCCATCTCCCAGAGCTGTCTGGAGACACTGAGCCCAGTTACCAAGAGCAGCAACCTGCCTGCTGTCTTCTTTCCCTTCACTCACTTCGTGTCCCTATCTGTACTCCCTAGATCAAATCCAAGGCCAACTCCGTGCACTCAGATTCTCATCTCTAGGTCTGCTTCTGGGGAAACCCAGTAGGACATAGCGTCTCTCAATGGCCCAACTCAGATCAGGTGCTCACCCCACGGAGGCCAGGGAGGTACTGCACTGATTTTCCAAACCTGGGCCACATGCCCATCCCAGACCCAGATGGAGAGTGGGGGGTCACATCCACCTGAAACATATGGGCTGAGAGTAGGAGAGGGGAGTTCCCAGAAGAAAATCAGGGTGTGTTACCAGAAGACAGAATTCATTGATGAGCAGGGAAAGCAGTTGTCTATGGTAGCCTACAATGAGAGGGCAGGGGACATATGGGTCACAAAACACTCCAGAGGCATTCTGGGGGCTAAGCACAGTCAGATGGTGCAGGGCACAGGAAGGAGTTAGCAGAGAGTGAACGCCACCCTCAGAAAGCCATGCTCAGTGCTGGGGCTGTGTGTGCAGGACCACAGGAACTCCACCCCAGCCTCCGCCCTGGCACAGAGGTCACAGGAGAGGTTGCCCACTCCATCCTTTGGCTCATGTGTTTCTGCATCCTAGGCTGGAATGAAGGAGCCAGTGGAGAATGAGCTCCCTGAGAACCCACGCACTGCAAGCTCTCAGAGATGCTGCTGTTTATGTAACTGGGCCCAGCCTGATGCCAAGCACCCTAGGGAAGCCCTCCCCAAAGTTTGTGCCTCAGAGCTCCTCATTCTACAGAATGTTCTGGCACATGCTACCCAGTGTGGGTGGAAGGGGGTGATGTGATTCTGCCATCAAGAAAATGTGGGAAAAGGTGGATTAAATGAAACTGGGCCGGTATCTACCACAGAACTTCTCAGGGCCTTCACTGTGTGGTATATACACAACTCTGCAGGGAAAGCCATCACATGCAGTGCTTCCCAAACTAGGTTACAGCAGAACACTTCTCAGAGCACGTGTCAGGACCAGGGTTCAAGGAAAGCCACTTTGGAAAATGGTGACCCAGCAAGGCCACCTTTCCTTTCCCAGAGGCAGCCTCTGATGCATTCCAGATACTCTGCCAAACAGTGCTGCCTTGGCTGCTCCCCCACACTCATCCATTACCCCCCACCCTGCCTCCAAATCTCATATTAAATACAAAACAGGCTAAGCTAGCAGAGCCAAATGCAGTTTGCTGAAGCCACTCCAGTGGCCTAGACACAACGGAGCCTGTGGCTGTGGGTGCATTGCGAGAGTCCTCAGACTTTCCAAATTGCGGCGTGTCAATTATTAAAGGACTTCGGTGCCTGAGAGTGGGGTCCATATAACCCTGGATGCCCATTAAAGTAAACAATTGTCAGCAGTAAACATCTTATGTTGTTAACTGCAGGAGACATCTTATTATAAAAATTGCAGCAGAATCTTAATTGCTTCCCTTCTATCCCCACTATTATAAGAGTTGTTTTAAGGCATTTTTTCCCCTTTCCTTTGGCTTTCTGGTGTGCAGCATCATCGGTGAATGCTCACCACTTCTCTGATAAGACACTATCCTCGTGTGATCGCTCTTCCAGGAGCGTGCTGGGTTTACAGCCTCCACAGTAGGTACTTTCTGGAAAATTAAGTGCCGGTGATGTATGCCTACTTGTCTAGTGGCGCCACCATAAACAGCCTGTAACCATTGCCGCAACACCCTGGAGACACTGCTGAAAACTGACTGTATATCCTCACGGCATTTCGTCTTGCTGGCACTTGTTGGGTCCTCATGAGAACAGGACTACACAGAGATCCCCCTCCAATGCAGTGCTCCCTGCACAAATCTGCTTGGCAATGTTTGAATATCCCACTTGGCCTCCCAAGTTTCAGGGCAGTTTGGGACTAAAGGCTGCTTTGCCTCCTGGGAGTCAGACAAAGAAGCCTGCGTTTGGTCCCTTCAGAAGCCAGGAGCAGGCAATCACTCAGCCTTGCCAATAAGGAGAGAATTTACCAGCCCACAGCCATGTTTACAAGCCTGCCTCCCTCACTCACACTTACAAGATGCTGTACCACTTGCAAAACTCTCCTGCATTAGTATTTAATTTTATCCTCATCACAGTTCTGGGTGGCGGACAAGGCGAGCTCCTTATTTACCTGGTGTAGGGGAGAAAACCTCGGCTTGCTCAAGGACATCAGAGTGTTAGCAGCAGGGTGAGAGCAGGTTCATTGTGGGACTCCAGGTCAGTACTCTCTCCCTTCCTTAAATGTCTTTGCGAAGAAATCAACCTGGGCTCCAGGATGGGTGAGGTGCAGGAGGTCTGGAGGAACTCTGCCTCTTGCAGCAGTGCAGGGCCCAGGGGCCTGGAGGCAGCCACATCCTGATCTAGAGCCACACAGGGAGCTCTCAGCCTTCTGCTTCCTGGTTCCTTGCACACAATATGTCGTATGTGTTCTCTCTCTCTCTCTCTCTTTCTCTCTCAACTAAAATGTCCTTTCCTATTCCCCAAATTTCCCCTCTGATTGTCCCTCTTTTCCTCTCCCAGCTTCTGCCTGGGACCTAAGTGGTGTTTCCAGCAGGAGGGTGGCAGTAAGCCCAGCCCCAGTCCCAGCCCAGTCTGGCCTAGCCTGAGGGCACCCGTACAGTTGGCACCAACTAACTGAAGCCCGATCACCAGGGAGGAGCCTATGTACCCAGCCAAGTGTCCTTTCCTGGCCAGCTCAATGCCACTTCTAAAAAGTTCCAGCGATATCCCCACAGGAGCAGCAGACATCTCCTGCCACAGCCCTCTTTGCCCTTCATGTCCTCCACCTGCTCACTGCCCCCTTATCCGGGGAGCTCCACGGGGTCAGGCTATGTGTCCCTTGCCTCTCACAGAGCTGGGTACAGGTGGTGAGCACCTTCGCTGGGTGACAACTCCAAGCTGGATGCATGACGACCTGGTGTCTCACCCACCCCCTCCCTGGGGTACTGTGTTGAGGGCCAAGGGCACAGGGGCAGACAGCCCTTACCACCAGGATGGACCTCCCCAGCCCCCAGACAGGCACTGTGTAAGACACAGTCCCACTGATGACAGCTCTCTTCCAGGGGGTGATGCGCTTCCTGTCAGCCCAGGCTGTGGTGGAAGCAGTGGGTGGCTGAGTCCTCAGGCTGTGACAGGGCACCTATGGTGTTCTGCTGTCACTCAGTGGGTTTGCCTCATCCTCCCCCCATCACTCTCTCTGGAGAAGAAAGATGTCCCATGGGGGCAGCCAGAGACCTCCTGATGAGGAGCAGAGAAAGTGGAAGCCAAGTGCTGGATCAAATGTCTGAAATCGCAAGCCTTCAAGAATCCTGGGTGGGGCCAGGGACATGCCCCTCCCCTTTACTCTGGGCCTACAGCGTGTCCATCAGGGGAGGAGGGCTGAGCATTTGCACAGCGGCAGCAAGTCTCCACTCATTTGCAGAGTAGCTGACGACCACTTCACACTAGCAGACCTCCAAGTACATAGCCACTGACCCTGACCCACAGTCAAGCCCTACTGTCATGTTTTAATCCACCCAGAGCACGACTGACTTCCTGGTGAGGCCCGGTGTCTTAATTCTTCAGACTGAGTGTACATGAGCATAGAAAAAAAGAACGTAAAATACCTCATTAATATTTTTTAGGTTGATTATATGGTGAAATGATAACATTTTGACTTATATTAGGTTAAGGAAAGTGTATTGTGAAAATTAACATCTCCTGTTATTTCTACTTTTTTAACATAGCTACCAGAAAATTTTAAATTCCACATTGGCAGTGTGTTTCTATGGGTCAGCACTGTGCTCACAGGCCCAGCTTAAATCTGGGGAGAAATGGCTCAGGAGCCCTTAGCAAAGCCAGAAGACATGTTCTCTGTGGGTGACATTGAGGAGTTTGGTGTTTATCCAGCCATATGACACTGCAGGGTACCTGGGGGACGGAGACTCTTGCAGGTCCTGAGGATACACAGTCAAGAAAGATGACATGGTCCCCCCTGGTGTGGCTTATGTTCTAGTAGAAAAGACAGACCACAGACAACTAAACAAGTAAATGAGCAAGACAGTGTCAGGTAAAGAATAAACTTCAGTGATAAGGAGCAGAGTAAATGAGGAGCCCTTTAGGAGGAGTGGTCAGGGAGGGCTTCTTGAAGGAGGTGGCATTTAAGCTGGGACTAAATGAAGACATGGAACCAGTGGAGTAGAAAGCTGGGCAGAAGGGGCAGCAAACCTCAATGTCTGTCAGGAGTGGGGGTCAGCAGTGGGCAAGTGCAGATGTATTCGACAGTCAGAGACGGCTGACCAGGTGGAAACAAGAGTAAGATCCCCTTGACCTCAGGCAGGGGCCTCATGTCTCAAAAAGAGTGGCTATCCGGGGACATTGGATGATAATTTTGGTTATTCAGAAATCAGGGTACCTGGGCTGCTGTCCTCCTTGATCCACTTACTGGTGGCTACTTTAGACAAACCTTTCTTCCCACTGAGTTCTCACATCTCAAATGGAGTAAGAACCTTGCAAGGCTGCCTTGTGGGGGCTTATTCAGACCAAACAGAGCAGTGGCTGTGGATGCTGCCCCAACTCTACACCACTGGAGGGGCTCCCACCAGGGTCTGGAAATGAGCACTGGATTGAAATGTAGATTTGTGGCTGAACGTGAAAAGTGTTACAATAGCAACACACACAACCTGGGGAAGACCAGAGTTTGGATAGAACCATGGGGTGGGGAGGGCATATTAGAGGAAGTTGCTTTTGATCTGGTCCTAGATGTCTGGCTCACAGTCAAGCAGAATGGAGGGAGATACGACTGCCAAAGGAGAGGACTAGATGGAATGCGCAAGGGTGTGGAGGTGGAGAATAACAGACATGCTTGTAGGACAGAGCACGTGGCAGAGACTAGCCTCAGTAAAACCCCAAGGGAGGAAACGCTACTTACCCAAATGCTGTGATTGCCAGGAAACCACCAATACCTCCAGGGAAGACCTTCCTCCATTACCCAAGATGGCCCCAGATGAGCCCCAACACCCTCCAAGACAGTGCCAAAGCTTGTCGGTAAGAGCAGACAGCACCAAACCTGTAGATAAGAAATGTATAATGAATAAACATTATTTAAAGGGACTGCGTAATGCCATGAATTTTTCAGTGGCAAAAACAGCCGAGAACTTATTAAAAAATGCATGAATTTCATATTTGATTATAAGTCAAGAGCAGCCAAAAAGAGAGAAGGAAAAAGTTCAGGGTTGGGGGGGAGGGGGCGATGGCAAAAGACACCAGCAGCCTTGCAGACTAGAATTAATGAGGTTGTTCCTAACGGAGAAGGAGTGACATGGTGATTAGTTAATTACTATTCAGCCGCCTGTAATTAATGCACAACTGAAATTGGTGTACAATGAATTAAACTACCACATAAAGCTGCTACCCAAATTGAGCCGAGGACCTTGATTACTGATTGAGGAGGCTATTACCGTGGCTTCAGCATTGTGATTTCAACAGTGTCTCCCTCCGACAACATGTTGTGCAACTAGCGGGAGACTTGAGCTGAAGAAATCCACTGCCTGGGGCTGGGTGTGATCGTGATGCTCACACACCGGGTGGGGCTTCTGGCACTGGAGTCGGGCTCTGGCTGTGCCCAGCATCCAGCCCAGGGCTGGCCCACTGTGCAGGGAAGGTGTGTTGAGGACGGGTGGAGGGATGGCGGGAAGGAAAGAGAGATGAGACTGGATGGGGATGCAGCTAAAAAGGAAGACAAACATCTGCTCTCCTCTCCAAGAGCATCCTTGTCAACCCTGAGCTCCAAGTCACCCTCGCCCCTTTCTGAGACCAGTGCACCTGGGGTGGGGGCTACTGCAATAGTCCAGACTGCAGGTGCTCCCTTTAGTGCATTCTCCACACAGCAACCAGGGTGATATTTCATAAAGTCAGGTCAAACGATGTTTCTCCCCTTCTTAAAACCCTCCTGTGGATTTCTATCATAATAAGAATCAAATGCATTCTCCATATTATGACCTACAAGGTCTAGTGTGACCCAATCCCCACCAGCTCCCTACTTAATCACTCCCTCTCCTCCTCATTCACATGGCCCAGCTGTATTGGTGTTTCTATGCCACTAAGTCTTCAAACTTAATTCCACCAGGACCTTCGCATGTGGCAATCTATCTGTTTGGAACTCTCTTCCCAAGCTTTTCCCATCAATGAGGTCTCAGCCAAAATGTTCCAGGAAAGGTTATCTTAACTTCCTTGTGTAAAGTAACCTTTCCACCACCACCATTATTCTCTGTCACATGAACACTGATTACTTCCTTCATGGTATATCCTAGGATCTGAATTATTTTGTTTAGCTATGCTGTCCCTTGTTCATGCTCTGTTTCCCCATTAGATCATGGCCTCCACAAAGACAGAAGGTATCTGTTCTCTCCCATGTATACCCAGAGCCCCATGACTAGGGTCCAGGGAGGAAAAGCAGCAGGGAAACCCATCACCAAGGCCACAAAGAGGCCCCCTACAAGTGATGGGCTTCATGGCTCAGAGACACTGACAGCGGCTGCAGGGGGAGAGGAGACTCAGAAGTGGGACTGCTAGCAGAAGTCCTGGGACTGCTCATTGTCCCATTGTTATGTGATATCCCCACACCCAGTGACTCTGAAGAAGTGGCCTGAGGGCACAGTAAGAGGGACCCCACATCGAGATGTGACTGTGGGAGTTAGAGACTGGCTGATGCAGCCAATCCTCACAGCAGGCTGCACCAAGCAGATGGTCTCTTCGGGAGCCCACCCCCTATGCTCAGAGCTCCCCGAGGACTTCCTCCTCACAGACAGGGTCCTGGGAGAGTAGAGCTTGTCCACCCACTGCATCTCAGGTTGTGCTGCAATTTCCTAAGCCAAATGCCCTGGAGACTGTGAGGTTCCTGGGGACAGGAACCACATCTTCCTCCTCTCTGTGCCTCACCCAGAGTGGCCCACCACTGACACCCCCCCCCCCACTATTTTGCCAGTCAAGGTTCTGTGGTTGTAAGTAACAAGACCTAACTCAAACTGACTTAATAAAAAAAACGGGGGTAGTTATTGACTCACTGACTGAAAAGTCCAGGGATGGTTTCAGGCATTGCTAGATCCAGGGCTCAGTAATCAGGACACTATCCTTTCTCATATGTCAGCCTTGCTTTCCCCTAGGAGACTTATCTCTCAACTAGGATCTCCCTAGGCAGGGGGTTCTTAAAATCCATTTTTATGCCAGCCTGGTGAAGCCTATGGACTCATTCTCAGAATAATATTTTTAAATTTACAACATATATAACAAAATAAATGGATAAATAAAATATATAAACATAAAATACAAATGTAAAATTTATTTTATAATACATTTATGCACAAAATAAAATAAAAACACAAGAAACCAATTATGCTGAAATACAGTTCTACCCATGCACCTAAGTCAGGAACCCCTGCTCTGACAGTGGTCTCCAGTGGCTCCCCATCCATACTTCCTCCAGCAGTACCCACTAAAGCTCAGGGCTGGTTCTCACTGGTCAAGCCTACCTGGGTCACTTGACTACCTGTGGACCAATCACTGGCCAGGATGCTAATTGGTCAAGCCTGGGTCATGTGCCCACTGGAGATGGGAAGGAGGGTAAGGTGGGGTCCAGGCTCCTTCAAAATAGTAATGGGGAGGGAAGAGGGAGAAGTGTCCCCCAAACAGAAATGGACAGAAATGGTAGATGCCCATTACCCTGGAGACGCTGGCCCAGAAGGCAGAAAGAGGAGGTGCACTAAGGAGAAGCAGAAATAACAGAGCTCATGAGTGACAAGCTCAGCTCTAGCTTTCCTACCAAACAGTGATGACATAACCTTTCTGAGCCCTGATTTCTCCATCTCCAAAATGGAGGAGATAAACAGCTCACAAGGAACAGAGATTGAAAATGAAGATCAGTATAAACACAAGGTACTCAGTGAGTGCTCAGCTAATGTTCATGCCTTCTCCCCATGAGTATTTGCTGAGCACATACTACATGCAAGCATCCATGACAGGAGGACATAGCTGAATAAGATCTTTTCTGTCAAGTCCAGCTCTGGTCTCAACCTCTGACCAGCTGCCAGCGAGCCCCTATGGCTCCCCAGCAGGTTAAGTCTCTGGGGAGGAGTAGAGGGGCCCAGGTCAGGTACTCTGCTGAGGTCAGGGAGACGTGGGCAGGGTAGGAGGTTCACGGGGGCTGCTCACAGGGCAGGGACTGTGGGCTCAAAGCAGACGTGAGGTAACCTTACACCCCTCTGAGGTCAACTGTCCCCAGGTGCCTTTCCTCCTGTGGGTCCCACATCAGAAGGCAGAACTACTTCCCAGAGCTGCAACCCCATCCTCAGTACAAAGGAAGAAAGGAACAAGCTCCACCCCCAATCTAATACCACACATAAAAGTCCGAGAACATTAGCTCAGCCCCCGACTCAGTGTTCAGGGAGACAAACCAGACCCCAGGGCACAGGGGAAGAGAGGAACAGAACAGTTGAACCTTCCCTCCACTCAGGCACTGGCATGATAGAAGCCATGGGTCCCCAACCCATCAGCCTTAAAGGAAAACAATGACTAACTTCAGGCAAAAATTTCATGAGAGGCTTTAGAGGAATCTCTATGCCTCTACAGGCCTCAATTCTCCCATCCTTAAAGTGGGGGCAAGAATCCTGACTTCCTGCAGTTGTTCTGAAATCATGTGGATGTAGGAGGAAGCATTTCCCTGACCAAGTGCTTTAGTAATTCACATCTACAATGGAACCAGCCCAAGAGGGACGTAATCTTGGGGCCTGGCCCTCAGGCAGCGAGCAGACCCCTTGGGGAGTGTGCTCTGCCAGCACCACCAGGCCCCCACTTCTGTGTGCCGCCTCTGGGGTTCTGCAGTTGTTCCAGCTCTGACTCCCTGGGTAATCGCCAGAGCCCATTTCAGGGCAAAATTGCAAAATTTCCCAATGAGGAGAAAATTATATTTGTTCTGGGTCTGGCTTCCCTTCCTGCCCCTTCCAAAGGTTCTCTAGTGGCTCTGATGGTCCACGGAAGGGCTAATTCAGTCCCCACTGGCTCTTTCCACTGAGCAGCAGCTCAGCCTCCCTTTGGGAGCTCCATGATGATCAAATGGGGAAGTCACAGGGAAACCTTCCTTCCTGAGTCTGGAGGAGAACTTCAGGCCATGTTTCTGTAGAAAACAGGATTCCTCAGCCTGCAGAAGGTACTGGGAGGTGTCCCCAACTTGGGATTGGGAACTACGTCCTGGTCCCATTTCTGCCACTAAGTAGCTGTATCACCTTGGGGCTGTCACTTCCTTGGGCCCCAGTTTCTTTGCCTAGAAAATGGGTATACTTATTCTCATCCTAAGTGCCCCTCATGAGGAGTTTAGTAAGCTGAAGTGAGAAAACGAGCACAATGGGTAGCAGGTCAGGATGAGTCCTAGCTCCAGAGGGTGCAAACTATTTACAGATGCCCTGCCACCTAGAAGTGAATGGTCATGGGTCTGCGAAGGCTCAGAAACCCGGCCAAGTGCTCTCACCACTGCCTGCTGACCCACTGAAGGGAGTGAAAGTCAGCCCCCAGAGGGCCATTGTGAACTCACATGGTCTGAAGGGGGAGAAATAAATGCCAGGGCAGCAGCTCCCCACTCTGAATAACATGGCAGGGAGCCTGAAGCTTGGCAGATTGTAGCCAGCATCACTGGCTGGAGAGACGCCTCCATGAAGGAAGCCCCCAGGTTTTTGGAGTTCCCAGGACAGTGGTTTGGGGTAGAGTTTTCTCATCCCTCCAGGACCTAGTGCCATAGGCCACACTGCCAGACTAATAGCCAAAACTGAGGATGCGAGGGGCCCCCTGGAGTTCTTCCTGGAGAATGGGGAGGGGCTTATCTGACAGGCCTCTGGGTTCTCAGAGGAGAGCTCCACGGGGCTTGGAGTGGGGTTGGGGACATCCACAGGGGTGCAGGGTGACCCCTACTCACTATGGGAGGGGCCATAAGGCCATGTCTTTAACTAGAATTTTGGCTTATCATTTTTTGAAGTGTAACACATATCCAGTAGGTTTCTCAAGTGTCCAGCTCAATCAATTTTTAACTTGCATATACACTATGTAACCACCACCCAGGTCAAGATCTAGAACATTTCCATCACCCAGAATTTCCATTCTGTCTCCTGTCACTGACCCCTCTGCCAAGGTAACCACAATTCTAACTTCTATCACCATCAGTTTTTGAACTTCATTTAAATGGTTTTATGTGTGTCTACCATAATGTTTTTGAGACTCACCTGTGCTGATCTACATATCAGTAGCTGTTTTCTATTTTATTTCTGAGCAATATTTCATTTTGTGTGGTTGTACTCAGTTTATCCACTTCCCTGTTGGTAAGCATCTGGGTGTTTTTCCAGTTTGGGGCTGTTATGGGTAAAGCTTCCATGAACATTCTTATTTCTATCTTTTGGTGCACACAAGTCATTCATATTTCTTTTACTTATTTTTTTTAATGTTTATTTATTTCTGAGAGAGAGACAGAGAGAGACAGCGTGAGCAGGGGAGGGTCAGAGAGAGAGGGAGACACAGAATCTGAAACAGGCTCCAGGCTTTGAGCTGGCTGTCAGGAAAGAGCCCGACACGGGACTCGAACCCACGAACCACGGGATCATGACCTGAGCCAAAGTCAGATGCCCAACCGACTGAGCCACCCAGACGCCCCATCATATTTCTTGATATATACCCGGAAGTGCAAGCGATGGGTCAGAAGCGGGCATATATCCAGCTTTAGGAGAAAATCCTAACAGCTTTCCAAACGATCATATCATTTTGCATTCCACTCATAATGCATTAGAATTTCAGTTGCTCTGCATTTTCACTAGTAGTAGTCAGTCATTTTAACTTTGGCCATTGTGGTGGGTGTGAAAGATAGCTCATTGTAGTCTTACTTTGCATTTCTCTGGTGACTGATGATGTTGAGTAATTTTTATGTACTTATTGGCCATTTGCATATCTTCTTTGGTGAACCACCTGTCCAAATCTTCTGCTTATCTTCTTATTGAATTGTCTTTCCTGTCATTGTTTTGTAGGCATTCTTTATATATTCTGGATGGCAAGTCCTTTGTCGAATATATGCATTGTGAGCATCTCCTCCCGCCTGAGAAGTTTGTTGAAATAGTTGATTCCTTGGCTGTGCCCCTGAAGATTCTGGTTAAGAGTGCTTTTAACCAAGGGCCCCTGGGGATCTCTGCCTTGCTCACATTTTGCTTTGAGAACCTTGTGAGGTGCAGGGTGGGAAGGCAAGGTGCAGGATGAATCCCCATCTGAACAAGGGTGCAAACTTGTGGAAGGTTGGTTGAGGGGTTCTTGGCAATCCCTGCTCACATAAAGGATCTAAAGCACATGATTTGAACAATCCAGGATTCTGGAGTTCTGTATTGATTCTGCCTCACCCTTGCCTACCTCTACTCTGTATTGGGGGAGGGAGGAAGAAAATAGTCTCCTCCAGGCAGCAGAATGTTCCAGGTTCTGCACACAGTTTGCAGAGTCAACAGATAGCTCTGCCACTCCTGAACCTTCTTATGTCTCAGTGTCCTCTTCTGTGAAATGGGGATAGTAACCGTGTCTACTTCACAGGATCACTGAAAGAATTAAATGAGACAATGCATGTGAAGTGCTTAGCTTAGCATACAGACAGCACTCAATAAATGGTAGCCAATTTTATTTATTAAATGACATGTGGCCTTTCAGCTTTAAATGACCACCGACTATCTCCATACAGGCTCAGATTTTCCTTCCAGGAGGCCTCTGACCAGTACGCTGGCATCTGCCCTAAAGCTCCGTGCAGAAATTTAGGAAGGTCTGAGAAGTACTGAGCACCAAGCCCCAGCAGCCCAGCCCTGAAGCCCAAACTTGAGCCCCAGGGCTTATCATTAAAGTACACTAAGAATGGATGTGGCTCTGTCCCTTCCCTGGAGCTCCCAGGTGCCAGGCCACCCTTCTCTCAGACAAAGACTCCTATCCCATCCCTTTCCAGACAGTGTCTTTGTCCTCATTTGTGCTGGTTCTATTTCGCAGATGGCTCCACCTACCTGCTGGCAGCAATTTCAGCCAAGGAGTTTACCCAATATAATAAAACAGCCATCACCCCAAGAAAGTAGTAATAGAGTAAATGCCTATGTGCCCTTTAGATCTCAGGAGTTACTCAATTATTTTGCCAACCCCAGAGAGGCAGCTGCCCGAGGACTGAGAACATGTCAGAAAATCTTGCCTTGTCCTACACATAGCACGGGGCTTTGGGATCCTCTGGCAGAGGTTCTTGTATACCATTAGTACCATTCAGTCCGCTTGTGGAATGAATGGATTAACTAATCTCAGATCCATTCATTCATTCAGTTTCAATTAAACAAGCATTATGGAGCAACTCCCATTTCCACTAAATGTATGTGAGCAGACCTAAAGAGCTCTTTTGCAAAACACAAAGTCACCTCCTTACAATGGGACAGATGGGGTATGATTTGGCAGAGCTGTTCACTAGCCCAAACTCCTCTTCTCAGGGTCCCATGGGCTTAGAATCCATAGCCATGATAAGTTTTCCTATTTGCCTGATCTCTACCCACCTTGTTTTGGCTTAATTGAACTCATTTCCTGAATCTGTACTCTGAACATAACAGCCTGGTACATCCCTCAGCCCTAGATTCCACCTCTGTCAATAGCACCTTCTCCCTCAGGCTCAAGGAATGGACCTGTCTCAGGAGCAGTTAACCTGGGAAAGAAGGAGCCATAAGGACCCAGGCTTGGCCCAGGAGGGAAGATGGACAGATTCCCACATATACCCAGCTCTCCACTGTGCAGAGAGACCAGAGATAGGCAAGTAGGCCTTCTCAGTAGCCTCCTCAGTGGTTCCCTCCTTTCTCTCCATCTCTCTCTCTTTCTCTCTCTTGCTCCCTATCTCAGCCTCCCAGCCTCAGGTCTGGGTTAAGTAGGTGGCTGAGTGTTATATATTTGGTGCAGCTGATGCTCCCTGGCTTCCATGCTCTGGGCTGGGAGTTCCATCTCCAAGGTGGTGTTTCAGAACCCCCAGTGACCAAAGACAGGTCCTGTCCTGGAAATCAAGAACAATGCTTGTATTGATCATCTTCTGAGACACTACAGGAATTCTTTCAGTGGAACACTCAACCAAAGACAGCCCCAAACCAACTTTTTTTACCAATTCTGATGGAAACTGGGCTTCCCCTATGGACACTGGACTGTAGTTGGACTCAAGTCTCCAAGGATCTGGCCACCCCTGGGCAGCTAAGAACAGATTTCACAGAGCTCTCTGGTAGAGCTGGACAGTTTCTTCAGCAAGCACAGCTGGCCAGTTCCTCTCCAACCCTCTCAATACCCCAAGCCCTCCAAACAAAAACCTGCTAGTGTGGTGGCAGTGGCCAGAGGGGACAAGATGGAGACATCCATCGTCTCTTGATCCAGAGGTACAATATGTCTTCTGGCAGAAGCCCAGCAGCTCTGTAGACTCTCTGACACAACAAATATGGCTGAAGTACACAAGTGGCCTATGACCCAATCCTGAAAATGTGATCATTACCAAGACCCAACTCAGTTTCTTGATGGAGTCTTCACACAGGAAACTGCATCTGACCTAGTACCTTCCACTTGGCTAAAGGATGGCCCATTATCTGACTTAGTACCAGGCATCCATGCTCAAATCTGTCATCTGTTGGTGTCAGAGTCAAGCCCCAGATGAGCAGGCTCATTATATATAGTCAGAACTCCCTGCCACAGACTATTGACCAGAGACTGGCTATTTCCTCTGCCACCCTGCCTCTCCAACTTCTGAAGCCTTTTATTTGCCATGCTTGCCCACATATGACCCCTGAGAAAATCTGCCTGACCCCCACCATGTCTGTTCCCTGTGTGATCTTTTAAATGACACAGTCATTGCTACACACAGTCATGGACACAAAGCATTACAGGGCAGGAGCACACAGCCACTTGTTAATGATTTGCCAACACTTCTCAGCATATGCCTCCTTTAAGCATCTTATAATGTCAACTAATAAGAAAAAAATGGCTTCCACAAATAATACAAGCAGTCAGCATGCCAGAGGGGTAAGCGCTTATTCAGAGAGCTTTGCTCCCTGACAGTGGGAAGGAAATTGGCCAAACCAATGGAGACTCACCAAGGTGCAGTTTTAAGAGTCATTCTCTCCTCATAAGTCCTCAGCAAAAAGATGGTAGGTTCCATAGAAAGACAATGCCCCCTCTCGGGCAAATAAGAGGAAAGATGTGATAGTCATTTCATGATACAAAAACCTCACAGAAGCCAACAATGACACCAACCACTGGTATTTATTGGGAACTTCCTCTGTGCTGGACATGAAGTTTAGAATTTCAATTTCACATTTATCTTCTCAGTTAATCCTTGGAGTTATATCTTGAGATGATCACTATTATTGCTTCCATTTTACAGTGAAGAGATTGGGAGTCTGGGGGGTTAAGGAACTTGCCCAAAGTCACAGAGGTAGTAAGTGGCAGAAGTAGGTTTATGCCCATGCCTGTCTGATTTTAAAATTCATTCAGCCCACTGTCTGTCCATGCCATGACTCTGCCGCATGACTGCTATATTAGGACTGGCCCCAAAGTAGTCAAACTTGGTGCAGACCTTCCCATACAGGGCTGAGGCAGGACATCCATCAGCAAAGCCATCTTTGAACAAGCCTTGAAGGCTTCCACCTGGACCTTGAGTAGAGCTGGAGCACTGGATCCCCAAGGCTACCTTGACCTCCTGAGGTATGAATACCTGGACATCAGCAAAAGCACCATCTTTGCCACCTGCCCAAAGGGAAAGTTTCCATTTAACTGAGAAATCTTCTTTCCTCTCTTTGGTTGATAACAATGATCACACTTCTGTTAACCTCAAAACTTGCCTTGGCCCACCCTCTATTCCAGAAGCCAAAGATGGACATTGCATCTCTAGTCCTCCCCTGAAGACAACCAGCCTGCGCACAGGTCCTGACAGCCCTTCTACCTGTCTCACTCCCTACAGAGTTCTGGGGATTCTGGAGTCTAGTTGTAGCCCAATGTTGCTGTGGCCCACCCCAGAACGCTGGCCTCTCCCTGAAGCCAGCTTGGCCCCCAGGCTGAGAATCCCCTCATGTCCAAGCTATCTGCTCAGGACAGTCAGAAATGCCACTGGCCACTGATCAGTGACAAGGATGCAAGGATTGGCTGGGCAGCACCTGACTCCATGACTTTGGGTAAAGCTTATATCATTGCTGAGCCTTGGTTTCCTTTTGTGTATAGTGTGTAAAGGGTGTGTAAAGAGTGCTTCCAGCCTGTCTCCCACCCCCAGGTAATGACATAAGGTGCTTGGTGAACACTCACTTGACAGACAATGGCAGGGAAAGATCTCCCTGCCATGGGGGAGAAATCCTACCACTGTGCCAGGTGCTCCATCAGCAACAGCTTCAGGTAAACCATCATGAGTCTCACTTGAGAAACTGTGTATACAAATCCCATTATTAGTGATGTAGCCTCCTTTAATTTCACTCTGAGAGCTCTCTGTGGGACCTTAGTCAATATTTGCTGAAAATCAAATATAGACCTTGTTATGATTCAGTGCAAACACTGTACTAAACTCCACCAAAGCATGACCCAGGCTCAAGAGAGGGAACATTAAATTAATTTGCACAAGAGTCCATGGGATGAAAGGCATCTCCTGACCCCTCTTCCAATTTAGGGGATCGAGGCTCTGGTCAGACATCCTCACCAACTCAAGGACTCCACCAGCCCCACAGCAAATCAGCACCAACACTTCTGAAAATACAAGGCACAGAGGCTAGAACACTCCTGGGATTCAGTGAGCAAGTGAGTAAATGAAAGGAAAAACTGTGGGGTGTCAAGAACATCAGACCTGGAGTCATCGAGTCTGGGGCTGATCTTGCCCTTCCACTCCCTGTATGTTATTCTCTGGCTTACCCTCTGAGTCTCCACTTTCTTAACTGGAAAATAAAGTGAAGATTATATGTGGGAAGGATTAAATGAAATAATCTTGGTAAAAGGCATATCACAATGCCTGACACATAGTAGACTCCCAAAAACTATTATAATAAATCAACCACTACATAATAATAACAAAACCACATCAAAAAAGCACAGGTCAGATGTATGCACTTAGAGACATCAACTATTTAAAAATGTAGACACAGAAGGGGCACCTGGATGGCTCAGTCGGCTGAGCCTCCAACTCTTGATTTCAGCTCAGGTCATGATCCCAGGGTTAGAATTCTTTCTCTCTCTGCCCCTCTCTCCACCTCTCTAAAATTAAAAAAAAAAAAAAATTAAATAAAGAAAAATGTAGACATAGGAAAAGACTGGCTGGGATTCCAGTCAAGATTGGGTCATAAATTCCTGTTTAGAGCCTGCCCTGCTTCAAACTCATGCCACTGTAATAGGTAGAATATAATTCAAAAAAATTGTAAAACACAAAGCTGTCTCAAATACAAGATAAGCATCACAAAGATGAGTGATGAATATTAGAAACACAAAGTGGCGGTCAACTGCCACATACAAACACAAAATGCCCTGAAGTGCACCATGCAGGGGCAGTGGGGACTGAGATTACTCCCACAGTGAGGCAGGGGCATATGGTAAGCCATTGCATGAGCCTGCAGGCTGGAGCTAATTTATGAGGAGTGTGACCACCGCTGTCAGGTGAGAGGGGGGTGAGCTAGATGATTGACAGATCTAGAATTAGAGATAATTGGAGGAGGTCTCAGTGATAAGATCTGTAGAATTGGTTGGGTGCTGCTAAATGCTATTTATGCACTGCAGGGTCAGACAGATTTGGGTCAGCCCATTAATGACCAACTTAAAGTATGGTATGACACCCGGAAGGCCTCCGTGATGGTGTTTGAAAAGATCACTCTTCCTACAATCAGAGAACAGACCAGGTTTAAAAGGCACCCTAGGATCAGACTACAAGAGCCACAAATCTTCAAAAGCACTGACAGTTCCTATGCCCAAGTCAAGGCTTTTATGGAAAAAAATGGGCACCCTCAGATTCACGATAACAGCATCTGAGTGCATGCTTGAGAACATTGAATCCCCAGATTTCCCAGACACTCTCTGCCTTCAGAAGTGATCCCCTATCCCTTTCGAGAAGACAGCAGATCTCCTTGCCTGAAATATATTCAGAGTTCCCATGGTGGTGAATCCCTTGCAAGACATTGTCTTTCTTCCTCAAGGTCTGCCCCTACCTCCCCTACTGGCTACTAGAATGATGACCAGGGTCAACTCTCACAGAGCCCACCTGGGGAGACGCTGGCCCTGCTAAAGAAAAAGAAGGATTATTCACCAAGTCTGTGGAAGGATCTGACCAATATGAACTCACGGGAACCCAAAAAACTTGCATGGAAGTGGATCTTGGGGGTGTCAAACTGAGGGTAAGTGGGAAAGGGGGACAGAATATAAGGCTGTAAAGAGATTGATCTTGGGGGTGTCAAACCAAGGGTAAGTGGGAAAGGGGGACAGAATATAAGGCTGTAAAGAGATTTACACTTTGTCAGGTTCTGGGAGCCAGTCCTAATAACTTCTGGAATGGCTCCTAGAATCTAAGAAAAAAATGTCTCACCTAAAATAATATATGAAAATATGAGATCAGCCTCATTAAAGTGTTAAATAAGGGATTCAGATCTTTTGATCTCAGAATACTTGGCATGTTAGAATAGATCTATATTATATAAGACCCAAGTTCTCACCATATGACCATGTTGCTAGAGGGAATCCATAGGAAACATCTTTAACTAAGGAACAGGGAGGTGGGTGGGGCAGTGGAGGAAGCATGGGCATCACTGACAAGCTCAGGGGTCACCATCTGTTGTAAGCTGTGCTGACTATAGATTTTGTTGTAGAGCTGGCTCCCCAGAGTCACTAAAGACAGAAAGGTTCTGAAATAACAGAGGCCATGTGGTAGCACTCAATCATCAGAGGCTAGGTAGTAAGCAAGATCAGGATGGGAACCAGGGAACTTTGATCTATAGGGATATGTGGTGATTCCATGGTGATAGGCCATGGCATATCTATGCAGCAAGATAAATGGATGACTGGCAAAAGTATTGATCAAGAATGTATGAAAATGAGCAGAAACTGGAGATAAACCTCACCAATGGGCAGTCACAGTGCTGTGTCACTTCTCAGACCCAGAGCCCATCAATTGAAGAAAGACCCTGCAGTGCTACTGGAAGCATCAGCAATTACTCCAGTTCTTAGTCAACAGTGCATTGGGGCAAGGGGAAATTCCCCATCTCTAGTATTGAGCATCTGAGCTGATATTGACACTAGAAAACTCAAAGCACAATCATCCCCTACCCCTCATTATAGTAAAGGTGCATAGATGCAAAGAATGAATGGAATCTTTCCCACAATGGGCCTAGTAGGTCCATCAATCGGTCATTTCCTCTGTTTCTGAATACATAATCAGGATGGACATACTTAGCAACTAGCATGGTAGGAAAGGCCAAATGCCAGTCTCTGAAATTGCCCTTAACCCACTGATCCAACCAATCAAAATCAATATAACATCCTGAGGGCAAAGGCAGAAATTAGTGCTATTTTCAAAGACTTAGAGAATGTAGTAGCAAGGGGCCCCTGTTATGTCCCCCATTTAATTCACAAGTCTGAAACTTGCAAAATCCACAGAGAATCACAGTGAATGATAGTGAATCTCCTCAGACTTAACAGAACTATGCCCCAATAACAACAGCTCCTGTGCCAGAAAGGATGCCTAGAACAGGTCAAGAGCTTCTGCTACCTACAATGCAGCTAGTGATCTAATGAATTTTTAAAAATTTTCTCACCAAGAAAAAGAAGGAGAAGCAGTTTTCATTCACATGGGATGGACAATAATACATATTTCTGATCTTTCCTTAGAGCTGTGTTAACTCTCCTGTTCTGTGTCACAGAGCCGCCGGAGGTGATCTTGAACACCTGGAAATTTCACAGAACATCACACTAGTCCACGATTGTCCTGTAGAAGTTGGAGGAAAAACTGCAAAGATCCCAAAGCTGTCACATTGACCCAGTGGACTCAGGCACATTTGTGCACCTCCAACCACCGAGGAAAAGCATGATGCAGGTCCAGAGTAAGAGAAAGCTTGCATTCTGTCCAGAATGCAGTGAGAGTAGATCTGACACTTGGGTCATATGATCCAGCATATGTGGTGCTGGCAATATCTGTGGTTAATAAGGGTACAGAGGGGAGCCACTCCAGTAGGAGAGTTGCAACACTGAGTTCTAAGATTTTGGAGCAAGCCATGCTGTCTGCTGCAGGCAAATGCACCTTATTTAAAAATCAGCTCTTGGAATATGAATGCCATGTAGATACTGGGCTTCTGGCCAGGGCACATCAAGTGACCACAACTAGAGCTATCAATACAAGCTGTCAATACAAGCAGTGTGTCATTCTGTAGGAGTTATACACCCACAATCAGGCACAAGCAGGCCCAGAAACACAAGGAGCTATACAAACCAGGGACCCAGGACTTCCTATCACTAATGTATATTGTGCCAACTCACACCTAGGGCTTTATTGGGGATGGGGAATGATCCCTATAACCAGCCAGCAAAGGAGGGGAGACCTGGGTCTGGTTCATGGTTTGGATCCACTCAGCATGGTGATGCAGATGAAGGTCCACTTCCATGTACAATTGCTCTTAGGGGTGGCCCTGTGAGCTCAATCAGTGCATCTGTCATCTACTTGGATACAGGAATGGTCCAAGTTAAAGATATATGTAGATTCCAGAGCAGTGTGAATTGTTTGGTTGATTGTTCAGGATCAAGAAAGAGAAAGAGCCAAAGACTGGGAATAAGAGGATTTTGTATCCTATGCTGTTGCTCACAGGGAGCATCCACTGCAGGGGAGGCATTTAACATCCAAGTGGACAGGTGCTCTTACACAGGAGGTATCAACTAGCATCATCAGCCACCATATTACCTGTGTAGGACAAGTTCAGCTACTCAGCAGAAGCCTTCCATACAGTGTCATCCTCAAGGAAATCAGCAAAACACCAGTGGCAAGTTAATTATATCCAACTTCTATATCCTGTAAAGGATTAAAACATATTTCTGGTATGGGTTTGCCTTCTGTGCCCATAGCATCACTATCCAAAGCAAACAGTGCATGATTTATTGTCACTGAATCCCACAGAACATCGCCTTGCAGCAAGAGATGCACTTTATGAGAAAGGAGGTCAGAAACACACAAGGCTCATTGGGTCTGCCACATATTGTATCACCCCATAGCTACCAGCCTGGAGCACTCGCTTGAAGATGACACTCTACAAGGTTGGCATATAGTCCTCAAGATGCAGAATATACCTTCTCTTCTAAGAACCAAGAGAAGAGGGCATGGCTCTGCTATCCATCACTCCCAATGACCTCCTCTGTTCCTCCTGGACCCTTGAAATAGAAGTTTCACCAGGAGACACAGTAGAGTCCCACTAACCATGAAAGTAAAGTAAAGCTACCACCTTGTCTTTTGGGGCTCCTCATACCAGTAGACCAGCAGGAAAAGAAAGGAATTGTCACACTGTCAGAATTACCAGAGAAGAGAGGGTTAGTGATACATATAGAAGAAGGAAAAGTATGTTTGGGACACAGAGGACCTGATGGGGCATCTCTTGGTGCTAAGGTATGGTCATTATGAATGGTAATTGTAGCAATAATAACATGAAAGGATATAGTTCTGACCCCTCAGGGAATGAAAGTCAGGCCCACCCACTACATAAGCCACCTAGACCAGTAGAGAGTAGTCTAAAATGGGTGGTTGAGGAAAGATCCACTGAGTATTAGTTATGGCCTCAGAACCAACTGGAGCCATGAAGGTCATAGCTTATCCTACTTTACTCTCTTTGTTTGTTACATTTCCCCAGAAATCATACCCATCACTCACCCAAGGAAGCTATGACTGGATGGAGTGAAACTGAGACATGAGAGGCAGTATTCCACCCAAATCCCTTTGACTATCTTTGGGCACACCTCACCTATCTCCTGGACCCAAGTCTGGGTAACTCTGAAGCATAACTTCCACTCCAGAGCTCCTTGTGTGACCCACAGGATGGGGAAATGTCCGAATGCCCTAAGTTATCTCCCTCAGGAATAGCCACACTCTCATGCAGGTGCAGTAAGCCCCAGAACATTTAATAACATCTCAAAGAGGTTGCAGAGCCCAGTTATTCCTACAGAGCCTGCATACCACCCAACATGCTCTTGTTCCCCCACCCAACACCATCACTTCAGACAGTGGATAGAAGGCAGGTGTGAGCCTGCACAACACCCCAACATGCTCTTGTTCCTTTGGCCCATACCATCAGTTCATACAGTGGATAGAAGGCAGGTATGGAGCCACCACCCCCAGCTAAGAGGGGAGAAAACCCGTGGGGCTCAGGTACAGTGATCAAAGCAGAAAAGATGCCTAGGAAGATATTAGCATAAACAAGACAAAATGTGTCAGTGTGGAAGACACACAACCACCAAATGGAAAGATGGGAACACAGCACAACGAAGACAAGATCACCATACAACTAGACAAGCTAGACAAATACATCACTCCAGGGCCAGAAGTAAAAGGCTCACCATTGCTTGAAGTTAGAGACGAATCTAATAGAAACATGAATTTAATAAAATTAAAATTCAAAGATGAGATGATAGAACTACAGAAATAAGATGGAAAAAGAGATTGAGAACCTTGGAAAACAAAATTAGAGCCCAAAAGCCATATTATAGAGGAATAGAATGGACACTGTTGATCATCTAATTAGTGACATAGAGGAAAGACTTAGGATGATAAAAATGAATGCAAAAGAAGGAAAGGAAGGAAGGATGGAAGGAAGGAACAGAGAAAAAAAAAACTAACAAAATAAAAACTGTTACAGACACAGACACTAACTATAAAAAAGGACAGATTATCTTAGGAATAGTTGGTGTTCCTGAAGAAAAATATCCAATAAATGAAATATATATATATATATACATATATAAAGATATAATACAAGAAATTTTCCCTATATTAAAAACAATAACTGAACCTGCCAAAAACAAAATAAAACAAACAAAACAAAAGAGCACATGTATTTCAGGAAAATTTTGATACAGAAATCTCTAAACAAAAACACATCCAATCATAATTAAGTTAGTAAACTTCAAAGTTGAAAGAAAATCTCACATATCTGAGCAGAAAGAGCAAAATCATACACAATAGGAAAATCAGGCCAGAATCTGGCTTCTCTGCAGTAACATTCAGCCAGAAGAAAAGGTATTCATATCTCAAGAGTTCCAAAAGAAAGAAAAAGTGAGCCAAAAATGACACCCAGCCAAAGTCATTCTTGTATAAAGGCAAGAAGCAGCAATTTCAAAATATTAAATTATTCAAGAAATATACAGCACATGGATCCTTTTTTTTGAAAAAAGAAGAAAAAAGAACTATTCGCAATTAAAAGCAACCAACTAATAGATCAATAATAATAGTAACAATAAAATAAACTCGGGAATTTTGACACAAGGTAAAAGACCTAGAGACGATCAGAGAACTTATCTAAATATAGAACAAATACTGAGCAACTAAGAGAATGAGGATTACAGAACACAGTACATTAACCTGAGTAAGGTAAAAATCATACCTAAACTAACTGAAAACATTCAGCAGGTGGAGAGAAGCTGATCAAAGTCTCACCTTTTAAAGAAGGGAGTCCATTGAGTAAACTTAAAACTTTGAAATAAACTCGAAACTTGAAACATACTTTTAAAAAATAATGACCATAAACTCCTGATGCTTTTTAAAATCTTTTTTATTTTTTAAGGACTTTATAGAAATTAATTTTGTTTACATGTTTAAAAAATATTTAATGTTAATAATTCCCTTAATTTCACTTCAGTTACTTTTTTTAAGTTCTAAGAAAATTAAATATAATACTTTATATTTTTAAAAAACATCTAGAGATGGTCATAATTTTATAAAACTAAAAGTCACTGTACCCATGTTGCCTTCTATCACATATATACATAGATAAGTGTCTGGAATTATGGAATTATGTTTTCCCAGAGTAGTGGTACTTTTTTTAAGCTAGCATGAATTTTTTTTCTTTTTTTCATTGTGCAGTTCTGTCTTGTTTAAAGTCTTTATCATAAGCATATTTCATTTTTATAAAAGTAATAGAATGATTTCCTGGAACAAATATGCCAAGATAAGTGATTAATTTCTAGCAGTGGTAATACTGATAATTGATTTGTTTTGTGTTTGTAACTTTAACCAACTTAGACTTTAAAAGTGTGTTTAAGAAAAATAAGGATAATCATTTAAAAATAGAAATAAAATCTATAATTTCCAAATTGACAGAGGAAAATGATAAAAGCTTTAGTAATCAAATGTGAAGTAAAAAGAGGATTGGAGAGAAGCATAGACATGGCAAAGAAAACATACAGAATAGATGGTAAAAATAAATCCAGATGGATCATTTCAATATTTGTAATGAATTCATAAACAGATTTAAGTTACTCACTAGAAGACAGTCTAACAGACTACAATTTTCTTTATCTAGTGATATGGTGCTTTCTACAAAAGATACACTAATACAAATAATCCAGAACAAACAAAAATAGAGGAATGGAAAAGAATATTCCTGGCAAAACAATAAAACCAGAGTAGCAATATTAGTAGCAGATAAAATCAAACTTAAGACAATAGCCCTTTATAGAGATTAAAAAAAAATATGTAATTGTAAAAGGAAAGGAGTCACCAAGCAGATATAGCAATCATGAGTACTCATACCTTTCAGCTCATAGCCCCCAAAATACATAAAACAAAACTGATAGAATTACAAAAAGAAGCTGACAAATCTATAATCAGAGTGGGAGACTCTAACTCACTGTATCAGAACCTGATCCTGCTGACAAAAATTACTTTGAATATAGAAAATTTGTACAACACTGCAAGCTTGATCTAATAGATATATAAAGAACAAGGCAGTCAACAAATAGCAAGTATGCATTATTTTACAGAAAATCACGAATATTTACAAGTAACTACCCTTGCAGTAGAAGCAGAAGCCTCAATCAATTTCAGAGAATCAAATATCAACAAATATCATTCTCAGACCCTAATGCAATTAAATTAGAAATTGCCAATTAAAAGAACTTTAAGACAAAATCATAGAATATTTTAATGATATTCCTGAACTACTTATGTATTAAAAATGTAAATCCCAATCCCAAATTAAAATATTTAGGGCTAAATGAAACAAGAGTTCTACGTGACATAAGTTGTGGGATAAATTCAATATAGTTCTGATAAACTCATTTACATAAAAATAAAAAAGAGTGAAAATAAATGAGTTAGTCATACAACTCGAAGAAGCATAAACTCAAAAAAGTAAGTGGAAGATCATGTGAGATAAGGATTGGAATATGAGTGGACTATAAAGGAAATACTCCCAGAAGAAAAGAGTAAGGAAGGAAGGAAGGAAGAAAGTGGGAAAGCATAATCTAAAAAGAAAAGATTTATTCAGTCTCCCAGCAAAGAAGTTGAGTCAGTCTTTGGCTAAAAGTTGCATGAGAGTGGGAGGGATATAAACTGCAGAGACTTCTAGTTCTCCATGCCAGCAGGTGGCTCCAGTGCCCAACAGCACTCCTTTGAAGACTTCAAGTACAAATCTTCAACAGCAAAGCATATAGAAGCTGGGAGATGGGCATGCTGAGCTGGTAAATAGGATGCAAGGGCATTTGGTAAGGGCACCAACAGAGCCTTCTACAGAATTTCACTTAGGAGAAAAGCAAACAGCTCTACTAAGAGAGATGCTTCATACAACAACATAAAACCCAGTCATTGTAAAAGAAAAACAGAGTAAATAAGTGTCTAGAATAACAGATGAAGAAAAATAGCAAACTGTCCTTTTGAAAAGGCAATATTTGGGTAGCCAAAATTGACTAAACCCAATATAACCTATCTTTCCTATCAAACACAATTAAAATTCTGGACAAAGTAGAGAAAACAACTACCTGAAGATGTTGAGAAGTTAAAAATTCCAGAGACACTACTAAAAACAAAAGAACAAACAGATTAATAAAAATGAAGTGTAACCATGGGGCGCCTTGCGTGGCTCAGTTGTTTGAGCATCCGACTTCAGGTCAGGTCATGATCTCATGGTTCATGGGTTCAAGCCCCGTGTCAGACTCTGTGCTGACAGCTAGCTCAGAGCCTGGAGCCCGTCTGGATTCTGTGTCTCCCTCTCTCTCTGACCCTCCCTGGCTCATGATGTCTCTATCTCTCTCTCAAAAACAAATAAAACATTAAAAAAATTTAAAAATGAAGTGTAAACAAAAAATCCAAATAATCTAAAAGCATACAGGAAAGAAAGGAGAACAAAGAATAGACAGGACACACAGAAAACAAACAATAAAAAGCTTGGCCTAAATCCAAATGCACCAATAATTGTATTAAGTATAAATGATTTAAACATACTAAATAAAAGACAGAGATTGAATTTAAAAGGAAAAACATCCAACTAAATGATTTGCAAACACTTAAGGGAGAAATAATAATGACTCTACCCAATTTATTCCAGAACACAGAAAGTGAATTAATATTTCCCAATTCATTTTATGAGTCCCACAGTTCCTTATTCCAAATCTGACAAAAGATATTATAAGAGACATATCTTATATATACAAACAAACTACAAGTATGCAAAATATATAAAGAATTTATACAATTTAACACCAGAAAAAAATCCCCCACCAAAAAAGGGCAGAATATATGAACACACATTCCTCCACAGAAGACATATACATGGGTAATAGATACATGAAAAGATGTGCAAATCAAAACCACAATGAAATATTCATTGTTAAATGAATCTTCATACCTGTTAAAATGGCTAATATCAACATCCCAAGAAATAACAAGTGTTGGCAAGCATGTGGAGAAAAAGGAACGTTTGTGTACTGTTGGTGGCAATGCAAACTGTTGCAACCACCATGGAAAACAGTATAGAGGTTTCTCAAAAAATTAAAAACAGAATTACCATATGATCCAGTAATTCCACTACAGGGTATTTACCCAAAGGAAAAGAAAACACTAATTTGAAAAGGTGTATGCTCCCCGCTACATTTATTGCAGCATCTACAATAGCCAAAGTATGGAAATAGCCCAAGTGTACATCAACTGATAAATGGATAAAGAAGATGTGGTATCTCTATATGATGGCGTAAAAAAAAAGAATGAAATCTTGCCATTTGCAACAACATGGATGGACCTAGAGGGTATAATGTTAAGTGAAATAAATCAGTCAGAGAAAGAAAAATACCATAGGATTTCACACATATGTGAAATTTAAGAAACAAAACAAATGAACAAAGAAAAAAGGAGATAAACAAACAAACAAAAAAGACTCTTAAATAAAGAACAAACTAATGGTTACCATAAGGGTGTAGGTGAGGGGATGGGTATAATAGGTGAAGGGTTTAAGAGTACACCGAGTAATGTATAGAATTGTTGAATCACTATGTTATACACCTGAAACTAATATAACACTGTATGTTAGTATACTGGAATATAAACAAACAAACAAATAAACAAACTACAGACTAATATCTTTCATGAGTGTAAATGCAAAAATTCTCAAGAAAAATGTCAGCAAATCAATTCCAATAATATTCTGAAAGAATAATACATCATGACCTTGTGAAGTTTATCCTGAGAATACAAGGTTAGTTCAGCTTTGTAATAAATGTAAGTCACCATATTAACAGAATGAAAAATAAATAACTTGTGATCATCTTCATGGGTGTAAAAGAAGCGTTCAATGAAATTCAACCATTTTTTATTTTTTTAAGTTCTCAGCAAACCTGGAATTTAAAGAAACTTCCTTAATCTGATAAAAGGCATCTACAAAAACAAAAAACAAAACAAAAACAAAAAACCCTACAGCTAATATCAAATTTGGTGATGAAAGATGGAATGCTTTCTCTCTAATGTCAGAAGCAAATGTCTATCCTCATTACTTTTATTCAACATTATACTGGAAGTCCCAACTAATATAATAAGGCAATAAAAGGAAATAAAATGTATACATATTGCAAAGGAAGAAATAAATATACCTTTTTTTCATAGGCCACATAAGGGCCTAAGCAGAAAACCTAATGGAATCAATAAAAAATAAGTCCTCCATCTAATAAATGAGTTTTCCAGGCCATGAGATACAAGACAAAATTCAATCGTATTTATATATACTAGCAATGAACATAGGGAATTAAAAATTTTTTAAACAGTACCATTTTGTATTTACACCACTTATTAAAAAATGAAACACTTAGGTATAAATTTAATAAAACATGTGTAGGACCTGTACACTGAAAACTATAAAATGCTGAGAAAAGAAAAGAAGACCTAAATAAATGGAGTGATAAGTTTGTATTCAAGGATTGGTGTTTCAGTATTGAAATGATCTGTAGATTCAATGCAATTCCAGCCAAAATCTCAGGAAGAAATTTTATAGATATTGACAAACTATCTCCAAAATTTATCTGGAAAGGCAAAGAAAATAAAGTAGTCAAAAAATTTGTGAAATGTAAAAACAAAGCCGGAAGTCTTCCACTACCTGATTTTAATACTTGTCATAAAGCTACAATAAGCAAGACACTATGATTGTGTAAAGATAATGTGAAAGTATAAAAATAGACATATAGATCTATGGACCAGAATGGAGTCCAGAAATGGGTCTAGAGAAATGTAGTCAATAGATTTTTTTTTAATGGAAGGGTGAATGCAATTAAATGGAGAAAAAACCAGTTTTCAACAAATGATCAAATGATAAACAATTGGGTAGATATAACCAAAATAAAAAAGACAAGAAAAAAGAAAATAAAGAAAGAAAGAAATGAAAAAGAAAATAAAAACCTCAACTTATATTGCACATCTTATACAAACATTAACTCAAAACGTATTGTAGACACAAACGTAAAACTATAGAATTTCTAGAAAGAGAAAGGATAAAATCTGTATGATCTTGGGTTAGGGAAAGAGATGTCCTCAAATATGACCTACAATCAGAAACAAAAGCAAATTGAATTTCATCAAAATAAAAAACTTTGCTTTGTGAAAGATAATAGAATGACAAGCCACAGAGAGGGAGAAAATATTTACAAATCACATATTAGACCAAAAAAAAAAAAAACCAAAAAACAAAAAACAAAAAATTTGTATCCAGAATAAACAAAGAATTTCAAAACTCAACAACAGGAAAATACAAAGTGGGTAAAAAGCTTGAAAAGACATTTTGCCAAAGAAAATATACAGATAGCAGGTAAACACATTAAAAGGTTCTCAACATCATGAGTCATTTTAGGAAAATGCAGATTGAAACTACAGTAAGACAGTATTACCTACTTATTAAAATGGTTAATTTTTAAAAAATGTCAATACCACCAAGTGCTGTCTAAGATACAAAGTAATGGGAACTTTCAAACATTGCTGGTAGGAATGTAAATTGGTGCAGCCACAATGGAAAACTGTTTGTCAGCTTCTTCTAAAATTAAACATGCACTTACTATTTCATACAGCAATCCCAGGCTTGGGTATTTCACCAAAAGTAATGAAAACTTATGTTCACATAAATTTCTGTACATAAATGTTTATAGTGACTCTATTCATAATCATCCAAAAAATTGGAAAAAATGCAAATGTCTTCAACTGGTGAATGAATAAACAAACTGGTATGGACATACAACGGAATGCTCTTTTTTATGGAGCTTAGCAATTCGATCTTAAAATTCAAATTAAGAAGTGGAAAAAGGGTAGACAACACAATTTGAAAAAGAAAATGTAAAGAGGGAAAATGTGCCAAGTAATAGATTTGTTATAGAGTTAACCTCATTGAGTCAATGTGGTATTATGCAGAAAGAGACAAATAGACCCAGGCTAATATGGAAACACAAGTGGACATACTATTTAGTGGGGAAAGGTCAATGGTTCAACAAATAGTGCTGGGACAATGGTATATCTATCTATACATACATACATACCTATGTAAGTCTATATGAATATCCGTATATAATAAAGAGGGGGCTATAGAAATATTTATAAGGATCTTTCTGTGGGTATATATGTATGTAAGAACATTTACATATATACTGACATATAAATATATATTCCTACATTTTACTATTTACAAAACTGCAATCTGGGACTCATAAAATTATAAATGTGAAAATGTAAAAGGGCTAGAGATGAATCTCTTAAACACAATACCAAGAGCATACACCACCAAAAAGAATACAATAATATGTGTGATTACATTAAAATTTAAAATGTCTGTGTGTCAGACACTATTAACAAATTTGAAAAGTAAGTCATAATTGAAGACTATATATCCCAACAAATATAATCAACATCATAGTATTAAGAATATATAAAGTACTCCTACAAGGCAATTAGAAACAAATAGTTTAATGGTCAAATTCATAAGAGATGAAACCCTAATGGCCCATAAGCATATGAAGTGCTGCTTAATTTCACTAATATTCAGAAAGAATTCAAATCAAAACAATGAGATTCAACATCCCACATCAGAGCATGTCACCAGATTGGCTGAAATGTTAGGATCCAGCAATATCAAGTGATGCTTGAGACTGAGGGGAAATAAAAACATTCACAAGTTGTTGTTGGGAATTAAAATTGATGTAACTACTTTCAGAAACAATTTGGCAAAATTGAATCAAGTTGAAAGTGCACACATACCCAATGGCTCAGGAACTGCACTGCCCGGTGTGTGCTGAAAAGAAAGTTGGTCTAGGTGCTCAAGAAGATGCACTCTCAGGAATGCCTCTTGCTGCAACATCAAGTCCACTAGCAGGAGAATGGATAAATCACTGAGGTACATTCATACCATATATATATATATACATAACCCTCCCATTAAAATGAATGAACTGAATGTGAACATGTCAGCAGGGATAAATCTCAAAAGCATAATGTGGAGTCGGAAAAAACAAAGTGGCAGATGTGTATGAATTGCATAACACTGTTCCCAAAAAATGTGGGATCACATACAACAATCGTTCATGGATGCCTGTATATGAGGCAAAAATGGAAAACCTGATAAGGAAGAATGCACCCCACTTCAGTGACTAGCCCTGGGTGGGATGTATAAAAACGGTCTTCAGCTCCATCTGTAACCATTTTCCTGAAGAAAGGAAAGGAGAAGAGAGGGGAGAGGAAAGGAAAAGAGAGGGATGAATGGATGACACATTTATATATAGATGCGCTGTTGCCCATTTCCTCCTGTATTTTGTTTCTTTCTGTTTGAATTATTCTATAACAAAAAATAAGAAGGAGGGAGAGATGAGGGGGAAAGGAAGGAAAAGGCTACATAGAAATTCACCAAAGTGCTTAGAGCAACCATCTCTTTAGAGCATTATGGGGAACTGATTCTCTTTACACTTTGTCATGTTTTCTAAATTATCCCCAGTAAGCATGTATGATGACTTTCATAATCTGAACAGAAACAATACATGCTGTGTTTAAAAGCACCTTGCTAAGCTGTTTTGATTTGAAAGTCTGGATTCTGGGAGAAACACTAGTACTTGGACTTCCAAGCTGGCTCCCAGAGCAACTTGTCCAAGTCAGCTTTCTGGGGGAACTGATAAAGCCACAACTGAATTTAAATTTCACTATCGGTGCCACCCCCTGGGCCTCAGGGGTGAGGGCTCCAGAAGTCTCCATCCCTCTGCCAGCCACCCTGGGGGACAGGGGCTGCAACAAGAGATAAAAGCCAGCTTTGTTGTTCTCTCTGAAAATCTGAAAATCATTTTTGAAAATCAAAGTCACTGTCCCACGGCCACATTATCATTGGGAAGGTCCACTTGATGCCCTTGACACATGGCTGTGATACCCTAAGCCTCCCAGCATGGGCATGATCCTGTGTGCATCATGTGGGCATTATGCTCAACAACTTAGTTTATCCCCAGTGGCTTTTACATTTATTTGTTAAAACAACTCTGGGAAACCTTTGTCTTGTTTCCATTCCACGATGGGAAAACTGGGACTCAGAGAAGTTAATTAGCTTGGAAAGGGCCACCCAGCTAAGAAGTAAAATAAAGTCAACATCCCAGGAGGCTACCCAGTCCCCTAACGGTGGTATACAAGACACTAGGAATAAGCTGAGGAGTTAAATGGTTTTGGATAGGGGTTGAACATGTCCCCAAATCCTAAACCCACAT
Source organism: Crocuta crocuta (assembly GCF_008692635.1). NCBI lineage: Eukaryota > Metazoa > Chordata > Mammalia > Carnivora > Hyaenidae > Crocuta > Crocuta crocuta. The sequence continues at coordinate 484,631 of NW_027528608.1, forward strand.
CAAAATAGGAGCCCCAAGTGCAGAGGCAAGTATGGCCTATTTGGAGATCAGATTCTGAGCATTCCCATCCCAACACCAGGCCTGCCATTCACAGGGGTAAGAGCCCACCCCCACCTTCCTCTTCCCTCCCCACTTTACCCATGCTAAATTATCAGGCACTTAATGTTAATAAATAAGATGCCTTAATACCTTGGACAGAGATAAGTAAATGGGAATGAGGATATTCCCAATGTTTTCTCTCATCAGTCTTTCTGATTGCTCTTAACTCTGTTTTCTGGACAGGATCTGTTGCAGCCAAGCTCCAAACTAGTCATTTTAAACCTCCATCAGGAAAAACACACAGTACTTAAAGGCCAGCAGGGGACCTAGAGAGGTCTAGGCAGGAGGCTACCCACAGGGCGGCTATTCCCCAAAATTGAAACTGGTTCTGGGAAGTCATGCAGGTTTCTACACACCAGCCTAACCACTGAGTTCCCAAAGAGGGAGAGGAGGAGGACTGGAGCCTCCTCTTCGGGATCCTGGACCTGCCAACACCAAGCCTTAGCCTAGCACCCACAGTGGGTGACTTTATCCCCTCTCCCCATAGAGCAAGCTCCCCCTGTATGCCAGGCTATCCTGGGGGCTGAGAATGTGCCCATGAAACAGGTCTCACCAACCAGACAGGGGATCATCTAAAAGCAGCAGGAACAATTATTCACCTGCCTGGGAATGGGAGCCACTGGGGCAGGATGCACTGCTGAAGGGATCTGGGATTGCTCTCCTTATGCCTTGGGGACACTAGCTGGACACGTTCCCCGTTCTCAGGAGAGGCTGATACCCCTGGGCTGTCACATCATCTTGACCCAAATCCAAGAATATCTTTTCCCTCCAGTCCTCACTCAGTCCTGCAGGGGCCAGGAAGTAACATAAATGTGTGACTCCAACTGGGGGTCCCAGGGAAATGGGGGCAGCAGCCTGGAGAGCACTTACTCCTCTAAAAGAGCGGCTCCTACTCCTGTTATAAGTGGGGTAGAGACAACACCCCAGACAGCTACCTGTTACCAGCAACAGGAATCCAGGCTCCAGCAACAGGCCAAAGAAAGAAGCATTCTGGGCAAGGCTTACTGACACTGGACACAGGAATATGAAGGCCCCATCATACCAGAGCTTTCAATTTTTTCAAGAAAAACTGAAATTCCCAATTTTTATATAAAAGTGCTCAAGTTTTTAACAGTGGTAACTAATTTTTAAAAGACTATATATCTCCCTGGACCAAATTAAACAAGTTGTATGTGTTGGATTTGGTCTCCAGTCTACCATTTGGTCTATGAGCTGGCTAGTGGCAGATCCAAGTAATATAATACATCCATCACCGCAAGAATAATAGAAGGCAACTCTCTTTTATCATGCACCTACTACCACGGACAGAAGCTTACACTAAATCAGCCCAATAAGGTAGGGGCACAGGAGTTTTTCATGCCTTGGCACCTTGGGCCGTCTGGGATGTCAGGAGCACTGTGGTAGGTGGGTCCACACATATGGCCATCCCACTACATCTACTCTACTCTCTGCCAAAAAGCTTCCTTCTAGGGGTAGAAGGTGAAGTCTTCCAGTGTGGGAGCTGGGCCAAGGTTAGGGGTCGGCAGCCCAGGAGTGGGGACTTCTGGAGGCAACCCTATCCAGTGGGGCGCAGGAGTCAGTGGACAGATACCTCCATCTGCCGTCTTTGGAAGGACAATTCTGTAGAGTGTTCTGTGAGCTACTTCAGAGGAGCCCCAACAGGAGTGAGCCACCATTGCACACAGCAGTAGCCAGCTCACTCCCTTGCCTTCCTCCTCCCTCTTATCCCCTTTCTACCCTCTCACTCTTGCCTCCTGGCATCAGCTCCCCAATAAATCATCTGCACCCAAGTTCTTCAGCCAGCCTCTGCTTTGGGGGGAACCTAAATTAAGACAGATGGCTTGAAGATAAGGACGCTGAAGCTCGTTATTTAACGGCAACATTAAATAACTTGCCCAGGGCCACTCAGCTCATAAAGGACAGAAGTGGGATTAAATAAGGACTGGCTGACTCTCAAGTCCTGCTCTTAACCACTGCCCACCACCTCCTTGCAGAAAACACCTTTGGCCTCTCAACTACTAAGGTCACGTGGCTAGTTTTCACCCTCTGAATTGAGCCCTTCAGTACGCCCGGGGAAAATGCCAAGAATGTAGCACACCAACCAAAAATGTAGCAGTGTCCACTCTAGAACTGGACAAAACTGGTGCAATACATACCCCAGAGGGTCCCAGTAAGAGTGGGCTCAGGTAGACATTGAGGAAGCTGACCTACCCTGATTCTCCTCAGAAAGAGCAGAGCTGGAGGGACCTTGAGCACCCCCTAGGGGCCAAAAACATCCACTGGTGCCTGAACCATCAAAGCTGAGATGGGCATGGAGGCCCAGAAGCTATAGGTAGGAAGGCTGGGCCCAGAGAAGGGCCACTTTCCCAAGATCCCACTGGGGTCTGTGATATACAGAAGGCAAATAAAGGAAAGTAATGAGTTCCAAGGGCTTTGTCCTCCACTCGGGAAAGATGGGCCTCCAACCTCCCAGGACCTACCACTCTCTCAAGCAGGAGGGAGGAGGGAAGGGTCAGCCACAGCCTAATCTCCCCAGGGACTAGTCAGGGAAGCCAGGCAAAGTTGGAGAGAAAGGGTATCAGGCATGAAGGATTCGAGTGTGTGAGGCTTACCTCCCTGGCAGGCAGTCGGTGCTGGGGGTCAGGGCCTCCTTGTCACCCCTCCCTACAAAATGGACCCAGGCTGGGACTCCAGCCCTGCCTGCAGGGTCAGCTCTGTCACCCTCTCTGGGACCTTTGGGCCCATGGGCTTGCTTCCCTCATCTGTTTCCTATGTACAAAACAACCACCACACAGGGCACCTGGGTGGCTCAGTCGGTTAAGCGTCCAACTTCGGCCCAGGTCATGATCTCGTGGTTCGTGGATTTAAGCCCCGGGTTGAGCTCTGTGCTGACAGCTACCTCAGAGCCTGGAGCCTGCTTCAGATCCTGTATCTCCCTCTCTTTCTGACCCTCCCCTGCTGTCTCTCTCTCTCTATCTCTCAGAAATAAATAAAACATTAAAAAAAATTCTAAATAAAAACCAAAAAACAAAACAACCACCACAATATGGATTAAGCTCTCCCTCATACCCAAATTTTGCTGAATCACAGCAGCCCAATGGCTCAGGCTCTGACTGGCAATCCCTATTTTGGAGTTGAGGAAACCCAGAGGTAAAGAGGTGGGTAACTTGCCCAAAGTCACACAGCCTATCTACAATCTTATGGGCCTTTTGATTTCAGAGGCCATGTGGACTCACTAGTGAGGTACTTCCTCTACTTCTTTTATTTTTAGAAAAGAATTATTTTAGAAGGAGCCTCAAACCCAACATTTCCAGGATCATTACTCTGCCGGATGTGGAAGAAAGACAGCCCTAGAAGATCCTCTGAGCAGAATGAGCAGAGCCAGACAAAAGAGCAAGTGTGTGGATGGAGCAGTGAGGAGCAGCCCTGGCCCAGGCCCCAGGACACACCGGTGTGGGATCTGGGGGACATCGAAGCTGGAACCCATGGGCATAAGCCCTGGGTTTGCCTGAAGACCCTTCATCAAAGCGTTCCCTGAGACCTGACCTGGAAAACCCTACCTATGGGCCTGAGCCAGCACTGTAAAGACTCAGGGACCATGTGAGAGCAGGAGAGAAGCCGGCCCTGCCTCAACAGGGGATGAGAGGCACCCAGAGCCCAGGAAGAGGGAGTGAGCAGGGGGGAAACTGTCTGCTCACACCAACGTCCACAGCCATCCCACTGAGGCCCGGTGGTGATCAGGGCAGCTGTGCTATTCCTGTGTTCTTAGTGAGGAACTGAGGCTCAGATAGGACAGCCAGCAAAGTTGGGCCTGGAGCTCAGGCTCCTGACAACCACACCGTTCAACTCTCCGTCTTATGTGCTCCAGGTAAGCACTTTGCTCTTTACATGTTCATTCAACAAAGGCTCGAGGAGTACCAAGGCCAGACCCTGTTGGGCACCATGGCCCAATGTGGGTTCTAGCTGGAGCTCTGGGCCAACTGCTCCTACTTCCTGGATGCCCCTCCTGGTACCCAGGAATGCATGCATGGTGGCCTCTAGACTGGAACTCTCTTCCATCAGGCCAGCAAGAAGGCTGGACTATAGACCTAAGAGGCATCTTTAAAAGCACTTGTCAGAGTGCCCAAGTGGCTCAGTGGGTTAAGCGTCTTGATTTCAACTTGGGTCATGACCTTATTGTGGGATGGAGCCCTTCACTAGGCGTGGAGCCTGCTTGGGATTCTCTCCCTGTGTCTCTCCCTCTCCTCTCTATCCCTGCTCCCCTCACCCCAATACAAATAAACTTTAAAAAAAAAAAAAAAGCACTTGTCACACACATGTGATAAACTTACACAGAACCAAACATGCACATTTTCATTGCCACAGGTTGGATTTCCTGGGTTTGATACTGTGGTATCGTTACATAAATGTAACTGTGGGAGAAACTGGGGAAAGGCTACACCAGATCCCCACCACAACTGCAACTTCCTGTCAATCTATAATTGTTTTAAAATAAAAAGTATTTTCAAAAGTTCTTGTAGGGAGCTGAGTATGACAGTGTGTCCCTGCCTCACCATCATGTTTTCCTGCGACGATGAGGTGCCAGGAAGCAGGTGCAGACCTGCAACAAAGCCTTGGCTCTCTCTGCCCTCAGGCCTGGTCGCCCCAAACAGCCCCAGGCCAGAATCAGCTCTAAGTGTTCTCTCCTCCACTTCCAGTTTGCAGAGATGAACCAAAGGAGAACATCAGCTCCTCGATAGAAACTGGAGGAACCCTGATTTATTCCCTGGGCAAGAAGGATCTTGCAGGCACTGCAGGGACTTTCAGGAGGAGAGCAGGGGGAACGATTTCATGTCAGGGTGTTTCATTGACCGGGGCTGCAGCACTCAGATTTACTGTTCCAGGAAGGACTGGAACAAGGACAGTGATAAACTGAGGGCCAGAGGTGACCAGGAAAGGTATATGGAGAGAGCTCGGTATCAGGAGAGATTTGTGGAAATGACTTGAAAACGAGGGGAAAAAAAGTTGTTAAAAATATACTAAAATAATTCCCACCAACCTACTCCTTTCCCACTGTGTGCCCAGGAACATGCCTCCATGGCTTCACGAAACCTGGAGAGAGCACGTCCCGAGAGCTGCCTGCCCTCCCAGGGGCCCTCTGGGGAAATGTGTGCGGGCCGGTGTGCGGGCCGCTGCCTGGGGAAATGCTAAGGATGATTTCCTAGCAGAGCCTTTCTGCTGAGCACTCCCCACACACTTGTCCTCTGATGGAGGCATTGCTCCATTGCCCAAGTGAGGAAACTAAGGCTGAGCGGCTAAAGAACTTACTGGAGATCACAGAGTCAGGTCCATCTGACCCCAAACTGAATCTCTGAAGTGCTGCACCAGTCTGCCCCTAGCAGAGGCTGAGATGGCCCAGGATGAGGGCACTTGCCTCTGAGACTACTACAGAGAGGCCAAAGGCCAGGGTAGATGCTGAAGTGAGGGGTGTAGACAGCTGGTAAGCATCCTTTCTGCCCCACAGAGTCTCTCAGTGTTGTGCCTGACCCTTCCCAAAGTCTATTCTCAGCCACCGGGGCACTGATCCTGAGGAAGGAAAGAGGGTCTGCCCAGCCTCACTTTGCAGATGATGTAGTAGAAGCCCAGGGAGTGGAATGGCTGCCCAGAGCCCCCAACAGGGCTGACACCACCCCAGGCCTCTGGTTCCAGGTCACAGAGAGGAAGGTAGGGGGACTCATGTGAGACTGGCCTGGGAGTGAGTGAGCAGGACCCCAGACCAAAGGAAGCAGAGATGGGGGAGCCTAGTGTGGGCCTAGCAGATGCAGCCTGCAGGCTATGACCTGCCCATTTTGTCAGCTGTGCCTCTGACCTTACTAGGAGCCGCTGACTGACTCTGATTTACGTGGTGCAGCCAGGCCCTCGCCTCAGATGTCCCAGAGAAATCGGGGCAGTGGAGGAAGCCTCTCCTGGACTCGGCATCCACTGAGCAGTTCACCCTGGCCCCTCTGGGGTCTGGGTACCTTAGGAGGGCAGTGATGCTGAGAGAAGCAGGACATATGGCCCAAGCCCATGGGCCTGGGAACTGAGGACCTGCATTCCTGTCCCAGACGCTAGCCGGCTGCATTCCTTGCCCACATCCACAGATCAGAAGTCCTGCCTGGCAGCCTGGTGGTGTGGGACTCCCAGGAGCAGACCATAGGTCTTGGCCCAGTCAGGCTGGCCTGAGCAGGACCCCAAAGTCAGAGACCAAGGGAAAAAACCCCTGCTTGGTGGGATTTGAGAGGCACTCTCAGAAAGGCCCCCGCCCCTGCCAACTACTCAAATATGCCTCAAATGCACATCTATGCATCATTTCTTTGAAGTATGCATCAGTTGCCCAGGCCCTCTGGGCAGGATGCTTGTTTCACCTGCAATGGTCTCTTATCCAGCAGGACAGAGGGGGCGGCACCCAGAGAGGCAAAGGGGAGGGACCAGGCGGACATTGTCTCCTCACCCTCCTCTTATCTGATCCTCCCTGCAGCCTGGCCAAGTTCGTGCTTCCATTTCCACTCTACAAATGGCCACACTGGTGAGGAGCAGCTGGAGCCAGAACTCAAATCCAGGTCACCCAATGCCTGAGCTCTTTTTCCACAAAGGAAGAAAGGATGGATAGGCCCATACTCCCGGTCAGTCCAGCACTCCCAGGACCCGCAGCCTGCCTCTCAGCCCACCTCGTCTGCTTTGGACAGAATGTTAGCAAAAAGCAAAATGAGCAAAAAGACTGGAAACCTGACTACAAATTAATAAATTTCATTTCCTCTAGGAGATACACATGGTTTTCTAGGACCGATGGTAGGTTTATAAAAAATAAATATTTTTGACCACCAAAAACTTTTTCTAAGATTATATAAAATTGTACAGGCTATAATCTTTTTATCACAACACAATAAGACTAGAAGTGAATGATAAATGCATAGTTTAAAAAATCTAATCCTGTGGAGCTTTCAAAACATTTTAAATTTAAAATTGTCCCACAATTTATATATACAATGGAATACTACTTGGCAATGAAAAAGAATAAAATCATGCCATTTGCAGCAACGTGGATGGAACTGGAGGGCATTATGCTAAGTGAAATAAGTCAGTCAGAGAAAGAATCATATGTGGATCTTGAGAAAATTAACAGAAGACCATGGGGGAAGGGATGGGGGAAAAAGTAGTTACAAACAGAGGGAGGGAAACAAACCATAAGAGACTCTTAAATACAGAGAACAAACTGAGGATTGATGGGAGTGGGGAAGAGGGGAAAGTGGATGATGGGCATTGAAAAGGGCACTTGCTGGGATGGACACTGGGTGTTATATGGAAGCCAATTTGATAATAAATTATATTTAAAAAACTGTCCCACAAAACCCTTGGGTTTGCATGCTATTTAGAAATAGAATTTGCAGGGGCGCCTGGGTGGCTTAGTCGGTTAAGCGTCCGACTTTCGCTTAGGTCACGATCTCGCGGTTCGTGGGTTCGAGCCCCGCGTAGGGCTCTGTGCTGACTGCCAGCTCAGAGCCTGGAGCCTGTTTCAGTCTGTGACTCCCTCTCTCTCTGACCCTCCCCTGCTCACACTGTCTCTCTCTCTCTCCTAGAAATAAATAAAACATTAAAAAATTTTTCAAAAAAAAAAAAAGAAATAGAATTTGCATGCTGTTTAGAAAAGAACAAGGCATTCATACTGCCATATCAAAGCTTAGGGGACTCATCCAAAAGTAGGTACAGAGGAAAATTAATAGCCTTGGTTTATTTCATTACTGAACAAGAATAAAAGAAATAAACTGAGCACTCAACTAAATACATTAGGAAAAGGTAGATAAAACGTATCGTAAGGAAATAGGAGAATGGGGGCACCCGGATGGCTCAGTTGATAAGCATCTGACTTTGGCTCAGGTCCTGATCTCATGGTTGGTGAGTTTGAGTTCCCCATGGGGTGAGCTTGAGCCCCACTTCGAGTGAGCCTGTACCCTGCTTCAGGTGAGCATGAGCCCCCCTTCGAGTTAGTCCATACCCTGCTTCCAGCGAGCCTTGCTTTAGTGAGCCAGTGCCCTCACTTTGGGGCCTCTCTCTCTCTCTCTCTCTCCCTCTGCCCCTCTGAAATTCTCTGTCTGTCTCTCTGCCCCTTGCTCACTTGTACCCTCTTTCTCTTGGAAGGAAGGAAGGAAGGAAGGAAGGAAGGAAGGAAGGGAGGGAGGGAGGGAGGGAGGGAGGGAGGAAGGAAGACAGAAATAAAGAAAAAAAAGAAAATAGGAGAAAGGAACAGGCTTCAGTAAGCACTCCGTCTAAACCTAAGAAGAAGAGGCATCTAGGTTCCCATTTCATTTACACAAGGGCTGTTCACATATAATAATGCAATATAAATGTTTATTGTAGACCATTTTAATAATAGAGTCTGTTGAAATAAATACTGTGGGATACTTTCCTAGATAAAAACTGTTTTCTATGCTAAACGTGAAATGGGCACTGCACTTCAGTGCAAGGGGCAGATCAGAACTTGTGAGTGGACATCACAGACCTCCATTTGGAAAGAACCAGCAAGTACATCCAACCTGTGAGGCTCACAAAAACCCGATCCAGCACTTGCTCATCCCCTGCCCCTGCATTTTAACTCCAGTTATCAGATTCAAACACTGAAATGCCATACATATATGGCCGCTTATAACCAGCACACATTAATTAAAAAGGTGAATTAATGATGATGATGATAACATTAAGGTGATTTCATACTAGTAATCAATAATGATTGAATATTAAAGTTCTATTTTTTTCCAAGACAGCCTGTGAATGGAAAAAGGCATGATGTGGGCAGAAATTCTGAATCAGGCTGTACAGAAAGTACAACATGAGTGACTTTGGGAGAATACAACATAAGGCAAGCACTAATTACTAAGGCATGCCTAAAGTAAGTGTACGTCAAAGAACAAACTATGAAACTTTTGGCACAACTGGAAAAACTCCACTTTTCAATGGAACACTTTTCACTGTTCAATGAACGGTTACTTTAAAAAATAAGAAGTGATGAGGGCGGAGGGGAGAAAGCGGGGTGGGGGGGAGGAGGCAAGGGAAGAAACAATTTAGCTCATTATAGACAAGTGGTTACCAGCATTCACTTAGGACACCTCTGCTAATCAAATCTTAGAATCATTCAGTCTCCATCTCTAGACCTTCCCAGGCCATTACAATCTCACATGATCTGCCCTGGGCCCACAGCGATGATTATCATTTCCGTATTTGATTATAATTAACTTAGTAACTACTTTATTTTGTAACAACTTTATTGAGTGTAATTTACATATCATAAAATTCACTGGAAACTACTTTTAAAGAATGCATAATGAGCAGTTAGGAGCTTAGCACAGTTACTGGGAGAACAGGAACTTCTCAGAGTTGTTTGGGGGTCTACAGTTTAGACACGCACTGCATTGGACCATCCCTGAGGAAGGGCCTCTGTGGACTGGACCCTTTTCTCCTCTTCCTAAGAGAGTGAAAGGGTGTGTAGACTCTAGCAGGTGGGTATGACTGTGTACACCCAGGCATCTCAGACTTTCTTGTAGCTTGAAGAGCCCCATTTCATTGCAAAAATTATTTCTCTGAAAGCTGCTGAAAGGGATTGTGGGCTATAATTAGAATAATGCCCTACAGGATTACATTCACAAATGTAATTACATAATCGTTTAGAGCTAAATGGCACTGTGAAAGGATGCAGTTTCCTGAGGATTGCGGTGAGGGGAGGTGTGGATGCCTCTTGAGGAACAGGGGTTCTGATGACAACTGAGCCCAGAAATAGTGGAAGATAATCTAAAGATCCCTAATTCCTCAGTAGGCTAGTCTTGGGCATCAGATCAGCACAGACTTCATGGATAATGGGGATACATCCAAATATGACCCAAGCTGGAATTCTCATCTGATTCTCATTAAACATGAGAGAAAAGAGACAGTGGGTTTGGGATTTATCAGCAGCTTTTTATTTGGTTCATAGACACCCTGTCTGTAGCACATATGTGGCTGCAGATGTAGGGTACCCAGCCACACTCAGAAAGTGCCTAGAATCTGTTGTCTTACCCTCCTGAAGCCGGAGGAGCACTCAGCCTTTTGAGTTTCTCAAGCATCACTCAGCTGAAAATACCAGATCATCCTTTTTCATAACTGAGATCAACATGGCAACCACATATCCTGGGCTTCCAGAGAAGACCTGATCTTGTATCATTTCCTTCTATCAGACAGCAGTGATATATTCAATGTGCTGTGCCTCCCATAACTTTGTAAGATTTCATATGGTTAAATGCACAACTCAGGAAAAATATCTTTAGTTGGTCCAAGTGTCCTAAATTTTGGTCCAGAAAAAAAAAAAAAAAAAGGTAGCTGTACAAGTAGACCACAGCCTTTGAAAGCCATGACAATAAATCGCATTAATTTAGACACCATTAATCTGGAGTATGTGCTAATCCCATAGGCGTAGGAGGAAGTTTAGCTTTGGAGAAAGAGTTTGCTTTCTAAGCAAAGAAGGATGCAAACAAACCACAGTAAGTGTAACCTACTTAGATGCAGATGTTGTCCTTAAAGAAAAAGGTGCATATTAAGCTATGCCTGCTGGTGCACCTAATCTCGCAGCTCCCCCTTCACTTTAGCCATCGACCAGCCCACCTGCTGCATGATACAAACTTCAGGACCTCCTGCCCCTCATTTGTCCCCAGCAAGCACGATGCTTCCTACTGGTTTCATAGCCTCCTTGGGGAAACTGAGGCTTAAAGAGAGGAAGGAGCCAGCCCAAAGTCTCACATCCAGCAATTCCACCCAATGGTTAGAGCCTCCAGTTTTGCCTCACACAGATCAGTCTTGTAATCTCAGCTCTGTCTCTTAGGGTGAGACTTAGGACAAAGTAACTTGGCCCTGTGGAGTCTCCATCTATGTAATACAGATGAAGGCTAGAGCCTCCCCTTTCTCTTAGGTCTAGATAAGACTGATCCAAACTCCAACTCCACACTCCTGATCCCTCCCCAAGACCTCTGCAGATTCCTGCAGTCACCTCTGTGTCAGGATTCTGCTCCCCTGTGCAGTCTCTGTTCCTACTGCATTGACTCAGGTGGAGAGCCAGCCCACCCTCACACTGCACATCCTCGCAAGAATGTGGTAGGCTTTGCTGACAGGTTAGGTTTAGGTTAGGTGTCCCAGCAGCACAGGAAGGGGGCGATGTTTTGTACCCCTGGTGTCACTCAACCAGCTGGTGGCTGTGGGGATCAGGGGATGTAATCAGCTCGAGTCAGTTCCCTCGCAAGGCGGCAGAAGCTCCATAACCAACTCTGGCTGGGGACCCACAACACCCACCACAGGAAAGAGGTGGCAATGGTGCTCCAAGACTTCCATCTGAAAACATAGCTTTGCATCAGCATCAGGGACCCTGTTACTAAAATGTCCCTGGCCCACACCTCAGAGTACCCCTTGCCCACACAATGCCACCTGAGCACCTTCCTGCCTCTTCCCATTATTCCCTGCCTCTCTTTCTTTTATCTCCCCTCCCTCTCTGGAATGAAAAAAGAAAGAAGTCTCATTTTCTTCTGCAGAACAGCTTAATGATTCTTTTATTCTTCTGCTGCCCAAGCTGCTGCCCACACCCTTTGTACATGAAGACCACCATCCCAAATTTTGTCAGTTTTAGCACTGAAAGTTCCATATCCTGAAACCCTTGCAACCCCAGGCAAACAGGAATTCGGTGGTCACCCTCCGAATTGCTCTTACAGCTGTTGTGACCTATCAAGGCTCCCTCTCAAATGGACAGTAAGTACGATGTTTGCTAAGACGGCTAATAATTTCTTTTTCATCAGAATGGGTATTGCGTTACATCAAATGCTGCTTCAGCCTCTATTAAGAGACTCACATGATTTAATCTGCTAGAGGAGTAATTACATTAGTATATTTCCCAATGTTGAATCGTCCTTTGTTGCTGGAATAAGCCATATTTGAACACACTGTATATTTCTTATGATCTCATGCTTCATTTGATGTACTAATATTTTGTAGTAACTTTTGTTTCTAAATGAGGTTCCTCCACAGTTTTCTTTGGCTTCCTTTGTCTCATATTGATGCCTGACACAGACTCACCTTGCAAAATGGGCTTCGGAACTTTTCTATGTTTTCACCCACTTCCTGAATAGCCTGAGCACAAGGGCAAAAAAATGAAAGAAGAAAGATACTCAACTGAGTGACTCAGCTGAGTGTCTGACTTCAGCTCAGGTCATTATCTGGCAGTTCGTGGGTTTAGACCCTGCGTTGGGCTGTGATGACAGCTCAGAGCTTGGATCCTGCTTTGGATTCTGTGTCTCCCTCTCTCTCTTCCCCTTCCCACTCACGTTCTGTCTCTTTCTGTCTCTCAAAAAATAAAATAAAACATTAAAAAATTTAGAAAGAACAAAGATATTTAAAGATTTAATACAGGAGATTTTCCTCAAGATGAAGAACTTCATTTTTACATCCAAAAGGCACAGCATCTTCAGGAGTAAATGATTTAAAATGATAGCTATCAAGTAATATAATGGTTAATTAAGAAAATAATTCTTAAAAAAACAAAAAAAAATAAAAAAAAAGAAAAGAATTCTTCATGAATTCATAGAGGAAAAAAGAAACGGATTTTGAAGGCAGAAGAAGTTTGGGAAATCATGCTGGGTTTTGCCTTTTCCTTAGCAAGTTTCAAAACAGCAGATAAGAGAGAAACATATGCAAACTTTCAGTATAAATATAAACCTAAAATGTTATGGCCATTCATGTTGTCATTTGAATGAAAAGGCAGCAAGGAAACACTGTCAAACACAAAAGAACACTGGGAACACAGCTCCCAGGAACTTTTCTTTAAAAATCTAACTGATAGTTATGGGGTGCCTAGATGGCTCAGTTGGTTAAGTGTCCATCTTCAGCTGAGGTCATGATCTCACTGTTTGTGAGTTCAAGCCCCACATCAGGCTCTGAGCTGTTAGCTGGAGCCTGCTTCAGATTCTGTGTCTCGTTCTCTCTCTCTGTCCCTCCCCCACTCACACTCTGTCTCTCTTTCTCTCTCAAAAGTAAATAAACATAAAAAACAAATAAAAATTTAAAAATCTAATTAATAGTTAAACCCAGGCAAAGTATATCAAAAGGTAAAGAAAATTGGCAAATTGATAGCATTTAGGGAAAAAATAAGAGGTCAGGGTATGGAGTCCTCAAACCTGGAAGTCTCTAAAGCAAAGCCTGGTGAAAAGCAGTTTTTTAAAGGCAAAACTATGTATGTCTCCAGTTGTCTTTGAAATCTAAAGATCAGGAGATAAGCATTCTCTAGCATGAAGAAATCAGGCAACACAGAATCCATGATTCTCAAAAAGAAAAATAGCTATTTCACAATAAAACAGAACATAAAAATAGAAAAAAAACCTTCAAAATGGAAAAGTCATGAAAAAAAATGACAACCACTGAATATAATAAAACACAGAAAAAAGAAACCCTGTAGAAGAGGATCCAAGCATTATAAACTTAGACAAGGTAAAAGAATAAACTGGTGAACAAAAATAGACAAAGAATCATTCAAATAAAAGAAGGAAGCCCTGCTAATTTCCTCATCTTTCAGAGTACAGAGCCAGTTGAAATTGTCTGGAATTGAAATATCCTTAAAATGACTATCAGTTCACATTGTTTTTCATAATCTTTTTTCTTAATCTTAGGGACTCTTTAAGAATGACATTTTTCTGGGGCACCTGGGTGGCTCAGTCAGTTGAGTGTCCGACTCTTGAGAGCCAACTCACATTATGATCCCAGGGTCATGGGATAGAGCTCTGCATCAAGCTGAGCTTGGAGCCTGCTTAAGATTCTCTCTCCTTTGTACCCCCCCCCACCCCCAAGCTTCAGGCATGCTCATGTGTGCATGCAATTTCTCCCTCTGTTTAAAAAAAGAAGAAGAGCGTTTTTCCGCAGTGAAGACATATCGTTCTGCTGTTGTTAAATTCAAGCAAAACTTGACAACTTCATTTTTGAAGAGCTGTCAAAACTGATTCCATTTATGTATCTGTATATATTTTTAACAAGATATTTGGAATGACCACCACCTAATTTTTTTTCTTTTTGCTTCTCTCTTTTGCTTGAATTGTTTATGATAACACACTTTTAATAAAATCAATAAATTCATTATTCTTAAAGGGAAGAAAGAGAGAGAAAGAGAGTGAGGGAGGGAAGAAGGGAGAAAAGAAGTATTCAGGCACAAAAACATGACTTAGCTTGGTTGATGGCACTCACTCCTAAGACTTTTGCTAGAACTGCTGGGGATGGTGAGGGCTCTCTTTTTGCCTGGGCTGCAAACCCGTACAGATGACAACCTATCAACAGCAAGGGCATCTACATGGGAGAGACTGCGAGGGGATTAATCTCAAAGAAAAGCAGGCACATGGAAATAGAGAGAGCCCTGGAGCAAGCCATGCCTGAAGCTTGCCTTTTAGTGCTGAGTCAACAAACTGCCCTCTTTGTTTAATCCAGGTATGTAATGATCTTCTATCACCTGCAACTACAACCATTCCAAAAAAGTACCCTCCAAAAGCCCTTCTAGTTGCAATTTGGGATTTCCTTTGTCCTGTAAATGTTTACCTGTTAAGCTCCTGCCAAGACTACTGATTAAGTCTCAGTTGCACATCCTATTCCCAAGGCTAACTGCCAAGTTAAGTGGTTGACAAGTGGCAGAGCCCACGGAGCCAACGCAGAGGTAGAACCACATGCTGCACGCGACAGTTCCCACGTGACCAAGACACATGTCCATCCATTTAGCAGCCTTGTGCTTCAGAGAATCTGCCCCAGTTGCTCTCATCACCCAGACCTATATCTGCTTCAAAAGATGTACATGGGAGGCTGCAGCTCTCCCACTAATTTCCAGGAAGGAAAATTCTGGGGTAGAGAGCAGAAGAAGTTTAGATCAAGCGTCAGCTTAAAGGTAACTTTGATTAAAAATAGAACTACCCTATATTCCAGCAATTGCACTATAGGTATTTACCCGAAGGGTACAAAAATACTGATTCAAAAGGGCACATGCAACCCAATGTTTGCAACACCATTATGAAGAGTAGCTGAACTATGGAAAACGCCCAAGTGTCCATCGACTTTTGAATGGATAAAGAAGATATTACATATAATAAAGCATTATTCAGCCATCAAAAAGAATGAAATCTTGCCATTTGCGATGACATGGATGAAGCCAGAGCGTATTTTGCTAAGTGAAATAAGTCAGTCAGAGAAAGACGAATACCATATGATTTCACTCATATGTGGAATTTAACAAACAAAACAGATGAACATATGGGAAAGGGGGAAAAAGCAGAGAGAGGGAAATAAACCATGAGAGGCTCTTAAGAGAACAAACTGAGGGTTGATGGAGGGAGGTGGGTGGGGGATGGGTTAAATGGGTGATGGGTTTC
The DNA here is from genome assembly GCF_008692635.1 of Crocuta crocuta. Taxonomy (NCBI): domain Eukaryota; kingdom Metazoa; phylum Chordata; class Mammalia; order Carnivora; family Hyaenidae; genus Crocuta; species Crocuta crocuta. Next base: position 500,152 of record NW_027528608.1, read on the forward strand.
AAGGAGGGCACTTGTTATGATGAGCACTGGGTATTATATGTAAGTGATGAATCACTGAATTCTACTCCTGAAACTAATATTGTACTGTATGTTAACTAACTAGAATTTAAGTAAAATTTTAAAACAAAAAATAAATAAATATGGGAACTTTGATAAAAATCCAGGCTGACTTGGACCACAGGAAGGTGGTCCTGTAGAAGAGGTGTGTATGGGCAGCCCCAAAGGCTGCTACTGATGAGGACAATGAGTTAGGAGCTCGAGGTTTCCAAGGGCCCCAGAAAACAAGGTAGGGTGCAGGTGAGAGGCACCAGCCAGCACCTCCCCCCGTGAGCCTGACAGGAGCCTACACTGGAATTCTTGGCTCACTCCCAGCTTCCCTTGGCTTGTCATGGGGGCCTACCTCTCCCCAGCCAACCATGACCTCAGAGTGAGGAGCTGAATGTAGCCCATCTCTGATGGGCCCCAGTTCCAGCCTGGCCCAGTGTTCAGAACTGAATGAACGAATGAATGAGTGACTGAAAGAAGCAGTGTATGTTCCTGGCACTATTCTTGGCTCTGGGGGTTCTAGGAACTTAAGGCAGGCAGGGACCCTGCTCTGTGGAGCTCACAGTCTTTGAGATCATGCCTCTAAACTGGAGAAAGAAGAGGCCATCTGGGCAGGAGTTGGGCATTCAGGACATCAGACCACCTTGTGCAATCTCTGTCAGTTAGAATTGCCTGACCTTGTAACTGGTGCTAAATGTCTCCTGTCCAAGCCAATTTCTTCAAGTGTCTCCACCAGGCATGGCATTTTCAGATTTCCCTGAGCAGAAGAACTAACATAGGGTAGCACAGCGAAGAGCTTGGGGACAGGAACCTAGGGGAGGAAGTCTCCCTCTCCTCTCCTGAGTTCCTGAAGTGACTGGATTCAAGCTGGTCTCTAACTGTCAACTTCTAAAATGGGCTTTCCCATAGAGTCCTCCTGTGGAGACGAATGTCACAATCCATTTTATTGGAATCTAGAACTCATTGCTATAGCCAAGACCTGGGTATGACACTCCAGAGGACTAGGAACTGGGGGGGTCTATGCAATTAAGCCCCCTCTTCCCCAGCAACCAGCCCTGGGGCTCTGAGAGGACAAAGCAGGAGGTCTTGGGGGAGCCCTTCTGCAGCGCCATGGGAACTCCCTCATTCTCTGTTTGCATGATAAGGAGGGCCACTCAGATGCTCACATAAGTCCAGGAACTTGATGTCCAACAGAGAGACAGAGAGCAAGCAAGCTGGCTATTTCTCCCTTCAAAAAACAGTATGTCAATACCTCTAGGCACCTGGGATGTAGAAGGAAAGGGATCATGCTCCCTGTGTCAGCAATGGAGCTACTGAGGTCCAAGAGGGGAAGTGACTTGCCCAAAGTCACAGAGACCTCCCCTGTGGACCCCTGGCCCAGAGTCCCTCCATGTGCTGCTGCACAGAAGCTGGTCAGTCTATGCCTCTTACACTGAAGTTACTGAAACACAGACCAATTGTCAAAATATCAGGTGCAAGAAGAGACAAAAGGATTATATGTGAAAAAGAGCAACAATTTGGGTATTCTCCAAAATTCTCCAATTGCTTGAAAAATAGTGCCTTCTCTGAAACCTCCCCTATGTCTAACATGTTACTAGTATTTTATAAAGTCACAGATCAAGTTGTTTCTGATGTTTCCAGGAGCTCCATGTCAAAAGCTTATGTTAATATTTTGTGAGAGACAGGCATGGTGGAACAAATGCAAAATCAGTGCCATCTGTCTCCAGGAAACTGCTCGAGATTCCAGACATCAGAGAGCCCTGACACAAGCAGATTTAGGAGCCAGAGCCCCCACCCAAGGCAGAGAAAGATGGGAAGTAAAACGATTCCTTTTTGGTCAAGGAAAAACTTTGGCTGTTAAAAGACAAAGTTAATGAGATGGGCCATTTCTGAATGATTCTTCCTTCTTTAAAAACCCTCAACCCCAATATAAGTTTATAACACAATCATCACACTTTGTAGCAGGATGGTATGTGGTCGGATAGCAAGAGGGACTTCCTCAGTAAGCGATGAGGAACTCGGGAACAAGTCAACCAGGGAGGCCAATCATTGTGAGTGTCCATTAGCCCAGAAGCATTTCACCTGTCCAAAGACAGGGGACTGATAAAATGGCTTGCAAAGGTGCTTAGAAACCAAAGGCTGAGAAGGCTTCAGCAGGCACACGATTGGATGCTGGCTCTGGGAATTCAGGAAGATGGCGTGGTTGGGGAGAAGGTTTTGGAGACTCACCAGGCAGACTCCCAAACAAGTGGGCTTGAGAAATGGGCCAAGGTGGCTCCGGAAGTCCAGGCTGCAGGACACACTGTGACACTGAGTCAGCCATCAGCTGGCCATGTAGCAGAACCTTACAGTGTCCTTCCATGTGGGCATTTGTGATTCCTTGCAAATGTGGCCATACCAGCCCTGGAGTCCCTGAAGACTTGAGAGCCTTTCAAGTAGCTTCCCTTCCCATCTGGCACCACAGCGACTATGTACATCTTGCCTCCATGGTGGCCCCATGCCCATGACGTAAGGTCTGATGCCCAGATGTGTGAGGATGGGGAGAAATGGACAGGCTTGAAATCTGGAGAAGTCTGGCCCAAGGCTTGTCCTTGTCACTGCCTGTCACTGCCATGGACCATCGTAGCAGGCCACGCCGCACGCAGCCCTGTACTCTCCAGCTGTCCTGGGCATCAGTAATGTTTGGTGGCCCAGCGCACAGGGCACTCACCCCACAGTCCCACCTCCTCCCTCTGCTCAGATCAGGGTCTCTTCTCCAGGATGGTGCCACATGGGTTAGCCGAGGGCTCCCCATGACACCATTTCCTCTAACCCTGTGCCCCAAGATGACTGAAGGCCACACCTCATGTCCCGTTCATTTTCTCTACAGCCTCTTGCTTGGCTGGCTTGGGGACCACTACAGTCAGAGAAATTTGGTGGTAAGTGACTTTCACTGGACGGTGGAGTCAGAGCAGATCTGCCAGAGGACAAAGTGCATGGCTGCTGTAGTCAGTCATTAAGTTTACAACAAGCAAGGGGCCCCTGTGGTTGGACAAACATGATCTAATGTGTGTGTGACAGTCAGAACACTTGGTGACAAGCGGCAGAAACAACCCAAGATGGGTTGGGCAGGGGCTGGGGGAGTTTATGTACTCAAGAGCCAAACCCCAGGAAGGGTGGAGTCCAGGGGCTCAGCAGACAACTGGGGTCATCAGGACTCTCTCTCCTTCTCTCTTCTCCAGCTCCTTGTTACTCGAGCAGCGTCCTGTCAGACATGCTTCCTCACAATGGCTGGATGCTGACAGCCACAGCGCCAGGGCTACAAGTCCCCGCTTCCTGGGGAAGGAAGCGGACGTAGGAAGTGGGGCTACTCCCTTGGTTCCACTGATTTGCTGGCCTGGATCACACACTCCCCTACTGACAGCAGCCTTACCCTCCCTTGGGGTCGTATGGTTGAGCAAGGGACAACATCCCCCAAAGAGGAAGGATGCTGAGGTTACAGAAGAGGCAAAGGTACCATTCCAGCAGAGTGAGGATGTCCCGGCCAGGAACACACCTGGGGGTCCTGTACTGAGGGTTATATACCTTCTATTATCTGTATGGAGACTTTTTCTGGCTTCGCCCCAAACTTCAGGGAAGCTAGCAGGCAGGGGAGATGGGGTGGTGGGGCAGAGGCTCCCCTCTCCAAAGTCCTCAAAGCTTTGGCCTCAGAGAAACACACAGTCGTCCCAATGCTTGTGTGTACTTGTCCACTAAGGCTGCCATAACAAAATACCGTAGATCTGGTGACTTAGACAACAGACATTCATTTTCAGATAGTTCTGGAGGCCAGGTGTCCAAGATTAAGGTACCAGCAAGGTAGGTTCCAGGTTGAGGCCTCTTTTCTAGGCTTGCAGGTGGCCACCTTCTCTGTGTGCTCACATGACCTTCATTCCGTGCATGGGGATGGGGGTGGGGAAGATTGCTCTTCCTCTTCTTGTAAGGAACCAGTTTCATCACATTAGGACTCTATTCTTATGATCTCAGTTAACCTTATTACCTCTTAAGGACTCCATCTCCTTAAGATAGGGCTTCAGCTTATGAAATTGGGGGGTACAGTTCAGTCTGCAGCAGTGTGCCAGGCACCATGATGAGTTGGGACAGCAGAAGTAGCCTGCAGGCTGTGAGTCAGTCAGCAGACACTGCCCAGCCCTGGCAGTGCCCAGCCCTGGTGCACAGTCAAGCAGAGGCAGGGTGTGCTGCAGACAGGCCCTAGTCTGGCCCCCTGACCTTTCTCTTTGAGCTTTCCTCCATCCACTCTGCTACTCTGACCACCCCAGGGAGGAGACCCTGAAATAGACTTTAAGCTCTAGGAGTTCTGTTAGGGGACTTGGAAGGAACAGTGCAGGGTGTGGGAGTAAGCAGGTTACTGTTAGAAGCGACCCGCCAGGCACCCCTGGGACACCACTGACCTCAGAGTTGCCCCACCCAAAAGGTGTAGAAGGTGGGGTCCCATTCAGCACCACTGAAAGCTGCCCCTGGTGTCAGCTCCCAGGTTTATACAGGCACGTGCTCCATGGCCAGAGGGACATGCAGGCGGAGTTGCAGTTACAAACGGTAAGATGCTGCTGGTATGGGGACTCACAGTGAGTGACTTGGGAACACAGGCACACCAATGGCAGTTGCTACACTCTCCAAGCAGGTACTTCCATGGGGTGGTGAGCAGCCCCAAGTGACCAGAGAAAGAGGACCCCCAGCAGGGCTTAGTCCCAATGGATAAGGGCGGGCCTCACTCAGAAATGACCAGAAGCCACCAAGGGGTGGTAGGTGTCTCCTGCCAGGCTCCTGCCTGCCTCCTGTGAGCACATGAAGCTACATGCCCAAGAGGTAGCACTGCCCCAGAGTAGAATCCTCTGCAGCAGAATCGGGACACAGACTCAATCTGCTGTGTTAAATCAAGTCAGATAATTCTACTGTCTGCATCATAATTAACTTTACTTTCTTCAGAGGAATACATTACAGCAAAATATTAAGGAATTTTTTTAAAAAGAAAAGCCATTTTCCTCACTAGTATTATTTTTAATGAGCTAAGTGATGTTAGTTTTGAAATTGCAATCGGGAGAGAAAGCACACACACACAGAGTAATGGACAATTTTAATTTTCAACAATTGTGATTGTGAATAATGCCACTAATAGCTTCCACAGTGGTTTATATTCATTTGCTTAAAAGCCAAACCCCAGACTTCTATACTGAAGAATAAAAAGATGACTCAAGCCAACCAGCGCTCATCTTATGCCTCCCACCCCCCTCCTCTGAAAGATCATTCTGTGTTGTACCCATTTATCAGAATCATGGAGTGTTCTGGGCCCTTACTGGGGAGTAGAACAGTTCCCTGCAAGTTTGGGGAAGAAGTTAAATTTAGACCCTCTAGCTCATGACCTGAATCGAACATCAAGGGGCGGAGGTCAGGGGGAAGCTCGGTCATTCCCTTTAAGTAACTCTCCACTGTCGCAATTATGAATCGCTCCAACACAAAACATTCAAATGGACAGCAGCAACCGGCATGCTGTGGGCTCCTTTAAAAATAAGCCCTATTGTTCCCCAACAGCCTATTAATAGCTAGAAAAGACATCTGTTCCTAATTTGGTCTTCTCAAATCAAGAAATCTTCTCTTCACTTCCCTCCGGGGCCAGGAGGAAATCAATCAAGTGACAAAATTTATCAAGCACCAGGCACATTCCAGCCCAGAGCTCAGAGCCAGGTCTGCAGTCTGACCCAAACTACCCGAAGGCCCATGGCCGGAGGGAGTGTGTACCCTCTCTCCAGTATCAACCTCCTCCCACACTCAGCAGAGTAGAGACCTCTACGGAAGACCCCTGTATGGGCTAGTCATACCCCCTCGGTACTCAAGACCCCAGCTCCATCACCAAGGTTTGGCTGTTTCACCAGATTCCAACTCTAAGCATAGCTTCCCTTAGACTCCACCAGTCACAGTCAGCTCATTACCTATCAGGGTGACTCTTCTCACCTCTGAACAGCTGTGACTGCTAAACACACCTAAATCCCTTCTCCCACAGCAGGACAGATTCTGCTTTCAGGGGTCACGTACTTCATGTCAGTTCTTCCTACGTCAGTCCTTCAACTACTTGAGTAGAGATGTCTACCTACTATCAGGACTCATCTCCCACTTTGATACCTGGATAGCAGGGGCTTGTTATGGACCCAATGCCCAGAAAGGACAATGGAGTCTAGTGACACGAACCACACAGTGGCTCTCCCTCATTCATGGGAGTGTTCGTGTGCCACCTTCCACACCCGCTCCTGCAGCTCTGGACCCGTAGCACACACGCTATTCCTCTGGCTCTCCACACCCTCACCCTCCCCAGGGCCTTTGCCAGCTCTTCTCCCTGACCAGCATGATTTCCTCTGGCTTCTACATGGCTTGTCCCCATCTTGTCCTCCAAATCCATGGTCCTCAGAGCAGCCTTCACCTACTACCTTGCTAAAGAGCACACCCCGTCATGCCCAGGTATACCCCTTTTCTTAAATTATTGGCAGAGAAGTGAGCACTATTTGCTTTATTTCTCTTCTTTCTTAGTAACATGTTTATTATTTAACTCCCCTTCTGAACGTAAGACCATGAATAAGTACAGAGTAAGAACTCAATAAATGGTTGTCATCTGAAGAAAGAACAGTTTTCCAAGCAAAAGAAACAGCAGCCAGAGCCAAAGCACCATAGGAGCCATGTAGCTATTGGTTCTGAGCATAGGCTTTGGATGGAGAAAGATCTAGGTTGGCCAGCTGTGTGGCCTTGGGCAAGTTACCTGACCACCCTGAGTCTTGGCTTCTGTACCTGCAAAAGCAGGACAATATAGCACATGTGTCTCCTTGATGTGAGTGAGGTGTCGCTTGCAGAGCACTTGGTATAAGACCAGGCTCGGGACAAACCCTGTATCAATGACGAAGCTGTGGTCGGAGCTGGGGCCACCCAAGGAGCCCTGCATTACCGAGGGAGATGAGGCAGGCAGGATGGCAGGAAATATGAAAGCTTCTGCCCTTGACTACAACACAGTGTGAGGAGCTGCCCAGCCCCTTGGAGCTGAGGGTGGAATGGCCAGAAATAAATGCCACCCGTGAGGCCCAGGCTGGGAACCTGCCCCTGACCCAGCTGTTTCTCACTGTTCCCCTCCTTTCTTCCCTGCGGATGAGCTCCCAGCCCACTGGGAGCCTTAGGCTCAGAAGAGGGGACAGAAAGGAGAGTGAATCCATAGCTGCTTTCATCTGCTGCTCACATCCCCTGAGAGCAAGGAGGCCAGTGAGAAAGGAACAGGCCTCCAACATCCCTTTCAGGAGGCTCAGAGCCTCCCCCTCTGCCCATGTGTGTCCCGTAGGTGGGGCTGTGGGAGAAAGCAGATGCCCTGGAGGTACAGGCCCCCTGGGGCCTGCCTCCAGCCTCACAGACCCAGGGCCCCTGCAGCTCCCGGCACGGGGCCAAGACGCTTCCGTTGGCCCCTGGTTCCCCAGGACACAGCCGGGATTGTGCAGCCCAAGGCAGGCGTTGAGCCACAGCTGAGGGGACAAGGCCCAGCTGTTCCTGGAGACAAGTGGGCAGCTTTCTTCCCAAATGAAAAGGGAACCTGTGTCCCCTGGAGGAGGGGAAGGAGGAGGAGGAAAGGGGCCAGGGAATGCCTGGGCAGGGCTGTAAACACCCCTCCTCAGGGTCCCCACTGTGCCCCAGGGTGAGCCAGGCGGAGCCAGGAAAGGGAACGCAGTATCGGGTCCTAAACCAGCTTCCTAGGCTTGGCTGTGGCTGGAGCCCGAGGACTGACCTGTGCTCCTGACCCCTGTGTGGCCGTGGGCCTGCCTGTTCCCACTCTGGCCCCAACTTTTTCACCGTGAAGGGGGAATTGGAATGTTTTCCCCATGATCCTTGCGAAAGAGCAGCTTCGAGGAAGGGCGTGGACAGTTTCCTAGGAAGGCTCGTCTCCCTGCTTGGAGAAGCAGCAGGACACAGGACACATGAAGGTCTGAATGGCTCTGCCACAGGACCCTGCATTTGCTTGGCAGATAGACCAGCGTGGTCCAGGGAATGTTGTGGGCAACCCCTCACGTGTGCAAAACCCAAGACCCCGGGAAAGCACCCAAAAGGTGCTAATAGCAAGATTAAGACAGACCATGCTCCCAGAGCCCAAATGTGCCATCACAGAGCATGAGGGCCTTCAGAGCCCTCATTCTGAAAACTCACTAAAAATATCCAAAGAGAGGTCTCTTTTTTTCCTCTTCCCTGGTTCTTATTAATCAAACACTTCATTCTTTAGGAATAAGAAATCCACCCATTTCTACACCAGTCTACACACACACACACACACACACACACACACACACCCTCCAGGGAAGCCCAGAGGGGCCTGTCTCTCTGGATTTCACTGAAGGTTGCAGGTCTGGGTGAAGATAGTCTTGATGACCTTCGTGAGTGCCAGGCTCTTCAAGGCTTAGCAGCAGAGCACCAGGACCCACCCTCCCAGAGGGCACAGTCCTTGCCACAGAAGAGGGACACACAACGTGCCAACAGGGTTGGAAGAAGAAACCATGAGCACATCAGGGGGAGCTTCTAGAAAGGGGCTGAGCCTTATAAAAACCAGCTACGGGCCACTATTCACGGAGTGATTTTTAGTCAGGAATAAAGATAGGGACAGATACTGCCAGGACTCTTCCAGCCTTAACTGACAGAAACTGGGCTCCTGGAGCACAAAAACAAAATGGGAAGGTACTGGCTAGGGAAGTGAGGAGTATGGGGGTGCACCCCTCTCCAGGCATGGCTGAACCAGGGACGTCAATAACATCATGAGATGATCTTTCTATGGGTCAGCTCTGGCTTCTCCCCCAAGGGTGCAAGGGTGGCTCTGGCCATCCTCACAGCCCAGCACTGTGGGGACAAGGGAGGGCTGCCTTCCTGATGGCTGTAACCAGACTCCTCATTATGACATGGTCATTATATCCAGCCAGGGCCCTGTGGGTCCCTGAGCCTATTACCACAGACAGGGGTCAGAGTGTTCCCACTGGCAAGGTCTGGGGCACATTTACATCTCTGAAGCCGGGAATGTGTCCACCCCACTCACTCTGTAAGAATAGGCTGAGGGGGGAGGGGTTATCTCCATTTGGAGAGAGTTGCAGGCTTTTCCCTTAAAAATCAGCTATTCATGGGATGCCCAGGTGGCTCAGTAGGTTGAGTTCCAGCCCCGCATCTGGCTTTGCACAGTGCAGAGCCTGCTTTGGATTCTCTCTTTCCCTCTCTATCTTCCCCTCTGCTGCTTTCTCTCTCTCTCTCTCAAAATAAATAAATATACTTTTAGAAAAAATTAACTATAAATGTGAGCAGCAAGCCAGTATCACCTTTCTCCACAATGTGGGGACTGAGGGGTGCAACCTTAAAGAGTAGAGAGAATGAGGCTAACGTGCAGAGAAAGAGCCTAGGGAGAGAAATGGAACAAGAGTCCCTGGATCAAGCTCTGCCTGAAATCTATACCAGTTCTGTGAATCGATAGACTTTTTGTTTGTTTGTTTCAGGTAGTGTGAATTGTTTTTCTGTCACTTGCAACCAAAATGAAGACATATTTAAATTCCCAGCTAAATGGTGAGCTCCAAAAGATCAGAAATCATAGCTTCTCCAACTCTGTATACCCAACACCAGGCACAGGCTCTGGTATGGGTAATGGATGCTTGCTTAATGAGTACTTGTTGAATGGATGAAAAAGTATTGATGATGAGGAGGAGGAGGAGGTCTTCTTTTCTTGCTGCCCTCCGCAAGCTCTTAGCATTTGTAGAGTGCATGCCTGCACCTCACTGTGCCTGCACACAGCATCTTCCCCACCCCTCACAACAGCCTTGCCTCAGACTCCTGGTACTGCAGGGGGACTGGGCCCCCATTCTACAAGAAGAATGAGGGCTGAGGAATTTGTCATCTGGCCTTCTCTCCTCAGGGATTGTCATTTGTTGCATGTTGATTAAAATGTTTTTGAGAGGCCCGTTCATGATACTAGGGAGCCACCTTTTGGACAGGTGGTGTCCTTGCCTCCTTAGAGGGCGTCCCCTCTCCAGAGTCTCCCTAAAGCTGTCATGGACCCAGGCCCCCACTGATAGAGGGCTTGAGCAAAGCAAGGCGACAAAGCCTCGGACATGTTTTAAGAGTGAGATGGAAATCGTTAGCTCCCATTTTAATTTAACAAGCCCAATTTTATAAATAAGAGTGAATTTTCCCAGGCTATTATATCTAATTATGCATTTACATCAATTCACATTATGCGGTTCTTGAAATGTTAATACCAAAGGCAATTTTCTGCTGACGGGTGGCATGGAGAAGAGCTTGCTTCACATTACAAGTCAATATTTTTGGAAATAATTACCCAGTTGCTCACTAGAGTCTGCACTGACTAACCCAATAGCTGTGTCTACACAGCCCCCAATTTGAGATGCTACGAGGGGAAATCCCCTGACAGGGAAGATGGAAGAGACCAAGGGCCCCTGAATGAGAAGTCCTGGCAGCCTCTGCTGGCTGGTGGAACAGGTTCACCCTGGCTCCACCCAGTACCAGGACCCTGTCCTCTGAGGGTGTTACCAAACTGCTCCAGAGCTTTCAGACTTTCATCTGCAAGATGGGAATAACACTAGTAACTCTCTCCTGGGGCATAAACACGTTTATGTCTTCACTCATTTGTTTGTTCAAGAAATGCTTACTTCAGGTTACTCTCTGCTGGGCACTCTGTGGATACACAATGCATGGTCATGAAGATTATGCAAAGAGTAAAGCACACTGGACATCACTCCTATTCCTGAGTGATGACACACCTGATGGAGGCCAGCAGCCACAGACCCCTGAGGGGAAACCAGAAGGACCACCCTTCAGCACAAAGTCCCAGTAACTCTTCACAGGGCTTCTCCCAAGTGGGAGGTAAGTGTGAGGCCCTGGGGCTGTGGGATAACTCAGCATCATCCAGGAAGAGGTGGCAGGGACCAGGATAGGATAGTGGCTCACAAAGTGAAGAGAAATGGGTACATCTGAGAGACATCCCAAAGGGCAAATCACAAGCCACTCCAGTCCTGGAAGCAAGGGAGAGAAAGACGTTGAAACCCCTCCTGCCAGGCTATAGGGAGGGTCAGGCCAGTTACTAAGCTAGTTACTAGTGGACCAGGCTTTGGAGAGGGCCAGGCTGGTCAGATTCCCTTGTGACATCTATGTGGATGTGCACACAGACAGAGGACCACCCCCATCTGTGGAGATAAAGAAGAGAGCCTGGGCCCAAGCTGCCAAAGCTCCAATGCCCAGTGGTTCGGCAAAGACAGCCAGCCCCCTACGAGGCGGGTAACACAGATAACACAGCCAGTGCAGGAGGGAAGCCAAGAGGTGCAGTCACAAAAGCCAAGGCTAGGGCCTCAGGAAGAAGAGAATGTGTAGAAGATCAAGGTAAGGACTAAAAAGTGCCCCTGACACTCGAGAACATTGAGGCACTGAGGTGTCTCACTGGGAGCCATTGGGGTGCTGGCTAGGCTGAGGAGAGCTGGACAGTGAGGACACACACACAGACCTGCCCCCAGAAGAAGGGGAGAGAAAGGCAGGTGGTGGTCTCAGTCAGCCTCTGCAAGAAGGGCTGCAGTGAGACAAACGCTCATCCTGCCCAGCCTGGGACTCTTAAGCCCAGAAGGGAGGGACAAAGCAGGCAGTGCAGCACGTACGGCACAGCTCCTTCTTCCCGTGTGTGACCCCAGCCTCCTCACCTGTAAAAGGGAGAGGAATTCCAGACACAGGGTGGCTGTGAGGGTGACAGGGCGTGGAGCCTGGCTGGCACCAGCACCAGGCCCCATCCCTCCATAGCCAGGGCAGGTGAGAGATCTAGGATGGGAGGGGGAGCCAGATTCAGGAACAACATCCTCACCCAAACATGAAACAGAGGAACTCAGGCGAGTCTGAAAACTCCACAGCGCCATATCTCATAGGAAGCTCTAGTCTCGCAAGTGTCCTAGTCTCGCAAAAGGGCGCTGCCCAATCCTCTGTCCGTGTCTCCACGGGGTTCAGATAAGACTTGGTGGGGAGAGGGCGAGGGCTCCACCAGACTCTTGCAGACTCTTGCCAGGATGCTGTGGCTGGGCTGGGGCTGGTAAGAGGTGAGCCCCGGAGCCCCAGCACGCTAAACCCACGAGGCAAACAGGACCCCTGGGCCAAGATGTAGCCTGCAGACCCCAGAGGTTTATTTCTGTAGTGGAATCAACATTTAACAATTAGATCCTGCATAGAAACCTGGATTTCCAGCCTCACTAGAAACACTGGAGCATAGGGCCGCAGGGGGCCTGCACTGAGCAGTGCCCACCTCTAGGTGGGGCGTGAGAGCACCAGTTGCCCCAGTCCTCACCCCTCCCCTGTGTATCCCCATCAGCGCCTTTCCTCTTTGCAGTTCTGCCTGCCCCCCCAATAGCCTCAGGTGTCGCACGTTGAAGAGAGGTATTAGGACCGCAGAGTCCCCATCCACTTGCCCACCAAGAGCAGCCAGGCAGGAAAAGGAGGGAACTGGCTAAAGGGAACAAGTCAGGGAGGAGAGTCAGCTCAGGGACCTATGCCATTAAAAGGTGGGAGTAGAGAGAAAGGAGCAGCAGGAGTAGAAGGAGGGATGGAGGAGAGGAGGAGGAGAGGAAGTGATGGGGAGAGGGAGGAGGAGAGGGAGGAAGAGAGGGAGGGATGAGTAGAGGGAAGAGGAGGGGGAGGAAGGGGGAGAAGGAGGCATTGAAGAGGGTGGGAAAAGTATGGTCTCCTGCTTCCCGTTTCATGCCCACAGGAGGCAAGCGGGAGGGTCAGCCACCTGGCTGCACTCGCCACCCAGCCATTGTGCATGGCACACCAGCTTGCCCGCACACGCTCCATATGTCTACACCATTTGTGCACACACTATCTGGGCATATGCACACCATTACACACATCTATGCTGTCTGTCACACCAGTTGTCCCTGCAAACAAATGCTATCTCTGCATACACACACACACACACACACACACACACACACACACATACACACACACACACCCTCCCTGCAAATGTGCTATCAGTGCACATAAACATTTCAGGTGCCCATGTCCTGCATCCTTAGGGAACACCTCTGGGACCCCAGGCCCTGGGAAAATGGGTTGGGTAGAAGGCTGGGTGTATTTGGAGAATGTGCCTGCACCAGATAGGCTTTGAGGGGACAGGCTGCAGGATGTGTGTGCAAAGCACACACTGACAGAGGTTGTCAATGCCTGACAGTGGGCACTATGGGTGGCCTGCCTCCCAGCCCCTCCCCTGTCCAGAGATGGGGATGCAAGCATAGGGAGAGCTGTGTCCCCTTGGTTTACTTCAGGTGCACTCTGCACTCTCACCATGAAGCACCCCAGCTGTCACCCTAAGCTCTGTCACCTTGCATAAATGTACCACCCCTGGCCCCCCTCCCCCTAAACTTGGCCACCGTGGTCTCCTCCACACCATCCCCAGCTGGGGGTTACAGGAGCCCTGCCTGGGCACAGACAGCTGTGCTGCCATCCTGTGGGGGCAGTGCTCTCGAGGGCCCCCACTGGGAGCTCCACAAGCAGGAAGCCCACCAGAGCTTGCTCCTCCTTGTCCAGGCTTGCCTTTCCTGACCCACCTGCCGAGCCCACTCTGAGCCACACAGCCACCAGTTGCTCTCGAAAGGTGTGCCAGGCTAGGTTGAAACTGAATACCACCTCACTAAAGTGCCACGGAGCAAGATCAAAACTAGACAAAAATTCACACCTATTCTGCACCCTTGCCAACTCTCTGCCCTGAAATGCACAGGACCGGTGTCCTATTCTCTGGGGACAGCAGGGAGGTTAGCAGAGAGAGGAGGAAAGGGGCACAGGCCCGTGTGGCTGGGGGCCCAGTCTCTCCCCAACCTCATACCTCTTCCCAAACAGAGAACCTTATTCAACAGCATTTTCCCCCTTGCAAAGGAAAAAAAAAATGACATTTTGAAACATTATTGTGAAAAGTTAATTTAGGTCTGAAGCATCAAAGATATTTTGCAAACAAAACGAGGGCATTTTTGTGGCTGGCTACTGCCCGAGTTTAAATCCCCAGGTGCCTGGGCCCCGTCAACAGGCCTGGGGGGTCAGGGCAGGGACTGCACCCACCTGAAACTGCTCTCCTGGAGGAAAGCATGGTGGACTCCAGAGCCCAGGGACGGGAGAGTAATCACACACGTGCAAAGCCAAGGCAGCCCCCAGCTTCCCTGGCAGGGTGACCTTTTGTCAACTTTGGACGGGAACACAAATCTGCCGTCATTCTGGATCGGTCTTGATTGGATCAAAATCCCATTGGAAAACCGGGGGGGAAAGGCAATAAAATCTCCAGAATTGATATTAAACCACTGACATTTCACAAACCGAGCGGCTCCGGCAGCTGCCAGTCTACGGGCAGGAGGAACTCTAAGGGGGCAAGTCAGGCGTGAAGGTCACGGCAGTGTGGAGGAAACATTCCCAGACCGGGGCATCAGCACCGAGGGGGCCAGGAGCCTAGAGGGCCGGGGTCCAGTATGCTCAGGCCAGGGTGGAGGCCCCTGCCTGGTGGTCCCGTCCCTTCTGGAACCATGCATTTTCCCAGGTGCACCCCAGCAAGGGGGAGCTGACCTCCAGGGCCATCTGGACCAGATGCTCTGTGGCTCTGAAGCCAAAGATGATGTTAAACTCAGAGCCTGTGCCTGTCCCTCTGACCCTGATGCTGTACAGTGAGGAGGAGTCGCCATCCAGGATGCAACCAGGAAAAACAGACATTCCTTTGAGAAATCCGCCTCATCTCCTTGCCATCCAGCACACATTGAGCACCTGCCACACACCAGGCACAGTCCAGGCAGATATAGGCCAGCGCCCTTTTCCTGCAGGCAACCCGACTGGGCAGGAGCAGGGAGGCAGGCAGAAACAAGGCACTACCAGAAGCAGGCACCTGTCCCTGCCACTATAGGTGGACAAGGAGGGGGGACCCAAGGGTTCTCATGTTTGTTCCCAAACTCTGCCAACTCCCAGCACAGACCTACGTGTGCTGGCCTCACAGGGAAAGCGGGACAATGAGGTCCTGTCCAGAGCTCAGGGAGTCCAAGAAGCCACTCCCAGAGGTGGCAAATCCTGCCGCCTCTCCCTTCCCCACCCATGGCAATGGCAGATGTCACTTATCCACAACAGCATGCTTTCCTGATGAGCCCAGACGTGGCCTCAGAGTACTTCAGTAACCGCCAGTGCCTCACAGGAGTCGGCCTGTGGGGTGACAGCAGGGCTGAGCTTTCCTGTAGTGAGAGCTTAACCCGGGCATGGGGGTGCTCTGCATGTGGGTAGGAGAAGGACATCATGAGGAAGGCTTCCTGGAGGAAAAGTCTGGCAGCTGGAGTCTGTCAGAAGAGCAGGTGGACAGGCAAATGGGCAGACCCTGGGCTGGAATAGGGCTGGTGTGGCAAGACCACAGGGCTCCAAAACAGGACTGCAGGAAGCAGCCTCAGTCCGGCCCTGGGGCTCCTAGATGGGGCGGGAAGTGAGCTTTCCCCAGACCTGCAGGTCCCACTGAAGCTCAGGAGGGTGGCGGGGACAGAGCTCCCATTCCATTTCCTCACTCTTCAGGGCCAACCACAAGTAGTGGCACCAAGCGTGCCACCACCTGGGTACAGGGGTAGCCGCCTGCAGACTGCAGTACCTGATGGCCCCAGATCCCCCAGGGGGATGCTTTGCTCAGAAGCTTCTAGGTGGTAGCCTGGAAAGATGCCAAAACCTTAGGGCCCTGGAAAAAGAGCCGTCAGTCAGCCTGACAGGCATTTCCTGAGCTGCTCCTGGGGCCCAGAAATGCAGGGGACACATGGGGACATAGGACCATAACCATCAGCACGAGTGTTCCCCATGACAACTCACAAAGCTACTTTGTGGACATCAGCTCTTTTGAACCCCACAAGAGCTCTGGGAGGTAAGGATACCAGTGCCCTCGAATGGGGAGCTGAGGCTCAGCTCAGCGTGGCACAGAGACTCAGCCAAGACCTGCCAGGCTTCAACCACCCCATCGCTGCCCCGACAGCACCACCCCGGGCCCTCATTCTCTGGCCATGCAGCCAGCTCTTCAGAAGGCTGGTCAATCAGACACAGGGATGCTCTCATAGACACCTCTGGCCCCCAAAAGCATCTCCAATGGAACCATCAAACAACATCTTGCCACAGGGGACACCTCACCGTGGATCTGGAGAAAGCATCGGAGCCAGAGCCCTGACCCTCTGGCTGACCCCTGGCCATTATTAGCCAGCTCTGTGTTTTCTAATCAACATCCTCACCATTAAAGTGAAGAAAGCACGTAGGGAAATAACAGGGTTTTATCTCAAACAGATCGATCTGCTCAGATCCGTCTGGCCCGGGCCTCTTAATTCTCCATAATGTCAAAGCAATTTTTGGTTAAGTATACAGCCTGTCCTCTACTAAATTAAACTAATAGATCTGGTGGGAAATAAAATCCCAAGTGTATTGAGAATATTAAAAATTAAAAAAAATAAACTCTTCATGGGTCTGTAAGATTTACTTTGGCAAATGATTAAATAAATAACACACAGACAGGATGTAATAAGATCCATTAGTGGACACTTGGCTCCCCTGGTCACCTCCCCCCACCCACCCCGTCTGCACCATTTTGCCCAAACACCCAGGCTCAAGGATGGTCAGGCAGTTCCCTGAAGTCCCCCACCTTACATTCCTCACGACACAAAGGCCAGCAAAGCATGCACTTAGGTGTGTGGGTCACTGCTGGTGGTGCTACGACTCAGGTGCTAAACCGGCTGCTGCAAACAGTTTACCACGGAAATCAGTGCTCCTGTTCCCTGCTGCCATCAACATGGCTGGGGTACCCTCTTTACAGATAACAAAAGTGAAGCTCCAAGAGGCCAAGGCAAGACCAGGATCTGAACCGGAGTCCATCTTCTTCCATAACCCTGGACCCCACAGAGCCTGCCTACCTGCTGTTCTTGCCAACCCTGGCCCAGCACCCTTGGGCATGTTCATGGGAGGTGCAAAAGAGAGAGAAGGTAGAGTGGGAATTAAAATCCCATTTTGCAGTTGGGGAAACTGAGGCTTGGGGGCTTT
Source organism: Crocuta crocuta (assembly GCF_008692635.1). Taxonomy (NCBI): domain Eukaryota; kingdom Metazoa; phylum Chordata; class Mammalia; order Carnivora; family Hyaenidae; genus Crocuta; species Crocuta crocuta. Next base: position 517,294 of record NW_027528608.1, read on the forward strand.
CCCAACCAAATGCCCATATCCAAGACACCTCACATGGGCCAGGGAGGGTGGGGCAAGGCATTTTGCCCCTGGGACTCAGACACTGTGGGGCTTACCCTGAAACTATCATGCCTTCCTCATGCCAAGTGTGCTGTCTATCAGAGCCAGGTCTCAAGTGCAAAGAGAGTGGGGAAACAACAATGGTGAGGGAGGTGAGGTCTCATCACAAGGCCCCTCCTTGGAGCTAGATCCAAATGAGGAGAGGTCTGTGACAATGCCTAACTCCTGCCTCTGAGCCCCATCCTATCCCTCCACGGACTACCAGCTCCCCTGCCCCCACCACTACCTCACACTGCCATCAGTCAGACCTCCTACTTGCTACCTTCAACACTAATCAATGGTCTCGTCACACTGGACTCTTCTCTTTGTCCCAGCCAAGCCCCCAGATCGTCCACCTCCACACCCCTGCAGAGACTGCTACCCATCTGGGATGCTGACACACCCTACCCTACCCACACCCCAGTCAAATTCCTCTCTGCACACAGTCCTGAGCAAAAAGGCCACACGTTCATGAAAGCTTACCAGAGGGGACCCAGCTCCCACTATTTGCTTCCCCGTTAGGCTCCAATCCCGCTGACCAGAGCCAAGTCCTGTTCATCTCTGAGCCCCATTGTTCTAGGCACAGAAATCCTTACTGTGGCTGGAAGCCCACCTGTGCCCTGGCCTGCCTCCTTGTCCCCACTGCGCACCCTTCATTTATGAGGCTCTGCCACCTTCTACCCTCCAACTCCCCACCTTTCCCTGCCCTTGACCTTTCCACTTGCCATGTCATCTGCCCATAGCATTCTGCTTCTCCCAGGTCTCTGCCTGGCTGACCGCTTCAGGTCTTCCTATGTCCACAGAGGCCCCCACCAGGTATGCCTGTGTATGTGTGCGTGAGTGGGCTGCGGGTTACGTGTCACACACAGCTGAGATGATCTGCTTCAGTTTTGTTTCTTCTTCGCAGGGTGTGTATCTCTGCCCCCTTCTGTGCTAAAATGCAGGTTCCGTGCAGGCAGGATGCCATGGGGTCCCCAGCACCCTGCACACTGTAAAGTCCATGCCCACAGGTATGTGCTGGATAAATGAATTCTGGGCTCTCAGGAAATGCTGGTTGGATAAATGTTTGAGGTGAATCAGGCAGGCTCTGCCCAGAGTTTCTCCCCTCATTCCTTCTCTCCAGGCAGTCCACAAGCCAAATCAATCCTGTTTCTGACAAGCAAACAAATAGCCCCAGGCACAGGGGACCCTGAGCAGTGACACGGACACAGCAATGACAGCCCAGACCTAGGACTGCAAGCCAGGCCTGCTTCTCAGTGCACACACGGGCAAGGACGGGGCAAGGGCGGGCCCACCTTCCAGATGGCCCTGTGGCCTGATGCGAGCAGATGACCCTCTCTTGTCTCCATGTGGGGGTAGAAGAGAAACCCAGGCTGTGAGCTTCTCCGCTAGCCTTCCCCCATGTCACAGAGGCACTCAGTCATCGGTTCCTCCCCATTGTCCAGGCAGAGAGGGCCATTTTCCACCATCTGGAGATGTCAGGTCTGCAGACCTGACACTTGTCCTTCCAAGGCAGTATTCCCGGGGCTGGACTTCAGGCCTTTATCCCCTGACAGTGAGGGCCAGTGAATGACTAAACTGGCCAAAAATAAAAGCCCCCATAAATCCGGCATTTTCCTTTAAGCTGTCGAGTACACAGAGTGTGGCAGGGTTATTGATAGAAAAGTTTATGGATGGCCTGCATCTTAAAATCAAAACACATTACCCAAAATCAATGTTGCTGTACGAGGTATGGGGAGGACAGGAAAGGTCAACCGAGACAAGAATATCGAAACCAAAACTCCAAGAGGACCTGAGCATTAAAATAAATAAATTTTGAAAGTGAGTTCCAGGAAACACACTCACTTAAGAGCTGTAATTTAAGGGTACTTTCACGAAAGTCTGGGCAGTCTTTTTAAATAGCACTTTTTGAAGTGCCTTTGAGAGTCTAGTGAATCCATCCACAAAATGGTACAGACACGCGCAGCATATCCCAGCTGGCAGCCCATCACAGCCGTGCGAAGTGACAACGGGCAGGACAGAACTAGGGTAGACATGGGCAAGCGCCGGTGCACAACCCCACGATTGCGTCAGGTAGACTGAGGGCCTGCTGGCCATGTTCCAGGAGGGTTCACCTCCAGACCCTTGCACACAATGATCCTGCAGGCATTTTGGAGCCTGTGGAGGAAGAAAGGGGTAGAAGAACCTTGTAGTCCAAGGGGTGCCTGTCACTTCCTACTGATGAGCATTCAGTAGACAGCGACAGTTTCAGGGACACATGGTTCTGAAAGGCTCTCAAAAGTCCATCAGTGGGAAACAAGCCTTCCTTCACATGACTGACACTTCCTCCCAACCGGGCATCTCTGTGGGAACCCAAGGGACTGACCATTGGCGGGGGTGAGTGGGGTGAGTGACTGTGTCCCCAGAGAGAAGTTTCCTTTTGAGAAGAGAACAAGAGGAGCAACACATATACTCCATCACAGATGCCTTCTTTAGAGCCTCCAGCTGAGACCGCATCCCACAGGTCAATGCGGATGTGGCGAGAAGGAACAGGGGGAGAGGGGCAAGGCTCCCCTTCCCACCACAATGACCAGCACGCTGCAACTTTTACTGAGCCTAAGCAAGGGATGGCCCCACTGGGAGTTAGACCCCAGAGAGGAAGGGCACACTGCTGCCCTGGCAGTCCACGAGCAGGGACAGGAGAGCAAACAGACTCTTCAGACACGGGACTGCTGCACACCTTGTAACAAGCAGGGATGAAGCTGTGAGACAAGTTCAGGCTGCCATTAATCAAAGGCAGAGGGTCCCTGCTCTCCGTACCAACCCCAGGTACTGAGAGACCAGAGTCTCACCTGGAATAGGGAAAATTTGAGTGTTTTGATTAAGAATTAGGACCCCAGACTAAGACAGATCTGAGCTGAAGCTTTACTCTGCCACTTACCAGCTGTGTGACCTGGAGCTAGTTCCTTAAGCTCTCTGAGCTTCAGCTACAATATCTCTAAAATGTAGTGAAATCCCAGTGTCTACCTCACAGGGTTGTTACAGGGGCTAAGTGAGCTCATCCATTCACTCCACAAATATCCACTGAGTTTCTACTCTATGCCAGACCATAGGCGCCACAGATATGTCAATGAACAAAGCAGTCAAAGAGCCCCCATCCTAGTAGAGGCTACAGGCCACAAACAAGAAATACAGTAAATAAGGATACTGTACCATATACTAGAAGGCAATTAGTACTAAGGAAAGGAGAAAAAGGAGAGCAGGGTAAGCAGAGTGCTGGGGAAGGGGGCATGCAGATTACACTTAAATGTGGTGGTCCCAGAGAGCCTCACTAAGTAGGCAACTTCTTAACAAAAACCAGAAGAACATGACAGAGTCTGTGAACCAGGTGTCTGGGAAGGGAACATCCCAGTCAAATGATACAGCTAGTGCAAAGGCCCTGGGGTAGAAGCACAAGTGTGTCGCACTGTAGGAAGGAAGCCAGGGTGGCTAGAGAGCATCATTAGGGAAAGGACAGAAAACATAAGATGCGGACATCGCGGGGGGTGGGGGGTGGAAGAGGAAGGCAGATGGTTTGACCTTGTCAGCCGTTATAAGGCCACTGGTGTTTATCCTGAGTGAAAAAGGAGCCACTGTAGGGTTTTGAGCAGAGAGAAAGAGCGATCTGATTTCTGTTTGAGGAGGATAGCTTGACTGTCACATTGAGAACTAATGCATGGAAAGTATATACCCAGTGCCCAATACATGAAAAGCATATGAAGGAATATAGCTATTATTCTTGTAATATATAACTTGTAATATATTGTAATATATTATTACAATATATTCTTGTAGTAATAACACCAGCTCACACAATAGGCAAGATACACCTTACCTCATGTGGTGGTACAGGTTCGAAAGACTCACAAATCTTACTGGTAACATAGGTGTGACTCCCTCTAGCTGCAGAAATCCTCCCATGTGTATCCTGATCACTGGCCATCCATCTCTGCTTGGACCTGGTACCAGGCCAGGAGATTGCCTCTCAGGCAGGCCACTGCCCAGTGGGCTAGCTCTTGCCATCAGAACCCTGCTTGGAATCGGTCCCCAAAAGATTCCACTTTCCTAGAATCCCATCAAGGTCCTGAATCTGTGTAGCACAGTGCAAGTCTGCCCCCTCCCTTCAGACACTGAGGACAGCAGTGGGGTCTTCAGGGTCTCACACTCAGCAACCCAAAGCAGTGTATAAAGGAAGGTGAGATTGCTAAGGGAAAGTTCCTGGTCCTATGGGGATAAAATGAAGAAGGCAGTTGGCAACTGCTTCCTTGGGTTGAGGTCCCCAGAAAGAAACTATAGAAAGAAGAGGAGAACCTAGACATTCCCCCCTTCCCAGCCACAGACCTTGGCAAACAAGGGCTCCATAGCTGAACAGTAGTGGCCTGAGGGTGTGGAAATGACTCCTTGGTCATAGATGAGAATAGTGAAACACAGGCCCAGGAAGGGCAGAGGGCACACTGGCCAGGGGCATCCTACCGGTAAGAACAAAGCTCAGAAAGGGCCTGAAGCTACTACTCTACTGAGGGCGTGCCCTGGGTAGCATGGACCAGCTCTGCTGGTGTGATGTATCTGCTCTCTGGGTTTCCTTCTCCCTGGCTCCCAGAGAACCCTCTGGTGGTGCCTCCAGGAAGCCGGTGAACAGGGAAAACAGCATGAACCCGTGGTGGGTGGGGGAGTGGGCTTGAAGGGACTCTCTCACCTCAACAGCAAGACAGAGCTGAGAGGTTAGGGCCAGGAGAGTAGGGACAGATGAACTGAAATCGACCATTTGGGATTCCCATGGAAAAGGAAGCGAGAGACCGGAGCCAAGCTGCAGGACTTGCCCCTACAACTATGTGCCCAACGGAGCCACAAGCTAGCCCCACGTTTCTCTTTAGGGGCCAGACTGCACTCCCGCAGAGAGCTGGGGAGGGGCAGGCTCCTGGTGAAGGCCGGGAGAGGTACAGAGATGCCAGGGATGCAGGGGCGGGGGATGGGCTCGGGAAAGCGGCGGTGGCCCTGACCTTTGCCTCTAGCTGCCTGGGGATCCCCTCCTTGCACCCTGTAAAGCGAGGGCTGCTACCGGCGAAGAACGAGTGAGGACGCAAGGGCCAACGACTGAGGTGCGGGAACCCCACCCCCGCTTGGAAACCTCCGGGGCCCTGAGTCGTGCTGGGCTCTCCCCACCCCACCCCACCCC
>NW_027528608.1:522761-523553 GCF_008692635.1 Crocuta crocuta
TCGCTCGTGCGCTCTCCGCGCCACAGGCACCTGCTCGCCGGGCGCTCTGCGCTCACTTCTCGCTTGCACACTGCAGACTCCCGGCGTCGCCTCCGTCACCCGGCCTCGTCCCCAGCCCAGCACAGCGCTCCGCCCTTCTCCCTGGCCCCCGGCGCCCACCCACCAGCCATGGCCTGGGCCTGGGACAAAGAGCGGTGCAGCTCTTTGCCCAAACTGGGGTAAGGAGTTGAGGGGGGGGGGGTGTCTGCGGAGAGGGCCGCGGGGCACGCAAGATAAGCGGCCGTCTCAGGAGAGGGAGACTGGGAAGAAGCCAGGGAGAGTTTGGGTGGGAGGACCCCCAGCCAAAGCGGGTGCTGGGCGGGGCTGCGCTCCAACCACAGAGACAGTGGTCCCTCCAAGCGACCCCTGCAGAGGGGTCGCTCTGGGGCGGAGGCGGTGCCGGCTGTGGAAGGGGAGCGAAGGGCGGGGGTGATGCAGCAGCAGAGGCGGCTCCGGGCGGAGNTCGCCTTGCGGAAAGAGCCGCGGAGGGACCAGCGGGGGCGGCGGCGGGAGAGCTCGGCGGGAGCCGGAGGAGGTGGCAGTCGGGAGCCAAATCATAAGGAGACTGGGAAGCAGAAGCTCGCAGCTCTGAGGCGCGCACTCCCTTGGCAAAGGATGGGTCCCGGGGCGGCCCAGCCTCTGCCCGGCCCTCCGGGCAGAGACTGAATTGCGGTTCCCCATCGTCCTGTGAAGAGCGGGATAGAAGGAGGCACGGACAGATCACTAGTAGCCTCCCGGCGGGACCTCGCGTCC
>NW_027528608.1:523783-556167 GCF_008692635.1 Crocuta crocuta
CCCTCGGATACCTGCCGCCTCTACTGCTACACGCCCTGCTGCTCTTCGTGGCCGACGGTGAGCGCGGGAACTTTGCTGCTTCGGGGGGCTCGGGGGAATCCCTGCTGGGGCCGCCAGAGCCAGCCCGTCTTGGTCGCCAAGGAGCAGGAGGAAGAAGAGAAGGGGAAGGCTTCACGGTCTCCAGCAATCCCGGTGTTCAGTCTGGGCCCAGAGGGGTAGGGGGAGGAGCGCAGCGAAGGGTCGCTGCAGCTGCGGCGCTCGAGCCAGGGTCATTCGGAGCCGGACAGGTGCTCGGGCTGCGGAGAGGCGGCTTGCGGGGAGCAGGAGTTGGTGCGCCTCAGCCTGGCTCCGGCAGTGCGGCTGGGCGCGGGGTAGAAGCGTAAGCCGCCCCTGCTGCCCCGCCGGATCTGGAGGGAAGCAGCCTGCCGCGGTAGCTGGCCTCTGCTAGGTCCCGGCAGCTGCTCCACCGAACTTCGCTAGCGCCTGGGCCACGCTTGTGGCTTGGGGGTGGCAAGCACCAGGCCAACGAGCCGGGGACGCACCGTCTCGCCTAGGGTTGCCTCAGGCCCCCGCCCCACAACTGGTCACGCCTCTCTTTTCCCCCGCCCCCAGCTACATTTACCGAAGTCCCCAAAGATGTGACAGTACGGGAGGGAGACGACATCGAAATGCCCTGCGCGTTCCGGGCTAGCGGAGCCACCTCGTACTCGCTGGAAATTCAGTGGTGGTACCTCAAGGAGCCGCCCCGGGAGCTGCTGCACGAGCTGGCGCTCAGCGTGCCCAGCGCCCGGAGCAAGGTAACTCGCCGCCCACGCGGCGCCTGCGCTCACCCGGCTCAGGCCAACGCGGCTGGGGTAACCCTGGCGGAGAAGGCAAGGCGCGCACTGGTGGAACAGCCCATCTCCCACCTTCCCAGTCCCCAGAGCATCTTCAACAGCAGCATTTGTTACCCACAAATCCTGGTAATCCTTCTCCTTTCCCTTAAAACCTCCCGAACTGCAGCCTAGCCGCTAAAAAGCGACCCCTCATCCAGTTCCAGTGCTCTTGCTTGCTGACTGGCTGAGGGCTCCAGAGACAGATGGGTGCTGGGTCCTGAAAGAAGACCACTTGGTTGGGCCAGGCTCTCCCTGCCCTCTGCTACTCCGAGGTCCCGGGGACACAGGGCCAAGGAGTTAAGCTCCTCTTGGCTGGGTTCCAGAGGCCCGCAGTGCACCTCCAGCTCCCACAGGATCAGACGGAAGGCTCCCACTGTCAGTAGGCGTCTTAAACCAGTCTCTTACACACACACACACACACACACACACACACACACACACACACACAACTGCCCTCTACCCAAGGTCCCACCCAGAGTTACTGCTCACTTCTCCCTCTGCCTCCGGTCCAGTTACACCGGCCCCTCCACCCAGCTTTCTACGGGGTTTAGAGAAACATTGCAGGGAATGGGGATGCTCCAGGGAGGGAAATGAGCCTTTCTTCCCACCCTGGTGGCAACCCAGCCTTTCCTCTTTGGCCGGCAGGTGTGCTGGGGCAGCTCCTCCTAGACCAAGCACCATGCTTCCTTCCGGATAAAACTCCAGGAGATCCTTATGTCCTTTGTGCCCTCAGCCCCGGCCACTTCCCGAGCAGTTTCAAATCCTAGCCCGCCCGTGGAGAGTCCCCTTGCCGAAGGCGCATCTGAGTTCCCGGAGCCTGAAGGCCGAGAGCCTAATGTGTCTCTCTCCCTCTTTGCATTTTAGGTAACAAATAAGGATGCAACTAAAATCAGCGTAAGTGTGGAGCCCAGCGCGGGCCGCGGGAGACCCCTTCTGGCCGCTTCGCGCCCCACATCTTCCTCCCTCTTAGAAAGGCTCAGCGGCCGCGCGGTGTAGGGCCGTACTCGCAGCCCTGCATTGTCGGCTGCTTGGCAGGTTGGGGCGCCATCTGTCGCCGCTAGAGGATTCGAGTTCGCTTTTGTGTAAATCAGGGGTCCCAGACCTGAATCCCCTTTCTCCGTTCAGCGCTCACCTGTAAAACCCTCCTTCGGCCGGCGCGTTCAGGCCCCTGCGCATCCGCTTGCCTCTGCTCTGCGGGCATGTCTCCCAGCAACTGGAGCGCGCTGCTCCTTGCGCTGGCAGCGACCAGGGCTCCGACGGTGGGCCCACCNTCCCCTCTGCCTGGGTTGCGGGTCCGGGTGCCCGGCTCTCGCTCCTTGTGGGGGAAGGTGTGGGGCGGGGGGTGGCGGCGCTGCGAAGGGCTGGGGTCGTGGGGTTCGTAACTCAAGGAAGAGATGCGCCCACGCTTCCCCAGCTGGAGCGTGGAAGTATCAGGGCCTGGAGATCACCAGGGCCTCATCGTGCCCTCGGTTCCGAGGTGAGGGCCCCGGGGTGATTGCTTGTCTCCGACTCCTCCAGGCCGCGGGGGAGGTGAGCTCGGTGGGTCGGGAGCTTGAGGCTGCCCCGCTGGAAAGCAGGCTCCAAAGTAGCAGAGCTCTGGGGGCCCAGCACCAGCCTCATTGGTGCCTCCTTGGGAGGGCGGAGGGTTAGCTGTCAAGGGCTGGGGGACAAGGTATATATGTGTACTCAGAGCAGAGTGGCTGTCCTTCCAGCATTACTCAGGCCCTGCGAATTTCAGAGTAAAGGAACGTTGGTTTGAGTGGAGGTGAAGGGCTGGGCTTAAGGCCGTGCGGCCGAGAGTGGTTAGCGACAGGAGGCTGAGCCTGAAATTTCTCCAAGGTGCAGGAGGGAGGAAGGAGGGGTAGGCTCTGCAGCTCTGAAGGACAGAACAGAAGTGTGGCAGGAGGAGGCAACGTGATGAATTCGGTTAAGATGATGGGGACACGATGCAATGGGGAGGGCCATCCAAGGTCCAATCAGGGTTGGGAGCCCCATGCCACTAGGGAGCCACGGAATGAAAGGAAAACTGGGTTGTGATCGGCAAACCTGCGTGCAGAGGTGTTGGGGTGCTGTGGCATGGGGGCGCAAAGGCGGAGCTGGGCGCACCGGCACCGCGCGGCGGGAGAGCACGTCGCGGACCCTTCCGTCCCGGTCCTCTGACCCCAGCGCCCGCTCTCTTGCAGACCGTGCGTGTCCAGGGCAATGACATCTCGCACAGGCTGCGGCTGTCGGCCGTGCGGCGGCAGGACGAGGGCGTGTACGAGTGCCGCGTGTCCGACTACAGCGACGACGACACGCAGGAGCACAAGGCCCAGGCGCTGCTGCGCGTGCTCTCGCGCTTCGCGCCGCCCAACATGCAAGCCGCCGAGGCCGTGTCCCACATTCAGAGCAGCGGTCCGCGTCGCCACGGCCCCGCCAGCGCCGCCACCTCCAACAACGTGGGTGCCCCAGGCGCCGCGGGCCGAGCCACCTTCGATCCCGGCCGCGGCGACAAAAGCCCGCCTGCGGGGAGTCCTCCTGCCGCCCCAGGTCCCGGAGTCCCCGAGGCGGCCGCTGCCTCCGCGGCCCACGCAGCCACCACCACTGTCGCGGCTGCGGCCGCTGCTTCGTCGGCGTCACCGCCGCTGGGCCAGGCGGTCCTTCTGCGCCAGAGGCAGGGCTCAGGTAAGGGCGTGTGCAAAGAGGGGGCTCGCTCGAAAGGAGCTGCGGGAACGCGGTCCTAGGTGGCTCGGTCCGGAGAGGCAGCTCTGCTCTGACATTTGCGTTTGCCTCGTGGTTGGTAGCTCACTTGGGTGCGCCCGAGGCAAGTTTTTTGCAGCCTCACCTGGGTTCTCTTCCTGTTGTTTCCTGTTTCTTGCTGGTTGCTTGGAAGCGTTCAAGACGTGTATTTATGAAGGGGGGAGGGGTGGCCTTGCCCGAACTCCGGGTTCCAGTAGGCAAGCGGCTCCTGTGTGGGGAGCCCTCACATGAGTTTGGAGACCTGGACCCTTTTCTCCTGGAGTCCTTAGAGCCTAGAGGGTGGGACGCTAGCACCCAGAGTGGAAGGAAGTGGTTACCACTCAGGCACTGTGTGTCTGAATGCTGAGCTACTGATGGAACAGACTTCCTCCAAGGCTATGTGGTTGGGGCTGGCTGTGTAGCCTCTGCTCTCTTTGTCTAAGTCCAGAATGGTCCTAGGCACAAGCTGTGCTATAAATAGTGCCTTTTGGGCCCTCTTGAGTGGTGGGGAGGGAGGATAGAGCCTTGTCATTGCCAAGAGGGCACCACAGGTTAAGAACTGCTTTCCTAGGGAGACAAAAGAACTGGGGGAGATAGAGGTGGGCAGGCAGAGGGGAGTCAGAGAGCAGGAAAACAGACTGATTGCCAGGGCAGGCAGCTCTGGGGCAGAGTAGGTATCATTCCTGGAAGACTGAGAAAATAGCCACTGAAATCACTTCGGTAGGGGTTAATTCTCTCAGAGAAAAGCTGCTGTAGAGAATGGCAGGGCAGTTTTTAAGGCCCGGGACTAGAAGTGGTATATATTACCTCTACCCTCACCTTTTGGCCAAAACCCAGCCGCTTGGTGCCACACAGATGCAAGGTTAGCTTAGGAGCTGTTTTTCAACCTCCTCTCTTCTGGGTAGAAGGACAGTATAAATCTTGGGGGGAGTTAGCCATCTCTGTTAAGCACACATTAGGTGTTCTGGAAAAGTGGTTATTGACTTGTGATTGGTTTAGTTGGATAATAATAATTAAAAAAAACCCACCTCTGCTCCACTCTTCTGGGATGTTCTAAGACCATGAGCAGAGTGGCAAAGCAGAGGATTTGGAAGGCAGATGTGTAGTCATGCTTCCACTGCTTACTGGCTGTATGACTTAAGCAAGTGGCTTAACATGTCTGAACATAGTTCTTCATCTGCAAAATAGAATGGTAATCCTTGATCTCAGAGGGAGCTGAGTATGGAAATGTCTATGTAAATGTTCATTGTCATCACCGTGGTCATTACCTGCTCTGGCCAGAGAGGAGGGGATAGGGGAGATACAGCTGAGTGGCTGGCAGTTGGAGGCCAAGCTGCTGAGGGCCCTGAATGTCCAGAGGACCCAACAGAGATCATTAAAGGCTTTGGTCAAAGAAGCATTATATGAAAGAGATCTTTGAGAATGAATTTGGTAGTGCTTGCAAAAGGTATTAATGAGACGAATGCCATGAGCTCATTCTTGCTTGAATCTCCCTCTCTGCCTGGCCAGACCTTGACACCTTGAGCCAAACAAGGCTGATCTGATGGTGCCTGGCATGGCTAGTCAGATATTCAGTCTCGGGGCTGGCCACAAGGGGGCTCCAGGGCAGCTCATCCCCACAACAGGGAACCTACCTGTGGAGGGTAGCGCAGACAGTACCCTTCTTTCTGGAAGATCTGGGGGTCCTCACATCAGTTCAGTTCTGATGGCACAGTGCCCAGGACCTCCAAGCAGGTGGCGCCTTGGGGGTCTGCCAGTCACAGGATGGTATTTTAATGCCCATATTGATCAGGGCAGCAGTCCACGCTGGGGGTCCTCTGCCCTCCCATGGAGTGGCTTGCAGTGTGCATTTACCTCCAGAAAGCACAGCCAGCTGGGCTCCCATCATGGCTGGCAGGGCAGTGCCACCAGGATGGGGGTATGGTGGCCCCTAAGGCCTCTGTGACCCCAAAACTGTTGCCAGCTCCTGAATAGGCCAGGAATCCTGTAGACACATCTCAGAAAGAACCCCAGGTTTCTTTCCAACTCCCAATCAGAAGGTCAGAAGGTGGGCCTTCTGCCAATAGATCAGAAAGCCTACATCTTCCTGTCTCCAGTTGAAGGTCATGGGAGAGTCATGGTGTTGTGGGCGCCTCTGGAGAAATGGGTTAGCCGACTTCTAACTCACAAACATATCCAAATGGCCTTGATCCTAAGGAGGGACCCATGCTGTCTTAAGTGTCTCATCCTCCCCACCACCCAAGGCCACCCCAGCCTTGGGGTTGTTGATGGAGCAAAGTCTGAAGACTGTGTTTTGGGTGGCAGGCATTAATAACCTTTCTGTAGGGCTGTGTTGTTGAGCAGTGTGTGGTCCTGCTGAGCCTCCCTGTGGTGTAGCAGGCCAGCTGATCACCCAGAGCCGCCAGCAGCAGGAGCTGGAGAGGGAGCTTGAGACAGTGACCTCAGGCTTGGCCTCCCCTGCTCAGATTTTAGCAGCCTGGAGAGCAGGGGACCAGGCAGGACCGCTGCCACCTGATTCACAAGCAAGACTGTTGACAGAGTCTATCAGTCAGGGTGCTTGGCAAAGCGAATGGCACATTCAAACAGGGTCATGGGGGAGAGGCAATGAGAGTAGTTTTTGAAGGTGTGGACAGGGTTAGAGCAGCCAGCGAAGGATGAGTGCCAGTCCCCAGGGCTAATGGCAGTGGAAGCCATTAGCACCCTTAATGGCAAAGGGGGAGTGACTAGTATAACACAGAGGGGCTCACAGGATGGAGCAGCCTGCCTGACAGGAGCTGCGACCTTGGTAGAATGGCCCAGCAAGGACCTCACCTTTCTCCTGCCCTCCAGTTCCTGTCAGGGCCTCCCATGGCCAAACCCTCCTCAGAGCTGAGGGCAAGGGTGCTGGCTGATGTACCCTATACAGACCAGTGCCCAGGGACTCAGAACAGAGTGGAGAAAGACGGATGGTGGATCAGGGGGGTGGGGCACAGAAGGAATAACCCGACTCTCAGAGAGAGGAAGATAGGTTCCACCCCAGCTCCAGAACAAACCCAAGGGTTTGACCCAGGCCTGGGTCAAGTGGTCACTCCAGGTCTTTCAGAATAGCAGCCTCAAGGGTGGTCCCTGTCCACCTCCCCAGACAGTCACCGGTTAAGTGATTACTCCTGGAAGAAGGTCAGAAGAAGTCCCAGACAATACTGTGTCACTCCATTTTTCAAACAAGCTTCTTTGGTAATGCCAGGAAAGGGGTGGGGTCTGGAGGGGGTAGGTACTGACCTGAATCCCAGACCCTTCAGCTTCTGCACAGCCAGACCAGGAGACCCTTCCTGTGTCCCGCATGCATCCAACACAGCCAAATACATATTTGTACTAAAAGTTTATGTGCAAAAACATTCATTTCACGTCTCATTTGTCAAGAGACATTTTGATATTTGTGCTTAAAAATAACATGGGCTGGATTAGCACAGCAGAGCTGGCACAGGAGACCAGGCCCCTTCCTAGCCACGTTCTCGTAAATCTGGCTCCTGATTAATCTGAACGCTGACCTATTTTATAGAAACACTTTGTTGCTGATTGCCATTTCTAGAAAAAAGAGGGGGAGAGAGAAAAAGAGAAAGAGAGAGAACAAAACAGAGTATCTTCCAGACAAACCCTTCTCATCCGGAAAGGCACCACAGTGAAGCCAAGTATGCCTCAGAAGAACACAGTTTGCAACTGAATGGCTTGCTTGTTGGCCAGAGGATCCCTTCTGCAGGGGCCTGGGGCTGGGATCTGTGGCAAGTGAACCTCTAATTAGCCTCAAGGCTCTGGTTCCAGGGAGAGGTGCCTGGGCCCCCACAGAGAGCCGGCTGATGTGGCAAACTGCTGCCTGGTGCCCACACGGAGAAGTGGCTCTCAATATTTCATTTCCTAATGAGAGAAAGACAGCCAAGGCCATGGGTGTGCCGACTTTAGAGAGGCTCTTACTGCTGGGAGCCATCAAGGGGAGCAACCTTGGGTGTCTCCATGGCAACTGTAAACCATGACTGAATGGGGCTGTGGATAAGGTGAAGGCATTCACTCTCAACCCATGCCCCTGTGGACGACAGAGCTGGTGGAAATGGTGCTGCCTGACCGGGGACAATGTCCACAGAGCTGGGACAGTCTCCAACTAGGCCAGCCAGACCGGGCAGCAGTCACCCAGTGTTCCCATCTCCCCGGACCCAAAAGGACCCAAAAACAATTGCCTCAAATAAACAATCCATTCTTCCCTCAAGCTCCGATGTGAAATGAGGATCATAATTAAAGAGAAAATAAATCTGGCACGATTTGTCCCAGAGAAGAGAGGGAGAGGCTCCCTGTGCATCCTGAAAGAGAAAATTAAAGGATTTCATAAAGAAAATGGCTGAGCCTCACAGCTGGCGAGAGATGCCTGCGTCATCCCTGACAGCAGCAAACCTGTGTGATTATTGGCTGCATGGCATCCTCTCCCTCATCAGCCGGTCACATGATTGCCATGAGCAGGAACCGGCAAGGCTAGTCATGGCCCCAGCTCAAGAGTGGCAAGGGCGCCCATGTATCTCCTGGACAAAGCTGTCTGTGTTGGGGGGAGTCCCAGGAGGGGGTAGCCCTACAGCTAAGGCAATCAGAGGAGGCTTCCTGTAGACAGTGTGCAATTTCTGACCTGAAGGGACACCTGGGACTTCCTGCTTAGGTAAGTCCTGTGAAAGTTTCTGGAGGCCTCTCCTCCCTATCCTGTACCACATAAATGGAGAAAGTCACGCCGAATGGAATGGCATTTGTCTGCCAGTGAGTGGTTAGCCAGCTCACTGCGTGGCCATTCTCTCCTCAGAAGGGAGACCCCAAACTGAGGATAAAACAGCTACACTGTGGATTGCAGTGAGGATAAATAACACTTGCCTTTTACTGAGCACTGATTATGTGCCACACGCACATATACCAGGTGTCCCTCCTTTCTGCCATTCTCCATAACTCCTCCTGCCTCATTTCATCACACAGTCCCCTCTCCAGGGCCTAGTCTCTTTTCCCCAGCTGGGGTGTCAGCCCCCACAAGAAAAGCCGAGAGCTGGCCTTTCTAAATGTCACTGGGAGCCAAACCCACCACGGAGCTTCTCATTAAATACGCCAGGTGCACATTTTTAAAGCTCTGAATATTAAGGATTCCCCAAGCATCTGTGGGGATAAATGAGGTCAAGTGCTCTTGTAATACGATATTGATTAGTTCTGCCCCATGTGGACCGAGGCAAGGACTTGGTTATGGTCTAAACCCCTGAGCTTTATGGGAGATGCCGGGTTGGTTTTAACACATCTTTGCAGCACAGGAGGAAAAAAGTATTATCTTTTATATTCCCCCATGCTTTGCTGCCTGCTAGCAGGCATCTCTCAGAAACTCATATCTGAAGTGTGAGAAGCTTCTCTTTGTCTTATGTAAGGGCTGCAGGAGAGTTTGAGACCAGCAGACAGACCCAGCTCCTGTAACTGCTGATCCCCACCTGTTCTTAAAGTGTGACAAACCTCCTTCCCTGGGCTGGGGCTTCTGGGGAAATTAGCCTGCTTGTCAGTGGTTCTGGTGCTCTTGGGGAAGGTGTGCTGTAAATACCAAGATGACTTACCCAATTTGTCCCACTCTGGGTGATGGGCTAGCTGCTATTATGCAGCGAGTCTTGGAAGTGGTCACCAGAGGGGCTCAGCAGCTGCCCCTCAGTAGCCAGTGAGACCTGTGCCCTCCATGCGATGGCCCTCGAGAGGCAGGCCTTGTGAAGTCCTGTGTCTGAGTTGGCAATCCCAGGGGAGGCTGTTTCTAGAAATTATTGGTTGTTCTGTTCTGCATTACCACTCCCTGGGCTGAAACATCAAAGCTACTTTGGACTGTCTTCTGGTGTTTATGGTTCAAGAGGAATGGCAGGGGTNCCAACGTGGATATTTCAAAAGCTTTCTCCCCACCTATAATCCACCTACTTAGCCACCCCTGGGGGCTTTGCTCTGTCCAGCTCAGAAGGGACCATCTTGCCAGCAGGGCTGCCATGGGGAGCAGACCACTGGCATCTATGGAGGTTAACTGTACACAGGGCGCCTCCTGAGTGCACCCAGCTGGACACCTGGTGCCCATTAAGGGACAAGCCTGGGGGAAGGGGCCTGAATGAAGTCGGTTCTCTCAGGAGCTGCCTATTATGGTGGAAGAGACAAAGCGTAAACCCAAGAGAGGCTGAGAACAGTTCAGGAGGAAGTTTTCCTCACCACCTTTTCCAGACATTTCTTTCTTCCTCCTGACATTTCAAATGTTCCTCACTGCTCAGCTAGCTGGCTCATAAGCAAGCCAGGGTTGGGTGCTACCACACCCCCCCTACTTCCGGGCCCCATACAGCCCTGACCACCCAGATATCACAGCATGTGCATTATCCTTCTTAACCTTTTTAAGTACTGTGCATGAGTCCAACCACTTGCAATCAAATTCCAATCTACGCACCCCACAGGTGATTTCTATATCTGTTCTCATCTCAATGGCGCCCATACTGGTGCCAGGGAAAATGTGACAGCATCAGAGGAGGTAATCCACAGGAAAAGTTGAGCTTCAGGAGGCCTGGCACCTAGAAAATGTTCTGCAGATGTTGGTTCTTGTTCTTTGCGTTATTTGCGAGAATGGCATTGACGGTCCAGGATCATTTCATGGTGCTCCGATCTGAGACCTCACTCCGAGACATTTCTCCCTCTGCACATTCTGTGAGCATCATAGAGCTAAAGGTGATGGAAAGAAGCTGAGGAACTTCAGAACAGAAAGTGCCTTCAGATTACAAATGGCTCAGCGGGTTGCTATTTTTGTCCTTCTCTCCGTGCCACGTGGAGGGGGAGGGTAGGAAATGGGGAAGATGCCACGTCCTCGTCCTTGCCTGGCTGTGGCTATTTGCAGTGAGTTAGGAGCTCGTTGGTGAGCAGGGACAAGTGCGTCATGGTTTCTCACGTACTGCCCCGAAGTTACACCACCACCTTTGCGCACCTGCCTGTAGGCCTCACTGTGCACCTGTGTTACACCTGATCTTGCTTCACTGCTCTCTAGGTTGCTGACAGCAGGGAGGCCATTGTAATGGGAGGAGGAGGGGGCCCTTTGGTGGCTGGAAAGAGAAGTTCTGAAGAGAGGCTGGTGTTTGCAGCCCTGGACAAAAGCCTCTCCACGGGAGAAAGGAACAGAAGGAACAACCCCCTCAGTGACAGTCAACTAGCTGGAGAGGAGGTGCCCCATGTCCCCCTCACTGGGACTCTTACCAGTAGAAGTAGATTTTGTGGGAAAACCCGGTGCCCCACAGGGATGAGCCTGTGAAGTGATGGGGCTTGGGGCCAGTGTCACAGGCTTGGGCGTGCACTGCCTCTTCCATGTGAGTGCCTGCATTTCTCTTTCCTGTTCACACGCTACGCAAATGTCCCCACTGTGGCTCATGGTGCCTGCTGGCTGCCAGCAAAGGTGCTGCTTGGCACCCCAAAGACCAGTGGGGGGAAGGTAGGAGAAAGACCACCAGGAGATGGTGCTGGGAGCATAGCAGGCTACTTGCAGAGTCAGAAGACCAGCGCCCCTCCTGCCCTGCCCCACGTGAGCCCACACAGGCTCACCAGAAAGGAGGCCCACTTATTCTTACTGGCTGTCGCTAAAGACAGAGAGCCCTTCACTCTGCTGATCCCTGGTCCCCTGCCCATCAGCTCTTCTCGGGAGGACGTCAGTTTTCTTTAAGCCAGGAAAGCCCAGCTGCAATGTTAGTCCCCTCATAACAACTTTTATTACAATTGATTCTCATACAAATGACACTTGGCCCAGATGAAGGATCTTTAATAAACCCTGGGGGAGGAAGAGCTGACATCATGTCATGGCTCATGCTGAGCTGGGGTGGTGGTTCTTGGCCAACTATATCTGGTCTGGCCAGAGCCAAGGGGCAGGGGTCTGCCCAGAGCATGAGGTAGACCCAGCCCCTGCCTCAGGGATGAGCTCACAGTCTCACCATGGTGGTCAGAATAAGCAAAAAATGCTTTGAGAATGAATTCAGGGCTTAGCTGAGGCACAAGAAGGGCTCAGAAGAGGTGGCACCAGTGGAGATCACTTCACAGAAGGGATGAAGGCTTTCCACCCTGAGCACCCAAAGGGTTCTGCTGCTGTCTCAGGGCCCCCAACGTTTCTTTCCCTGTCATGGAGTCAGTGCCTAGCTGAGTAGCCCATCCAGACTGATGCCCCAGGGAGGCAGGCCCAGTTCCTTCTCATGTCTGTATCCTCCCTACTCCATGTTCATTGGACCTGGCACTAGTTCATACATCCATTCAACAAATGTCCAATTGGGCATCTCTTATGTGCAGGAATTGTGCTAGGTATGGAGGACACAATATGAATAAGACCTACAAGGTCCTCAGAGTCTGATAGAAGGAGAAACAGACATTGGCCAAATAGTTGCACAGTAAGTGGAAATTTATACCCATGGCTGGTTACCCTAAAGGAGAGACCCATGGGCTACAGGCATTAAGAGCAGAGGGACTTGACTCAGTCAAGAAAGGGTCCTTGAGGAAATGACACTTGAGCCATAATCTGAAAGATGGTTAAGGATAAAGAGAAGGGGTAAAGGAAGTATGTAGAGCCTTCAAGGAAGAGGGGGTGGCATGTGCAAAGATCCTGTAGCAGGAGGGGGCAGGAGAGTATAAAAGCCTGACAAACGGTTACTATGGTTGGGGCAGCAAAGGAAGAAAAGGAACAGAGGGAAATTTAAGAGTGCAAACTCCACAAGGCCTATGGTAGAGATGGGAGCTTTGTCTTTGTCCTAAGGCAACAGCATGGGGAGCAAGTGGGTGAAGGGCATGATGTTTCTGGAACTGACACTCTGGCTGCAGTGTGAAGATTAGAGAAGTGGGGACAGAGTGGATGTGAGGAAACCACTTTAGAGGCAGTGATCCAGCTAAGAAATGACAGGTTTTGGACTACTTGTTTGGGTGGGTAGGTGGATAAACAAGTAGCTGGTGGCTGAGTGAAGGGAAGGATCTGAATGGATGAGTGAGAGAGGAGGGGATGAGTGGAAGGAAGGATGAGTGGACGTGTGGATGAGTGGGTGGAAGGAAGGACACGTGGACATGTGGATGAATGGATTGAAGGGTGGATGGATGTGAGAATGGATAGAAGAAATAGATGGGAACGGATAGAAGGATGAGTGGAAATGTGGATGGATGGAAGGATGCGTGGATGGAAGGATAACTGGATGTGAGAATGGATGGAAGGTGGGTAGATGGAGAGATGAGTAAATGTGAGAATGGATGGAAGGATGGGTGGATGGATGGGTGGGTCAATGGAAGGATGAGTGGTGGTGTGAGTGGATGGAAGGATGGGTGGATGGGTAGGTCAGTGGAAGGATGGAAGAATGGGTGGGTGGGTGGATGAGTGGGTGGATGGGTAGAAGGAAGGATGAATGAGGTGTGGATGGGTGGAAGGAAGAATGTGAATGGGTGAGTGGGGGATAGAAGGAAGGATGAGTGGTTACATGGATGAAACAGGAATGGGAAGATGGGTACATGTGGGAGACAAGTTGGGTATTGCAGGATTAATGGCCTTGGGCTGCAGACATGCCCAGCATTGGCGTTCCCCACATGTTACACTGCATTCTCAGCCCATAATCTTCTAGGAGAGAGGCCACAGGGAGAAAGGTCCCAAGTGGTGGCGTGGCACAAACTGACTAGGCCCAGAATTCCATGCCATTTTGCTTCTCCCTGCAGTCCCCAGGCCACAGTAAGATGGACAGGGTGAGTGGACACAGCCTGCCCCAGCTCCTCCAACACCTCAGCCTTTAGAAGGCACCAGCATCACTCCCAGTGAAGGACATGAGCGGGGGCCTTTCCGTCTGCTGAACACTGGGCACTCTGGCAAATGCAGCCTGACCAGGACTTGCTGATTATTGTCCATGTAAAAGTTAATGTGGATACATATTTTCAAGCATCTAAAAAATCAAATCTCCAGGTGGGCAGATGAATAACTGTATTCGCATTAAAGACTAATGTAACAAAAAATACACAAGGCAATAATTCATAATGCATGCTACTCTACAGAGTCATATTTTAATGCATGACATATCCTGGGCAGCTCCTCTGTGCTAATTTTATTTAATGAGCACATGTTCTAGAATTTTCAGAGCACTATCCCTGGGCAATTAAAATGTGTTAACCTTTTCAGTTAAGTTGTGTTTCTAAAGAAAAGTCCTTATCGTGAAACAGAAAGAAATATCTAGGCACCGTCGAGGCAGAGCCTAGAGGAAAGGATTGCTATTGTGTCCCACCAATGCTGGACTTGGGGGCCTCCAGGGCTTCCTCCTTGGCCCTCAGGGCTCCTGTCTGTCACTCCTCCTCGTCATGGCCAGGCCCAGCTCCACAGAGTGGGGTGAGGAGGCTGAGACTTGGACCCACACATTGAGCAGCCTTCACTGAACCAACACTGAGTGAGTGCCCAATGTTTGCCTGAGCAAAAGGATCTGGGGCAGACTCTGTGTCAAGGGACATGAAGTTTATGGAGGGGACATGAGGGATTTAAAAAGGCCAGGATGCCCCATAGAGGGGCAGGGTCCACTCATTCGAAGCCCTAATAGATCCTCCATTCCCTATCTGTATAATGGGCACACTAGTACTCCAGCATCCACAGGTCTGTGGGTTTCAGATCTGGAAAGGGTCCTGGAGAGCCTCTCATGAATGGCTCCCACACAGTGTTCCTTGGACCTCTCAGCCCCAGCCCTACTCCCAGCTTCAAACAGAGTTATTCTGTTTTTCTAATGGTTTGAAATATCAGGGTTCCATGCAGCAATTAGCTTAAAACAGGGGTTCTACTGCTTTAGAAGATCTAAAAGCAACTGATATAGTCCAAATATTTACATATATATATAATATTTAAGTATACAAATTATACAGAGTTTACTAATATGTTTATATATGCCACCTTCTTTTTTAAAAATTTTTTAATGTTTTATTTATTTGTGAGAGTCAGAGAGAGACAGACGAGCAGGGGAGGGGCAGAGAAAGAGGGAGACACAGAATCTGAAACAGGCTCCAGGCTCTGAGCTGTCAGCACAGAGCCCGACGTGGGGCTCAAACCCACGAACCATGAGATCATGACTTGAGCCAAAGTTGGACGCTCAACTGACTGAGCCACCCAGGCGCCCCTGTATATGCCACCTTCTAAGGAAAGAATTTGAAGTGGCTTTCAAAGCTGCATGTGACATAATAGGACAGAACATTTTTAATGAAGAAATTGGAATAAAGGTACAATGGTGAAATTACTTTGAGGAAAAGTTGAACAAAGAGATGTGTGCACACAGTCTTGGGCACTTGAAAGGTCAGATCAGTGTGACAGCCATGGGCCTGAAGCACCAGCTTGTATTTGAAGATGAAAAATGAGATTCCAAATGTGAAGCATCTGGTGGATGTCTGGTGCATCGTGGATGCTTACACTAGCAGGGGACACTTAAGAAAGACTTTCATTCATTCTTTCGGCAAATATTTAATGAGCACTGTGGGGTGTGGGCAGGGTGGTGGGAGAGAGGAGTCGAAAGGTAAACCTTCCATGGCCGCCAAACACAACTGGGAAGACTCAGAACTTGCTGTAAAGCCCATAGGGTGCAGGGAGCCTCCAGATGGAGTCTGGGGGATGCAGTGTCTGAGGGATGCCTGGGGGTGCAGAGGATGCACATAGGTAAATAGGCAGGCACGGGGTGAGCAGCACAGATGCTGATGGGGGTGTAAGGGAAGAGTGAAGGTGCAAGGTGGTCTGGGGTGGGGCCAGGTGAGGAGTTAGGTCTTCAGCCTGGGATGGAGCCCCTGGGGGTACTGGGGGTGGGGCATGACATGTTTATACGTGACATGTTTTTGCGTTTGAAAAGGGTACTGTGGCCTCTCTCTGGGCAGCTAAACTCTGTTCAGAGTTAGTGGATGTGGGTCAAGAACATGGCCCTGTCAAGAGAGAGCTGATGTGGTAGAGGGAGGGCCGAAGGACCAGCAAAGGTGGGCCGGGGAGAGAAGTGGAGAGTGAGAACTGTCTTGGAGGCCACCTTGTAAATGCCTTTGGTCTGGGCTGGGCCGGGAAGGGTGGGTGGGCTGTGGGCAGTCAGAGGAGACAGGATAGGGCTGACTAGGAAGTGGACAGCATGAGTGGCCTCTGTGCAGCGCCCCAGTGTACTGGAGCTGGGGGCACCTGAAGCATCATGGAAGCAGATGAGACAGAACTATCCCTAGGGTGGGGTCAGGAAGAGCCTCCAGCAGGCTAAGGTACCTAGGTTCGAGTCACAGTTACCAGGGAGTCACTGGAGATTAACTCCTGTATCTGTACTGCCTACCAGCTGCGAAATTTTAGGAAAGCCATTTAACCTCTCTGGGTCTCACCTGTGAGAGGGGACAGTGGCTTTTACCTCCTAAGACCAGTGAGAGGGTGAAAGAAGAGAATTTTCTTGGCACTGAGAACCTGGAATCATGTGCCTGTTAGCATCCTGCAGACTCGGGGCTCAGAGAATCTGGATGGGCAGTGAAGGATCCCCCTGAGACCTGGGCCCATCACTGAGGCAGGCCCTCCCCACCTCCTACCTGGGGAGCACCCTGATGCTCACTGTAGTCTGGGCTACCCCTGGCCCTGCCAACGCCAGCCTCCTGACCACACAGAAAGATCTGTTTACGATTTTCATTAAGTGACACCATTAAAGGATCATTTGAGGCAAGGTCTAATTTCAAAAGAAATAGGAAGCTGGACAGGTGTTCACAACAAAGTTGGCTGCATTAAAAAGCTATCTTCAAAATACAGAAAAACATCTCATCCACCATGATGTCTCCCTAGGAAGCAGCCTGGGGATGGGGTCAAGCTGAGGCATGATGGAAAGGATCCTGCTCTTTGGTCCTGAGAGGTGGCATATGTGGTGGGTAGGTACGTGGACGGCAGCCACACTGTCTGGGTGCAAGTCCAGGCTTTGCCATTTCTCTTAGTGTGGCCTTGGTAGGGCTAGGTTTAACAAATAAAAATATAGGACTGCCCCCCTCCCCCAGTTCAATTTGACCTTCAGATAAACAGGAGATAGCATTTTAGGTTAATAGGTCCCATGCAGTAGTTGAGATATACATGTACTTAAAATGATCCATGGTTTACCTGAAATTCAAATTAAACTGGTGTCCTGTATTTTCTCTGGCAACCCTAGGCCTTGAGTACTTCACTTCACATCTCTGGACCTCAGTTTCCTCACCTGTAGAATAGGGATAAAAGAGTTAACTCCTACAGCTATGAGGATTGTATTTAATGTGACATACCTGTGACAGTGCCTGTCCTAACAAGAGCTAGATAGCTTTGCTGTGGTCATTCTGAAGCTGCTTGCCTCTGTCTGCATGGGCCTGGCTGGGTCTGCACCCTGCCATCCACTTCCCACTGCTGGTCATCTGCTCCAACAGCAAATAGCCATTCCCCACTGGGGGTGGGGCTGCTTGCTGGGGGCAGAAGAGAAGAGGAGGTCTGAGACCAGCCCTCTGGTGCTTGGGCTTCCAGAAAAGCTGGAGAGGTAGGACTTGTTGTAAGAAAGGCATTTATGGGAGCAGGTGAGGTGGGGGGAGGGGAGAAGACAAAGGGCCGCATGAACAGGACTGACATTTGTCCCAAGCCCTCTGTGCCTGGGTACTCAGGGAGGGCTTCCTGGAGGAGGTAGTGCTTGTTCCAGGCTTGAGGCACAGGTCAGAACTAGACAAAGGAAAAGGAGGTTCTGCAAGGTGAGCCCAGAGTCCGCTGCAGGCACTCATCAGGAACAGTGGGCTGGCGTGCAGGTCAGTTGGCAGAGAGCGGCAAAGGCAAGGTTTGGGGGTATCACAGAGAAGCCCAAGCCATGGCACTGAGCTGGCGGCTCTTTCTCCTGTGGACAGAGGGGCCCCATCAAGGTTCTGCACCTCAGGAAGGGTTCTTGGGTGTCTCTGAAGAAGGGAGGTGAGCAGTGGGTATTGTGGAGACAGGAAGATGCTTTAGGAGGTCACTCAGGCTATGGCAGGGAAGAGAAGGCACAACAAGCAATGGCTTACTTGAGTGTCCCACACCTGCCTCTGCCCCGCTTTGCCCCCGGGAGTTCCTAGGCTCCCCCACTGCGTGGACACTGAGGCTGCCAGAGGATAGCTTGTCTTTGAACCCAGGACCTGGGCAGGCCAGGTCATCAGGGTTGGTCAACATGGGACCAAGGGACCCACATTCCATCTGCGCTCCTGCATCTCTTCATCCAACACTCAGCTCTCCTTCCAAATGTCTCTGTTTCCTTTAAAGCCCAACGGCACTGGTGGCGCCCAGTTTTTGCCCTAGTTACCAGCACACATTAATTTTATGGCAGAAATTAATTCTGTCCAATTCTGTTAGTGCCCGGTTATTCCTTGCTGACTCCCTTTGAATAAATATCCATGAAGAGGCTTTAATTAAAACGTCAACAAGGATAGCAGCCTCCTTGCAAGGTGGCGTCTTCCCGCTCAGCTGTGGCTGGGCTGCCTGGCCCGCTCAGCACAGCGTCCAGGGGAGGCAGAGAGCCGCGGGGAGGTGGATGCAGGCAGCCATGGGGAGGCCAGGTGTGTCAGAGCAGGGAGGGCCAGCTTCACACAGTGCCGTACGAACCAAGACAGGACCCTAACCAGGCCTCCTGGATGCTGCAAACTCAGGCCCCGCTGAGGGCCAGGCTGGTGGTGGAGATGAGTGAGACTGGCTGGGCAAAGGAAGCTCCAACTGCTTGAGGGCCAGAAAGGGAATTAGCAGCCACCCCGGGTCCCCTGGGGGGTCAGGAGCAAGCAAGGGACAGCAGATTCCTGCCAGAAGAGCAGCCAGCTACTGGTCATGTAGCTTGGAGGAAACCGTACCCAGGGTTGCTGGGATGCAGGCCCTGGCAGTAGACACCCAAATGTGTATTTTCATATAAAGTCTCTGAGTTTTACATGTTGGATTATAATTTATAATCTTTTACAGTTTTTATTTATTTATTTTGAGGGAGAGAGCACGCAGGGTAGGGGCAGAGAGATAGGGAGAGAAAGAATCCCAAGCAGGCTCCACACTGTCAGCACAGAGCCTGAAGTGGTGCTCAAACTCAAGAACTGTGAGATCATGACCTGAGCCAAAATCAAGAGTCAGACACATAACCCACTGAGCCACCCAGGTGCTCCTATAATTTATAATTTTTATTTTTTTTAATTTTTAATGTTTATTTATTTTGAGAGAGAGACAGAGTATGAGCAGAGGAGGGGCAGAGAGAGAGGGAGACACAGAATACGAAGCAGGCTCCATCCAAGCTGTCAGCACAGAACCTGATGCAGGACTTGAACCCGTGAGCTGTGAGATCATGGCTTGAGCCGAAGTCCAACACTTAACTGACTGAGCCACCGAGGCACCCCAATTTCTAATTTTTAAAACTGTGTGTACCAAGTCAGACCCCTCTGCAGGCAAAACTGAGACTCCCTCCAGTGACCATCTTCCTTTCCTCTCTTTTTCCTGGCTGTTGCCCCTGGGCTCTGCAGGAGATGGTGATTTATAGCCAGTGAGGCGGGGCTTGAGAAGCGGGTGGGGTGGAGAAGAGGGAGAGGCCAGCCCCCAGGAGTGCCCCCGACTCTGCCCTCAGCTCTGGCCTGGTGCTTCCAGATCCTGGGCATCTCCACTGTGGCCAGGGTGACCCCTCATGTCCTCTCTGCTTGACCCCACAAGTGCCTCTAAAGCCAGAGAGAAGCCTCTTGACGCCCGCCCTGGGTTGTTCTAAGAGGGCATCCTCTCCTTCCGCTGGGATTTGGCCGTCTGCTGTGGGTCCGGGATGGGCAAGGCAGGACCCAGGCCACTGATGGCAACAGGAGTGAGGGCCAGTCCAGACAGGCCCCCATCCCATGTCTCAGTGCAGGTCCAAGGCCAGCACATGAAAGATACCCACATGGAGTCTGCTGCCTCTTCTCTGACTTTGAGGCAGAGGAAAAGGGCAGAGGCCCAGCACTGAGCATGGACTCCGAAGGAAGGGCCTCATCCACGGCACTCATTTGGCTTCCTACCTTTTTTAGCCAAGAATCCTGTATTTAAAAGATGTGTTGTGACAGCATAAAATGCAGAACATTCATGTGGCCTTGCTCTGTGTGACACAGAGGGGACTGTCCTCAAGATCCCCATCACAGCCCTTGTCAGGATACCCATGCTTATTGGTGGAATGGCTCTGTCCGTGGAGACTGGACTAGTTCTCTGGTCCTGTGGTCAGCTTGTGAATGTTCTAGTGCAATGCTGGAGGGGGAAAGGCCAAGCATTGTGCTGTGGGCCCTCAGAGGGAACCTCTAACTTAACCCAGGCCGTGAGAGCTGGGACCTGCCTGTTATCTCTTTCTGTAGGTAGAGACAGGCCTCCAATGTATCTGAATTTTATTTACTCTTTACAAAGTTGAACTAAATTGTAGTTTTCAAGCTATAGCACAAACAAACACAAAACAGCCTCTGAGCAGCCGTGTACTCTGAGGGGCACTATTTGCAAAGCCCTGACCCAGGCTGGCCCCGCCACTAGAGCAAGCAGACCGTCAGCAGGCCCGCGGCTCCCTCCTACCCGTGGCCGGCATGGCAGGAGCTATAGACCACAGCAGGCCAGACATTACCCCTGAAGCATCCATGACCCTGGGAAGGACAGGCAGAGCACGTGGAAGGAGGACAGTGACTTCTCTGGCTAGTGTTCCCACCGGTCAGCTGGGGAGCAGCTTACCATGCTCCTGATGCCCATGGAGCAGGGACGTCCCCTCAGCACATCCACACCTGTGGGAGTCTGAGACAGAGTGGGGGTGAGCAGCCGCTTCCCCTGCAGGCACTGCCCCACCAGGAGCCAGACTCATGGGCTTAGCCTCCAGCCAGTGCAGGCCAGGGTCCCAGAGGATGACCCACGCATCATTGCTTCACTTTTATCATGAGGCCTCAAAGCTTCTGTGTTGTTCTCTGACAGGGCTTTTGGCATTCTGCCATTGCCGTGTAAATGGAAAAGTGGGATTTCCCAGTCAGAAACAGCTTGGCTGGTGCCTTTGCAGTGCCCATGGGGGCTGAGTGCCCCCACTGTTTTCTTTGGGAGCCTCTTAAATGGCTCCAGCAGGTGTCTTATCCCGTTCACCATCTCAATGATAAAAGCTAATATTCACAGAGCCAAAGCAGCTTTGATTTCTTTAAGAATGATTAGCAAAACGACGATCCTTGTTAAATCAAAGAATGAATCAGCCACTATTCCATCAGAGGGCTTCCCTTACCTCTGATTTTCCAGCCTGATTTCAAGCAGCCTGATTTTCTAGCCTAATCACGATGAATAAACTTCTGCGTGTTCCAGTGCTATTCCTGGTGCTCTTGGGAAGGGAGGAAATAGATACAGAGACGTTAGCATCCAGACACAGCAGCCTCATAGGAACAGAGCCATCTCCACACTGCATAAGAGGCCAGGATAGGAGCTCCTACCTCAGCTGGGCCAAAGGCATCCTCCTGGCCCTGCCCTGGAGGGTCCAGGCGAGACCCAGACAACAGCGGGAAATCCTGCCTCACTCCAGGAAAGCGGAGACAGAGACTGAGGCAGCAGACGCCGGGGGCGGAGTGGGGTGCCAGCGGACTGGCAGCCACATGCTAAACAATGGTTGATCTTGGAAAATTTTCCTCTTGAGAGAAGAACAACCACCCATATTATATTTTCTCCAATGCTTTTCCGAAAAGTAGTCATGTTACCCTTCTCAGTTAGATCTATTTGCAAAGCAGCTGACTCTGTTTGAGGCACTGTTGTTTACATGATTGTATAACAGAGGACTCTCAAATCCAGTGGCTTTGGTATAACATGAGAACCATTTATTTAGCTCGAGATCCTGTGGGTCAGTTGGGAAGCTCTTCTGCCCGTCTCTTCTGGGCTCATTCCTGCTCCTGTGGACAGCTGCCCTTTCTGTTGAGGGCTGACTGGGCTAGAGGGACCCCAGCTGGGACATGCCATGGCTTTTATCCTGCAACAGGCTGGCCCAGGCTTGTTCACAGGCAGTGGGTTACAAGAGGCACAGCGGAAGGGCAAGCCTCAGTGGACAAGCACTTTTTAAGCCCTTGCTTGCTTCACATTTGATAATATTCATTGGCCAAAGCAAGTCATGTGACCAAGCCCAGAGTCGCAGAGTGGGGGCACTATCACAGGGTGTGAATGCTGGGATAGCAGAGGTGAGGAGGAAGGAGATGGTGGCCATTTTTGCAATCTACCACTGCGATCTTGCTTGATCTGGACCCCAACCTAGAAAGACATGCCAAGCACATGTTAATTTTATGGAGCCATGCATATGCATATCCCCACTCAATGGTGTGTGGGGCACAAGGGCCAGAGAGGTAAAGGGTGTTGCCGCAGGTCACACAGCAGGCTTGCTTGAAAGACTCTCTCCTAGGTGCCAACCCACTGCCCCAGACCATCTCCCTTGGCCCCCTTTGTGGTGACGCTGGGCCAGGGAGTAGATGAGGTGCCAACCCAGGAGCCAAACCCTGGCTGGGGCCCGACAGACATCCACCAACAGAGACACCACAGGCCCTGGTGTTCACCCTCCCCAGGCGCTGGCCTCGGGAGCCACTCTCTCAGCCCCCCAGCACAGAGTGCAAGCTGCCTGTTTCAACCCAGGGTCTTTAGAAAGTCTTGTGCAATTTTAAAACTTTTCAACGTGAGTAGGTGATATTGTGACGGGGGAAAGGCCAGTCAGCACGTATCTGGAGGCAAATTAAAATGTCTCCTCACATCTCCTCTGCCCCCGGTTCCACAGGCAACACTTCCCTTGTCCGGCTAGAGAGCCCAATTGCCATTCCTCCTGCCCCTGCGTGCCTTGAGCCTCCGTGTTCTACTACACACAGAAATCTGCTTTCCGGGGCCTCAAGTGGCTGTTTCTGTCCCGCCTGCACCTGCCTGCATGTTGGGTTTGCAGGTGCGCAGACTTCTGAGCCAGGAGATCTGGAAGCCAATGGGTCTGGTCTGGCCACACAAGCCCTGTGGGCCCAGGAGGCAGCATTCTGCCAGCAGCACCCCGGTTCCCGTGCACCTGAGCCCAGGCACCTGGCCATCCATCAACACACCCGTCAGCACATCCACACTCATTCTTCCCAGCGATCTGTCGCAGTGAAAGCAGCAGAGGAGGATCCGAGTCTTGAGAGTGACCACCACTCCCTGGTCCTTCTCACTGACAGAAGGCGAGAGGCGGAATGTCAGCTCCGGCCAGGCTGCAAGGAGGGCCAGGAGCAACGACCGTGTGGAAAATTAGTGTCTGAAGAAGAAGGTCAGCACATTTGGATTTGTCCTGTCCTTGAGGCCACGGGGCCTCAGACTATGCATGGAAACAAGTAATGGTGGGCAAGATGTGCGCTGCCTACAGCCCTCACCCCCTTTCCATTCAGATGCTTGACCCCAGCCTGTGTTTCCCAAAATGGACACATGGATCTCTGGAGTCTCAGTGCGAATGGCCCCTGGATCATTTATCCAACCCCCTACTTTTACAAAGGGACACGAAGGCCCAGGACACAGTTACTGCCAGAACAAGACAGATTTGGGATTGGGGGAAACACCTGGGATAGAAGATGAATGGCTCTTCCAACTGGAGAGAGGGGGAGGTCATGGGTTCAGGCCCAGCCTGGTCAGGAAAGCCAGAAACCCAGCCTGCCTGGCTGCAGCTCCTGTGGGCAGAGAAGCAGAGGTGGCCACGGCCTCCGTACCATCTGCTTGGCACAAGGAGGAGCCTCCTGCCTCTCTCCATCGAGGCCCAGAGTTCCAGCCCAGCTGGCTGGCTGGAGTGAAGGGGAGAGAGGGGCCTCCAGATGGTACAAGTGAGCAAGGTGGGGCTAGAAACTGTTTACATTAATGCAGTCTGACCCTAAGCAGGTTGGCAGTGACAGTGATGTCATCCCCAAGGTTTGGGTAGCACTTCTTCCCTGGTTCCTCTCAGGACCCCTCGAGCATCCCACCTTCCAGGGAAATGCCTGTGGTTCTGGGGTAGGCTTTCCACCAGTTGCACAAGGGTCTTCCAGTAGATGCAGATCCCAACGACAGATGGGCAGGAAGCCAGGCAGGCAGCGCAGGGGAGGCAGGATGAAAGCACATGTTATGGTTCCAGTGGTGGGCCAGGGGCCCAAGTTAAGCAAATGCAAGTAACCTCCCACTAGAACAGTGCAAGGGTCACTCCTCCAGGAACCTAGCCCCCTCACCTCCATCAACCAATGATTTCTGAGTTCCCCACTTTGATCCCAAGGTAAGCTAGACTGACAGCGCATGAAAAGAAGACTCACAGGAACATCAGGATGCCTAAGACGGCATCTGTGAACACTAAGCTGTGTAGTTCAGGCAGGGGTTGAAAGGTGTGGAGTTGTGTGCAATCATGGAGCCTCCCTAGAGGAGAGGGGAAGCTGGGCTTTTAATGCAGAAGGCACTTTCCAGTACAGTACGGGGCGGGGGGGGGCAAATTGTCTGCTTATTTAGCTAAAATAACAACTCAGACTGCCAGGGATACTTTGTGTCTGACCACAGTAGTTTCCTAAAATGTGTGGTCTATAAATAACAGATAGCAAAATGCTTCGTCACTGTGGGGAAGGACACCAGGCACCAGCTGAGTGCCAAGGTCAAGATGTCCAGGTTGGAGGAAGTCTCCTTCTCCTGGGTCTGCTGGTGGACACTAGGTTCTCACGAATCTGGCATTAACCATGCCCATTTTCTCCCTCCCCCTCCCCCTCCCCCTTCACAGGCACTGGCCGTAGCTCCGCCACAGACCCGCTCTTGTCTCTGCTTCTTTTGGCTCTGCATAAGCTCCTTCGTCTGCTGCTGGGGCACTGACACACGCGGCCATCCTGGGCACCTCGGCTGGCCCACACGGCCTGCCCGGACCCGGCGTGAGGCACGCATCACCAGATGGACACAGAGAGACTGAGAAGCATGACCAAGTCCACATGGAAAAAATAAATCATATTTTTGGGGAAGTTACACAAATGTAGAACACCTAAAATAATGCATCTAGTTTCCAAATAAGATGGAATTTGGACCATGCGGTATGCATGGGATCAGTGATTTCTCTACTTCAATGTATTTTTCTTTTCTAAACTTTTCCTCCAAGTCTTCATTTTGCACGAACTGTTGAGCAGTTATCTTTAGGATACTATGTAAAAATGTTGGGTCAAAGCCTTTCTGACAAAGCAAAATATTTTTAGTAGATTTTTGTGTTTAGGAATTTTTTATTTACTTTTTTCTTTGGGGGCTTTCCTTTTTTTATTAAAGTAAATTATTTCTTTTGAGACATTTTGATTAAAAAAAGATACATCTTATCATAATTAAAATTCACTGTCAATAATATTTATTTTTAAATAAAGATTGGAAACAAGGTCAGACACTTGTTTTTAAACTGTATTGTATATTGCTGAAAACAGTTGAATAAAAAACAGCTTTGAAATAACCTCTCTGCAGGCATGTATGAATGTTAAGCCCGGATGCCATGACCTCCTGTTCTTTGATGCCAGCTGCACCCTTGGCTGGATGCAGCCCAGCCTGCAGGACAGCCCCAGGCACCTAGCCAAGGCCACACAGAGCAGACAGGAATCTTTCCCAGCCTCCACTAGGGACAGGAGACCTCATGGAGCCAGGAGTCAGAGGAACCCCCAGGCTGGGTCCTGAAGGAAAGAAGGTCCTTAGGGAGGGGACCACTTTTTCCCTCTTGATTTAAAGTAATTGTGCTATGCATTTGCCCGTGGACAGATGACGTGACACAGCCGGGTGTATCCACTGTTACTGGATTTACTGCTAGTTTGAGGAGGAAATTTGGGGAGAAGATGGAACAGCTCTCACCCTCTCTTCATGCATGAAGAGATGGCTTTGAGCCTCTGAAATACATGTGTATAGGCAGGCGAAACATGTCTTAAAGAAACATACATGACTTGGGGCTGTTATTACTTCCATGATAGGATCACATTAGACAGCCAGGACCCATTGGGTTCATTAATCTAGCCAGTTTTTACGCAAATGTATTTGTCCTTGATGTTGCTCATCTTCCTGCATTCTGTGGCAGGCGGGGCCGTGTAACCAGCTCTGGCCAGTGAGTGGTGAGCAGAAGGGGTATGCCTGACTTCCAGACCCAGGCATTTGACTGCTAGTGCAAGACCCTTCAAAGCTTTCTCTCTCCCTCTGATAGGAAGAGAAGCAGTTTTCAAGACTAAATACCAGCCTAGGTCCTGAGCTTCTGCAGTAAGCAGAGCTCCCTCTCCTGGCCAGAACTGGAAATGCAGCACAAAGGCAAATCAACTTGTGCTGTTTCAAGCCACTGAGCTCATTAGGGCAGCATCCTCCAGCCTACCTTGACTGATTTGGCAAGGTACTGCCTATTTACATGAGAGAAAGCAAAAGTGCATTTGGATGACCCCCCAGTGTGGAGCTGAGGCACCGTGATGCACGTGAGGAGACCACCTCGAGCCTGCTGTTTCTGGTAGATACATTAAGTTGTTCACATTTCATTTATATTGATCAGCACCAATCGAGCTGTAAATGTAATCATTTTGTCTGGTGGAGAGTGATTCTGTCCAGAGGATCATCTCTTTTATAGTTAACTCAATACTGCAGCAGGCTAATGTCATGTTAAATACAGGCCCTGTGTGCTTGAAAAGAAAAAGGCACCAACTGGATGCCAGGTTGAATGGAAACGATGCTCCCGTGATGGGCTAACATTGTGCCAGATCACTCCAGGGACCAGCAGATGGGGAGCCGTTTCCCACCCCCAGAGCTAGACCCTCTGCAAAATTGCCAGCAGCCAAGTTTCTTCCCAGAAGCAACTGGCCCTGGCGTGATGCACTTGGGAATCAGGAGTGGATGTGCTCTGGGGAACTGCTCTCCTGGGCTGCCCGGACTCTGCACAGAGAGGCAGCACCTCACACTCAGAGGAACAAGCCCTTAGGTCTCCTCCTCGGGACCAACGATTTCCAGGAAGGAAGTCATGGGTGAGGGTGAGCTTAACACTCCCCAACAGAGGTGAATGGACTGAAGCCAAGGAGGACCTGGGGTCCATGAGAGACAAAAGCAAATCCCTCTGATGGTGGACCCCCCTGGGCCATGTCCCTGCTGGTTCGGTGCCCTGGATTCAAAGGAAGAAGTGGAGTGTGCACCTGGGCACCCACAAAGCAGATTGATAGGGACATTCAAACACACTGAGATCCCTCATGCCGCACCCCAACACGGGGACAAAGGATGGGCAAGCTGCATTGAGTTTTATGGGATATATACAAGCCAGGAGGAACAAAAATGGAAACTGAAGCAGTGGACTCACTACCCAAGCCACTTTTTCTTTGAGATTTTGGTCTCAGTCCACAGCAGACAGGGGCTCTGGTGTGAAGATAAAGATGAATATTTTAATTTGAGAAGAAGGGACTGTGGGTGATTCAGGAACTCTGGCCCCAGGCTGTGAGGACCTCCCCATTGGCTAGAAGGGATTGCAGAAGAGTGGGACATCAGTGCAAATAACACCAAAATGAAGGTGAGGAGGCAGAAGAGGAGAGGAGGGAGGTGACGGCAAAGCAAAGCTCCACACCAAAGGGAGGCTGAGTGAGGGGGTGGAGGGGCTGTGAGGAGGCAGATGGGCCATGAGGGGGACGAGGGGAACGGGCCTGTTGGAGAGAGAGGACCACCCCCCAGACCCAGGGGAGTGCCCTCCACTCTACAGCAGAGATAAGGGCAGCCCCTGGCTGGCAGCACCTCATGGTGCTGACCCTTGCATGTCCTCCAGGCAGCAGGCAGCATTTCTAGGTGAGGCTTTGGGGGAAGGACAGGAATCCTTCCTGGATTCCTGGAAGGAATCCTGTCAGAGAACTGACAGGAGGTGATGTGACCAGAGGCCGTGGCATTCTGAGTTCAGTTCTAGGTCAACCCCACATTCCTAACTACTGCTCTCACCCAGAAAATAGAGCTCTGACTGATCAAGGGGGGGCTGTGGTTGGAGTATAATAAAGTGAGCTGAGCTCGTGGCTAAGGGGATTCTGACACAGGCAGGCAAGGGTATAATCCCAGCTCATCTCTGCACCGCTTCCCCCATGCAGGCTCATCCCCGTATCGGATAACATCAGACATCCATGTTGCCAGTGGTTCCGAGGGTTCACCCCCCGCTGTTACTGGATGACAAGTGGCAAGAGGCTGGTGCATCTCTTCCGTGTGTGCACACGTCTGTTTAGCAGCCTATGCTTCAGAAGGTTTTTAATTTCTTTCCAGTGAATGACAAAGTGGTGGGAGTGGCCCAGCACTTGGGGGAACTTTAGCCAGCCTGGGCGCACAGGGTTGCTGCTGCCCCTCAGAGCTCCCTGCCCTTCATCAGCCCAAAAGAACCCTTACCAGGGGCCCTCAAATGCATTGAAAACCCATGACCTATAGGAAGGACCCGCCCCCTTTTGTGCCTGTAGACACAACATGAGGCAAAGTCTGAAAACAACACCCATCAGTGACCCCCTTAAAATGACAGCACGGAGCACTAAAAATATATATCATCAGAAAACATGACTTCACACCAAGTCTAAAGAACCATCAACTAACAGAAACCGAACAAAAATCAGATTTGTTCCCTGCACTTGATTATTTTAAGGGGCAAATGATAAGTAATACTGTTGTCAATAAGTGATCATCTTAGAATATATGAATGGTATCTTTTAGATTTTGAAGTTGAGTATTTCTTAAATAAGCTCCATAAAAGAGATCAGATGGATGATTTTGACCAAGGATAATGAAGAGTACTTGTTTATCAAGTACATAGGGGTGCCTGAGTGGCTCAGAGGGTTAAGTGTCTGATTCAGCTCAGGTCGTGATCTCACGGTCCCTGAGTTCATTGGGCTCTGTGCTGACAGCTCACTTCCTGGAGCCTGCTTCAGATTCTGTGTCTCCCTCCTCTGTCTGCTCATGCCATTCTCTCTCTATCTCCCTCTCTCTCTCTTACAAGTAAATAAGCATTAAAAAACATTTTTTTAGCCACCATAAATAAAGTTAAAAGTGGGGCACATGGGTGGCTCAGTCTGTTGAGAATTTGACTCTTGATTTTGGTTCAGGTCATGATCCAAGGGTTGTGGGATCAAGCCTCGTGTTGGGCTCCACGCTGAGCATGGAGTCTGCTTAAGATTCTCTCTCTCTCTCTCTCTCTCTCTCTCTCCCTCCCTCTCTTTCCCTCCACCCCTCTCGCCCACTCGCACTCTCTCTGTCTAAAAAAAATAATGAAAAGAAACTTAACAAAATGTAACCAATAAAGAATTAATATCAAGCATGTATGAAGAACTCTCAGGAATCAGTAAGAAAATCACAAATGCTATAATGGGAAAATGGACAGAAGACGTGAACCACAAAAAATATGGCCGGTAAGTATATAAAAGGTGTTCAGCCTCAATAGTGGTAACAGAAATGCAAATCAAGTCCACAATAATTATGTCTACTCAATTACCAGAAATTTGAAAGTCTGACAATACCAAGTGTTAGGATGTGGGTCACATGGTTTCTCATACACTGACTGTGGGGGCATAAAGAGGTGCAACTTCAATGGAAACACTTTACCACTGACTCCCAAGATTGAACTCCACATTTCATGTGGCCCAGCAACTCTGCTCCTAAGTGGCAGAAGCCTTGCTTATATGCACTAGGGAACATGTAAACAAAAATTAATGGCAGCCCCATTCACATAACCTAGAAACAAACAAGTTTGAATAGATAGGAGAATGGATGAATATACTGTAGAATATTCTCGGGATGGAATACTACACAAGTCAAAACAAGAGAACTACATTTTAGCCTCTCTTAGTTGAAAACAGTAAGTCCCAAAAGATTACATACAGTGCAATATTCTTTTTATAAAGTTAACACCCAACTAAAACCAATAGATAGAGGATGGATGGATGGATAGATGGATAGATGGATGGATGGACAGACTCTTTCGAAAAGCCTATAGACGAGATAAAACTATCCTAAAAGGAAAGCAAGAGAGCGATGAATATGGATACAGAGCCATGGTGACTTTGGTCAGAGGAGGCAGAGAGAGATGGAGTAAAGGAGGAGCCCACAGGTGGGTATAGTGGATTATCAAGACCTTAGTTTTCAAACTGAGTGGTGAGTTCAGGTACTTACTGCAGTATTTTTAATGAATGAATAGATGATGCCATACTCTAAAGAGAGATTACCATAAACAAGGACAATGATTAATTAATTCAGTGCAAGTGAGGTTAAAAGCAAAAGAAGAAAAGACTGAGTCCCATCAAGGATTTATATTAAAGTCAGAAAAGTAAAATTCAACTTTCTCTTTCTCCACCATTCAAGACAAATTCGTATCTAACTCAGTCTCCTACCCAGAGGTTGCAAACTGAACCTAAGCTATATCTGGCTCACAGACATATTTTGTTTGGCCTGCACAAGGATTTTTATTATTACTTTACAGTATCAGGGACTCTCACATAAAAATCCAAATTTCTGGCTTCTGTTGAAAAAAAAAAATCATAATATGGGGCCCACATTCCTGTGTGGTGACATTGATGGGTGCCAAGCATCTGTCCCATAAGAAAGCACAGTCTCCTCACTTCCCAACAAGTTGTACCACTCTCTGTCACCTTGCCCAGCCTGCCTCATGCAGGTGCCCAATCTGTGAGCATGGAGGGCAAATGAGGTGCCCCCAGGAGGCCCTTTGCCTGTCTCTATCCTTCCTCTGACCTCAGCAGCCTCTGATAGATGTGTTCACTGTCCTGGCCTTGCAGGGCCAGAAGGGACTGCAGCCATTCAGAATGATCCCCAAAGGGGGCTGAAGCAAAAGAAGTTTCAGGGTTAACCAGACTTCCATTCCCAAAGCAGGTAATTGATGTTTTTGTGTAACACGTATCCAGTTTTCGATTTAAGAACACAGTGAAGTTAAATTGGATTGCAGATAACCTGAGTTTTCTTTTCCTTGAAAATGTTGATTTTTCTGTGCTTTTTAATTTTTTAGTAAATTATAGTACACAAAATTTCCCATTTTGCTTGGGAAGGTCTTCAGTATGTCTACAGCACACTGTACCAGCATATTCTTATCTACATAACTGACTAATGCCCTGTTTGCAGTTGAACATATTCCTGCTCCCTAGATACCTGAAAGCTTGTTATTGTTGAAGCTTCTCTCCAATGACCCAGCTCTAAGCCCCTCAATGGTAAAAATTTGATCCCACCAATAACCACCTCCTACAGCTTCTCCAAACACAGTCCTAATGAACTGGTGCTTTTAACTAAAGCAGGCCACAGTCACTTTTCAGAACATGAATTCCCATAAAATGGAATGTCAGTTTTACAGGGAAGGCTCTCCTTTATCAGCAAAAACTGATTCCATTTGACTGATTAATTATCCTTAGAACTGTCAAAGGCTTCCAGACTAGCGGTGACGGCTGAGGAGGAGGTAGCCATGCAGTGTTGTGAATATGGGGCACTCCTGGGCTGGGGAAGCCAGATTACAAATGCACAAATAATTAATTCAAATCAATACAGCGAGGGTTTCAGGCTGAGAGACATTCAATTATGTTGTTCAAAGAGAAGATGCTGATCTTCAGCTAGTCTGCTCCACGCTGCAAATAATAGAGTATTTTTAATTTGTGCAGCAAGGATGTTAATCTTTCCTGGTGTAATCCAGTCCTTGGGGAACGCCATAAATATGTGGCAATGAGTGTGTTAGTCTCCCTGAGGTGGGCACTCAATCAACCCAGCCCTGGCTTCCCTGCCTGTCTCTTTATGTCAATCTCTCAACACTCAATTAAAAAATATATGATAGGCTAATAGATGATGGATGGGTGGATGGATGGATGGATGGATGGATGGATGGATGGATGGTTGGTTGGATGGATGGATGGATATGAAGGCAGAGACGGAAATAGAAATTTTCAAAGATTGTCAGACATACACACCCCCAACCATAACCAGTTTATGACTTCTAGATTTTACCTGAGCCAGTAGCACCAATAAATCCCAGAGGAGTTATTCATGTCCCAAAAGGAATTACTTGGAAATTCCTTCAAATAGCAATCTCCTGCAGCATGTTTAAAATAAGGTTTGAATCCTAATTTTATTACACAGAAAACAGAAATGTGTGCGCATATGCACTCACACACACACATTTGGAAGGTTATACACCACGGTGTTAAAAGTTTATGTCTCTATGGTGGGTGGGATTGTGTGTATTTTAATGACTGATAGTAAGGTTCAACTTTTCTGTGATGAACATTACTTCTGTAATAAAATAAAGCAATAAAATATTTTTAATTAAGACAATTCTCACACGTGAAAAGGAAGATTCAGTGTATAAAAATGTAACTTCCCAATGGTTTTCAATAGAATACTTACTCTATGAAGAGGCTCCCCAGGAATGTAGTGCTTTTCACATGGCTGCTGAGCATGTAACAGGTCACGTAGATGGAAGCTTGAGGTTCCTCTGAGGTGGGTAATCTAACATACTCCACCACCCCAAAAGAGAAATCTACTTGGTCCAAGCACAGGAGAGGTGGAAGCAGGACTGAGAGGAAGGGTAAGCTAGGGATATGGGGTGTCCTGGGGGCCAAGACCCCATGAGGTCTGCAGAACCTGGACATCAGCTACTGTTATTGGCTCAAACACACAATGGTTATTATTCCATCCACAGCTCTGCATAGGGGAAAGAGCTGCATATGTGACGATACCCCCACTTCATTAAAAAAGCTGGTGGTCCAGGGGCGCCTGGGTGGCTTAGTCGGTTAAGCGTCCGACTTTCGCTTAGGTCATGATCTTGCGGTTCGTGGGTTCGAGCCCCGCGTCGGGCTCTGTGCTGACTGCCAGCTCAGAGCCTGGAGCCT
>NW_027528608.1:556243-595350 GCF_008692635.1 Crocuta crocuta
TCTTTCTCTCCCTCTCTCTCTGGCCCTCCCCTGCTCACCCTGTCTCTCTCTCTCTCTCTCCTAGAAATAAATAAAACATTAAAAAAAAAAAAAAAGCTGGTGGTCCAGCAGGAGGGAGAAACCCATCCAAGGTTAACTAGAATTCCTGTTGGACCGAGATAAGCACAGTAATGGGGTAGAAAGGGACCCAAGGGGAGAAATAATTAATTGGACGGGGTGTGGGGGAAGAAAGCAGAGGCTTATCAAACATTTATGGAATTGAATTGAAGAGGCATTTAAGTTGGGCCTTAAGAGCGGTCCCTCCCTTGCCCTGAGGCTCGGAGACTCAGAAGGATTTCCCCTACAACCGAAGGTGCTGTCATTTGGGCAAAACTCGGAGCTTTTTCACAGCAGCTGTCACCAGAAGTGGAGGCCTCACTGCATCTCTTTCTGAGATGTGTTGAAATGTGGAAACAAGAACTAGTGGGTCTCACGGCGGCTGAGCCAGAGGCAGCCCATGAGGGAGTCTCAGAGCTCACTCACAGCATAGATATATCTCTGGACAGGGCCGTGACATGTAACATATGTGGAGAGTTGAGTCAACTGCAGGGAGTGGTGTGTTCTGAAGCATTCCAGGCAGGCGCTGCCGGGGAGATGGTGCTGTGCTGCGTGCATCAGAGGGCACCTGTCACGATGGAGACAGATGTGAGGGGAATCCAGGCATGCTACAAATCAAAACTAACAAGGAAAACTCAAGTCAAATAAAACTAAAACAATGCCAGCTCTTCCACTCCTACCTTTACCAGAGTCTGGCCTTCCGTGAGCACAGACTACAGGGCACAACAGAAAATGGGCCCCCTGGAGATTCTGCGAATGAATAGGCAGATCCAGGTTAAAAAGATGTGTTTGTTGATCATGTAGAAAACTAAAATCAGTCAAATAAATGAGAAATTTGCCATTCCTTCTAAATTTTATGAGGCAGGCACTAAGAAAATGATCTATCAAGCAGGAAATATTTCAGCAATTGGTTTTTATTTATTAAAAAGATGTATGGCATTTGGCATGGTACCATATACATTTTCTGTAAAATAGAAATCATAGAAACAAGTCCATAAAACCAGAGAGAAAGATCAGAGATTTTGTCCTTGCCTATAAAGTTCCCAATTTCCCAATTTATGCCACTGATCAAGATTGAAAGAGAAATTTTCACTAGATCATTGACAAATGCTTCTTGAGATAATTATTTCATCATTCCAGTGTTGGGGCAGCTAGTAGGTTCCCACAACTTAAACATGACCTGTCAGTGTGTTGTGACTGGAGAAGATGCTTTTTACACCATGCAGGATCGTCCCTCACCCTTCTCTGACTTTAGCCAGCTGTGATGGGGGCTTGTAGATGCTGGCCAAGGACCCATTTCAGAGACCTCTGCTTTTCTACCCGGGGCTTCCACTAAACCACTGTTCAGTCTGGAGCACAGAGGAGAGGGGTTGGGTGGTACCCAAAGTATCCCATGCCCAATGCCCTCCTCTCCATTCTCTGGTGGATGGTTTTCCAAGGCATTCTGCCTGCTTCTTAGTGTATAGCCTAGCCTCCATTGACCATAGAAGTGACTTTTATTCCATCCCTTTATTGTCTTTTCCTCCTTCCAGGCTGACTTTCTGCTCCCTCCCTTTCTCTTTCTGGAATCACCCCCAAATAAATTGCTTCCACTCAAGTCCTTGTCCCAGGCTCTGTTTAGGACTCCGAGATTTGCAGTTGGAGGCTGTCCAGCAGCCATTCTTCCTTTATAAGGGCATAAACTGGTATTTCCTTGGGGAATAACTGTACTCTGGGTGTGTGCAGATCTGTGGGAGGTGGATTCGTGAGGGACTCATGAGAGAGCCAAACAGCCAAATCTGCCCCTTCCTCACCCCCATGGCAGCCTGAGGGCCACTGGGCCCCCCAGGAGGCAGAGACACAGGGTGAGAATAGCTTGGGGCCATTCCCTGGTGACAGTAGCTTATGTTTACTGGACTGTCCTTGCTGTATAGCCCTTACTGTGTTTTCTGCTACCTACCCTCCCAGCTCCTTTGGTGCCACCTGCCTCCCACGAGCTCCTGACAGCATTCACCAACCAAGAGATTCTCTCCAATGGAAGATAGCCAGAGTCAGAGTTCCACTGCTGCCACCATAAATCCCAGCTGACATGGTTAGCCAACTCAAGCCAGGCTAGGCTGACACGGGGAATTTATCAAGATGCAGGGTAGCTTCATGGAGCCCAAGGGTGGAATTTGAGCTTGTGCTTCAGAATGAGTCTGGAAAAAGATCATAAAAGCCATCGTTATCCATTGCCTAACACATCCCCTTGCTCAGAGTCCTGCAGCTGGTAAAAGATGACCTACTCTCAAGTACATAGTTATACATCTGGCTGCACAAGAAGGTGTGTATTTCTCTCTGTCTCTCTGTCTCTGTCTCAGCCTCTCTGTCTCTCTCTGTCTCATACACACACACACACACACACACACACACACACACACACACACACACTAGTCCTAATCCAAATTCCCAGAGAAGGACTGTGATTGGCCCAGCTTGAGTTAGATGATTAGTCCTAATCCAGTCAAATGTGACTAAGAGCTGGAGTTATATTATCCAATATAATTTCCAGCCCCACCTCCTCCTGCTGGCAAGGGAAGAGCATGCCACTGTGATCTGGGAAGATACCATAATGGATGTCCATGATATCAGTGCTACTCACACTTCTCTGTGCATACAAAGCCCTGGAAAATCTGTTAAAATGTATGTCTGGGGTAAGGCCTGATAGTCTGTATTTCTAAGAAGGTGGTGCTGACATTTTTGTGCATACTCCATACTTTGAGGAGCAGTAACTACAGTATCAACAAGACTCTTCAGTCTCACTGAAGTAAGTACCCATCCGTCCCCACAACCAACAAGAGACACCACTTTGCTACACAGCAAAGATTACAAGAAAGGCTTCTTGCTGGTTGAGATATGATAAGGAATGAGTTGTCAATGACATTTTGATGAACTTTTTTTACACAGGGACGTTTAGCACAGCCTACAAACTAAGCCATTAACCTTTCAGCCAAGTAATTACTTTCACCAAGTAATGATCAAATCAGATGAAATCAGACCCCAGCCCTGAGCCTCACCCTCCCATCATCTGCCAGGGATTGTGATGGGGACATCATTGATTAATTATAAGCAGTGATTGTACATTTCATCACAGCAATTTTGGCATAGTGGCATTAACTGGCCAAGTCAAAGTGGTCTGCTTCTTCTGCCCTCTTTACTCAGTCCCTAAAGTGTCCCTGGGTGTTCTTCCTCTTGTAAATCTCATTTCTCTACAGCTCTAGTGTCTTCTTCCCTCACTTGGGAGGGCTCCAAGCCCACAGAGTACCACACTTGTGCCTTACGCTCCCACTCCCAACTTCTAGTCTCCATCTATGTCTGTTCTATCCTGTCCTGTCCATGGCTTAAGCAGCTATCAGTAGCAGACACTCCTATTTCAGCTGCTCTTCATGACTGTGGCCAAGTTGCCCTTAGAAGCCCCAAGTTCCTACTAGCCAGTCAGGAGATTACCACAGTCTCAAGCAAAAAGCAGCAACTCAATCTTGGTGGAGATCCTACCAACTGGATGCTGCAAAGTCTATCTGAGAGGCTCCAAGAGGACCAGGGAGAGAGTCACATGGCACTGTGATCCAGGGGTGGCACTGCAGGGGCAGCACAGCCTTAATACTTGTTACTCAGTATCTCATATCACCGTGATGCCCTGCCCTTCTGTCCAAATCCTGCACACC
This sequence comes from Crocuta crocuta, assembly GCF_008692635.1. Classification (NCBI taxonomy): domain Eukaryota; kingdom Metazoa; phylum Chordata; class Mammalia; order Carnivora; family Hyaenidae; genus Crocuta; species Crocuta crocuta. The sequence goes on from NW_027528608.1 coordinate 560,023, forward strand.
TCTCTTCTGGAAAGGGCCACTCAGGGTAGTTTCTCAATACAGACAAACCCATAACTGGGACCCACAGTGATCTTGCAGACCTGATGGAGTTTACCCTTACTCATGTGCCTGGCCCTGGAACCAGGAGTTCTCTTGTCAATACCCACACTTGAGAAAAGCCCACAGCCTCCATTTGGAAAACAATTTCTGGGAAGGGAACTCCATACACCTCCAAAGAAACCTCCTCTCCAGTTCAGCAGTGTAGCCATAACCATAACAATAGGAAAAATAGCTCATGTGATGAAAAGTGCAAGCATGGCTGGCTCAAGTGTGCAAACATCATTACCAGGCATCAACTCCCTCCATCTCCCAAATCTTCTTTCCTTTGGGCTGACTTGGGTCCTAGGCAGACCCCTCTCTGTGTGGTGACTCCCATGGCTCTTGGTTTATGTCCTCTAGTTTAGCAACCAATGGAAAGAGACCACCTCCCTCTCTAATGCTCCTGGGGTTGCCTTCCAGTGATCTGTCTTGGGATATGTGCCAACCTGAGAACTAGTCACAGTGGCCAGGTGTGGAACTCTCATTCGCCAGGTATGAGTCATAACCTCTCACTGGAGCTAAGGACCAAGGGAGGAACAACTGTGCTCTCCAAGGGGAAGTTGAGGGCTGCTGACAGGAGAAGCAAATTGCAATTTGTCTAAAACAACTAAGTCTCTGGGGACAATGCATAAGGTCTTATCATTTCAAATATTAGATATACTATCACACCAAGCAATTATCCAACATGCCCAAAGAATAACATGTCCTGGATAAGCCTATATTTCAGATCGATATGATGAGATCACTCAAAGACCATACCCAGATCACTGAATGTCATGGGTTGCCCCAGATGCAGACCCTGAGATGAAGATTTGAGCAAAAGTAGTTTGTTTGGGTGGTCATGAGATATTTTTGGGAAGGGGGGAAGTGAGATAGCTCATAAAGGGTATGTTACCAGGCTCAGTACCACCATGGGTAATTGAAACCCATCCCACTGTGGAACTCTGGGAGACAGCAAGTCACACCTGAGCTATCTCAACCAGGGGTGAGGGAGCTGGGATATTTATACACAGCTGGTATATATGTCTGCTGATTCCCAGGAGCTTTTTGCTTGCTGTAACCAGTGACAAAGGAGCCCTGAGGCAGAGAGATGCAGGTAATGGCTATTAGAAATGGGACTGGCATACACTAAGATAGGAAGGGTGACCAGATATGGGCAGAGAGTCAACAACATCCACAATTTCCAAAGACTGACAAGGACTCAACTCCATGGTCTTAGAGATCCCAAAACCATTTGAGAATCTTGTGATTCCCCCAGGTCTATAATAGGAATATCATTTACCACTGTATCAAGCCCTTTACAAAAATATAGTTAGTAGAGATTTTTGTAGGTAGAATATTAAATAAAGTCACTTTGTGAGGTATAAGTTAGAAATGTCTTCTTGAAGAATGATACTTTTTTCCTATTTGATATTATTCTCACTCAGAATTTCAAAATATTTTGTAAATAACATGGTCTCTAAGCCACCCTGAGAAAAGAAAACTGAGTTTCAAGTTTTTTTTTCCTTAAAGTCAATTTCTTTTTTCAAAAGATCCAAACTGGTTGCATAACCTCCTAGAGACAAAGTAACTGACAGATTGATTTTTGCACTTTTAACCCAATTGTTCTGTTGATGAGGTGCCACTATGGCACATACAACATTTAGCATTTCACTAATTACCTTTTCTAGTCCCCAGAGCTGGTCCCTAGAAGGAACAGTTTGTTCCCAGAAAGCCAAAGACAAAGGTTTGATCATTATACATAAGAATCATCCCAACTGCAGGCCATTAACCTGACACACACAGGACACTTTAGCCCTTTAAGGGGGAATTTAATACCCATCATTCCACATGATCCTAGAGACAAGGAGGACATTGACCATAAGATCCCCTTCGCAGATGAGCTGAACTTCATAAAAGTGAAATCAAGTACCAAGTTTGCTGGGAAAGGTAGAAACCAAGGTCAACTCTAGACTCGAGCATGAAAGTCTTTCCACCATACCACTGGGTCCCAGGTGGTTGGTTTCTTGTGAATTAATAAAATTATTAGATTAAGCCATCTGAAATGGCCATTTTTATTGGCCAAAATGATCAAATTACAGAAAATGTGCCATTTTTATAGGTCAAAGAGATCAAAACGGAATATTCTCAATTTCATGCAGTTCAACCTAATACAAAATAATTTGGGAACCTAATTCTAGTGAGCAAGAATATCAGGAAAACCATTATTATTACCATCTCAAATAGAGAAGACTATTTTAATCGAAATGGTGGGAAGGTCACCATCTCACCATGTGAGACATTGTGCTTTGCGAAACATTTACTGTGCTGCCTGTACTATGTTCACTGGAGTCACTTTGGGAGCCAGGGAGCCAAGCCATTCTGGAGTTTCCAAGGCCAATGATCCCCACATTACAAAGAAATGCCAGGGAAACCCATCCTGGGGCTAGTGCCATGGAAATTCTGTGCTCTAAGGGTAGAGCTCAGCTTTGATAGCCCCGCCTCCATTGCTCTGACTCCGCACCCCCAGGAGAGGAAAGAGTGGAAGGTAAGAGGTGACTGTCATCTCATCGGGTCCCCAGGAAACAGCATGGCAAGGCCTCAGAGGAGCTGCACAAGTTGCAAGGACGTGATCTGCCTGCAGAGCCACCCCCACTGCATGGCAGAGATGAGCAAAGTGGTTACCACAAGGGAGAGACTCCTCCGATGTATCTCAAGGCAGAAAGCTACAGGCTGAACAGACGTGATGACTCATAAAATCCACAACTGTTTTGAGACCAATTCCTTTTTATGTAAAAAAGAAGAAAAAGAAGAAAAGAAATATGTCTGTTTGTTCTTTCTCTGCACTGAGCTCAATATTTAAATGAAGCATTTTTATGAACGGGCCCCACAGATCATCATCTTTGCTGCATTAGTTCTAAATGCATTATTGCTTAATTGCAGAGCAATAGAGTGTGTAATTTAGGAGTTGTAATGCCTGAGTGGGGGGCATGGATGATTTAAACTTTTATGCAAAGCCCAGAGTTCAGAAAACTGGACTGAGAATAGCATCCAGGGTCGAAATTCGCTCTCTATCTGCCTTCTTGGATATCTGAACTCTTCTCATCAGGGAGACAGCAGAGAACAAAGACCCTTGGATGACACCTCATGCTATCCTTGCAGCTGAAGCTCATGATATGTGAAGTTCAGGAAGAGTACATCATCCAGCAGTTGTTGTATGCCTGCTGTCAGGCTGCATGAGCACTGGGGATGCACAGATGAACATGGCTTAGTTTCTGACCACAGGAGAGCCAGTCTAGTGAAGGGAAGCAGACATGTCAATAGAGCCACTCATTGGTGGAGCCAAAAGGAGGAGGTTTCTTCAAAAAAGGAAGCCTAGATCCAAGTCACTAAAAGACAAAGTTTGGTCAATAAGGACCTGTGAGACTAGCTAGATGCTCACCAGCACTTGTTTCTCTTGGGTGCCATTGATTTGTTGAAAAAGTACTCTGAGGAAGCTAGTAAGGGAGTAGCAGGGAAGCAAGACAGAAAAGGGAGAAGGCAAACAAGAGTGTGATTCTCAGAGAAGTTCCAGATTCAACCTGATCCCTTGGGAAGGTCTGAGGCATAAATTACACCTCAGAGTCTGACCTGCCTCAAAGCAAAGACTCTTGGCTTTTCTTCCCTCACAGTAGACAGTCATGTTTATGGGCTGCTCAGAGTGAGAAAACAATTTTCTCTACCTAAAGGGAGGAGGCTTTGGTGCTCAAGAACATCCCACAGAAGGCTGCAAGTATGGTCTGTTAGTCAAAAGCCCACAGATTCTTGTGGAGCAACCCAAGAGGATCAGGGTTGGCTAACATCTAGTCTATAACACAAAGTGACTCAACTTTGGCAATGAGATGTGAGTGGAAGATTTGCCAAACCAGGACTGGCCATAAAACCCCAAGTACAATTGGCCATTTACCTGCTCCCTTTCCAGTTAGTGCAAGTCCTCCAACTTTGTTCTTTTTTTTTTTTAATTGTTTTAGCTAACCTAGGACATTTGCACTTATATATAATTTTTTAATGTTTATTTATTTTGAGAGAGAGAGCACTCAGATGAGTTGGAGAGGAGCAGAGAGAGAGAGGAAGAGAGAGAGAGTCCCAATGTGCTATCAGTGCAGAGCCCAATGCAAGGCTTGATGCCATGAACCATGAGATCATGACCTGAGCTGAAATCAAGGGTCATATACTTAACTGACTGAGCCACCCAGGTGTCCCTACATATAAATTTTTTAACTGGCATGTCAGTTTCTACAAAAAGCCTCTGGGATTTTGATTGGGATTATGTTACATCTATAAAGAAAGTTGAAGAGAATTGACATCTTAATAATATTGAGTCTTCTTATCCATGAAAATGGAATATGTCTCCTCATTTATGTGAGTCTCTAATTTCTCTCAGCAGTGCCTTATCAGTTCTAGTCTACAGGATTCGCATATCTTTTGCCAAATTTATCTGTAGATATTTCAAACTCTTGATGCTATCATAAATTGCATTATTTTAAATTTAAATTTCTCATTATTGCTAGTTTGAAGAAATGCAATGTGATTATTCATATTCACCTTTTTATTGCAACCTTATTAAACTCATTTATAAGTTCTTTAGCTGTTTTTTTGGTAAATTCCTTATAATTTTCTACATAGATAGATGCTGTCAGCAAATTAATAAGGTTTAGCTTCTTCCTTTACTAATTGTATGCTGTTTTGCTTTGTTTTCCTTTTCATGCTTTATTGTACTGTCTACCATCTCCAGGATACAAGTGAATGGAAGTGGTAAGAAGGGGTATACCTGTCTTGTTATTTATCTTATAGGCAAAGTACTTTGCCTTGCACCATTAGCACATTTTCCACAGAAACTCTTTATCACGTTGACTGAATTGTGTTCTATTTCTAGTTAACCATGTATTTTTACCAGGTTTATGATTTTTATTTTTATCATGCCTGGATGTTGGATTTTGTCAAATCATTTTCTACCTCTATTGAGATGATCATATAATATTCCTTTTTAGTCTGTTAAAAATGAACTACATTGATTTATTTTCAAATGTTAAACTGCTCTTGCATTCCTAGGAAAAACTCCATTTGGTTGTGATTTATTCTTTATGTCTGGTTGGAACCAATCTGTTAAGGTTTTTTTTTTAATTTTTAAAAATATCTTATTTATTTTTTGAGAGAGAGATAGAGACAGCGTGAGCAGGGGAGGGGCAGAGAGAGAGGGAGACACAGAATCTGGAGCAGGCTCCAGGCTCTGAGCTAGCTGTCAGCACAAAGCCCGATGTGGGGCTCGAACCCACAAACTGTGAGATCATTACCTGAACTGAAGTCGGACACTTAGCCGACTGAGCCAACCAGGTGCCCCTGTTAAATTTTTTACAGAATGTTCACATCTATGCTCATGAGATATCTTAATTTCCAGTCCCCTTTTCTTGTAATGTTTTTTTCTGGTTTTGAAATTAAAGATAATTTTGGCCTCATAGAATGAATTAGAAAGTGTTCCCTCATCTTCAATTTTCTAGAAGGGTTTGAATTGAATTGGTATTATTTCTTCTCTAAATGATTGGTGGAATTCTACACTAAAGCCACCAGGGGAGTTTTTTTATGGAAGTTTTTTCTGCCTTTTTTTTTTTTTTAGTAGGCTTCCCACCCAACGTGGGACTTGAACTCATGACCCCAAGATTAGAGTCACATGCTCAATTTATGAACCAACCAGGTGCCCCTGTGGGACTTTTTTTGGGGGGGAGCGGGGAGATAACATGAGTGGGGGAGGGGAAAAAAGAGAAGGAGACACAGAATCCAATGCAGGTTTCAGGCTCAAAGCTGTCAGCACAGAGCCCAACACAGGCTTTGAACCCATGAACCATGAGATCATGATTTGAGCTGAAGTTGGGTACTTTAACAGACTGAGCCACCCAAGTGCTCTGGGAAAGTATTTAACTAGAAATTTAATTTCTTTAATAGATATTGGGCTATTTGGATTATCTATGTTTTTCTTGAGTAAGCCTTAGTAATTTATGTCTTTCAAGAAATTTGTCCATTTCATGTAACTTGTGGAGTACTGATAGTATTTTTCTTGAGGCCCTGTGTATTACAAGATTTTCCCACTTTTGCTATTGGGAACATGATTTATCCCAGCTCTGTGTGAGTTCCATGGATTATTCTACCTATGTCTTTCCCATGGTCCTTTCAGTTGCCTCAAGTGATTTCTTTACATGCATGTGCTGATTGGTACTCAGCTAAAGACTTGAGTGGAACCTGAAGAGCTCCAGAGTGTCCTCCCTTCCTTTCTCCCATCTCTCTCTCTCTCTCTCTCTCTCTCCTTTTCCCTCCCTCTTTCCTCCTCCCTCCCTATCCTTTCCTCTTCACCCACCTCCTGGTAGTCTGCCTGAAAATTTTAGTCACTTTGGCCTCCTTGAATCCTCCACTCAGTCTTCTCATCTTAAGAAAATCACTGGGCTCTGTATGGACCTCCCTCTCCCTGGAAACTCACTCAACTCACAGGAGAGATTAGGACCAGAGATAAATATTTAGGTGCAAATACAGAGAGCTAGTAACTAAAACCATAAGTGCAACTATAGAGAACTTGTAATCAAGTAAGGACAGTACCCTAAATATAAAACCCAAGGGGGTAGGGTACAAACAAAAGAGATAATGATACAGAAATAGAAGAAAAACATAAATACTTGAAGAAAGCTCATCAGACAATGAAGTTGTAAAACCCAGGGCTTGGAGAGTTTCAAGAAACTTCAGGATTCTAAGTGTCCTTGCCGCAGAGACCCTGGGCATCAATGTCAGAAGGGCATACACAGGCACAATGCCACCCATGCCATGAGTACATCCTGTGTGGTGGCTTTGCATGTGCTTGTTTTGCTGGTTTTGCCAATATGGAAAATTGGTCCCCTTTACCAGAGAAGACTGAAGTGGGAGTGACTGAATGAGATGGGCAGAAGTGGTACAAGACATACTTTCAAGAAGTTTGGCTGAGAAAGAAGGGAAGGAGATTAGTAGCTAGGAAAGGCAAGACTAAGGTGTTGAGGGTAGAGTGGACACTTTCTGTTCAGTGTCCAAGTCTTCAGTCTGTGTATGGTTTGAAGAAGAAAACGCAGTTGACAGGTAAAGCCTGAGATGTGGAAGGAGAATAATTGATGGAGCAAAATCCCAGGAGATGAGAACTGGGAAGGATTTAGGGGCACTAGGGTGGCTCAGTCAGTTAAGCATCCAACTTCAGCTCAGGTCACGATTTCACGGTTCATGAGTTTGAGTCCTGCATTGGGCTCTGTGCTGACAGCTCAGAGCCAGGAGCTTACTTCAGATTCTGCGTCTCACTCTCTCTCTGCCCCTCACCCACTCACACTGTCTCAGTCTGTGTCTCAAAATAAATAAACATTTAAAATTTTTTTTAAAGAAGTGGAAAGGATTTATCCTTACACAGGAGAGAAGAATGGGTGCCAAAGCAGGAAGACTGCAGATTAGAGAGAAAGTCTGCAATCCATGTACTGCTCTCCAGAGATTGACAACACATGGGCAGGTCACATGCCAGCCTATAACAGCCAGAATGCAAGTCTCATATTTGTTTCTACCAGCCCAACCCTGCAACTCTGAGACTTATCTCCCACAGTGATGGCAGAAAGTCCTGTAAGTACAATGAGGTAGTGGGCATCTGTTCATAGTGCTCACAGTTTAGGACTCTCTTGAGTCACCCAAATGGTGTGACATATACCATAAGACACTAAGAAAATTCACTCTCCATAGTATCTGTACTGAAGTATTAAATTCCACATATGAGAGGTACAACCACCTGATTTCTACAAAGCAGAAATATATCATATTGACAGAATATGGCAATCCAAACTGGTTGAAGCCAAAAGAGAATTTATGGGGCTGGATTTGGCTTCAGCTCATTCCAGAACACTCTCAGTTTTCCTGATACACAGGCGCATATGGTGGTTAACTAATGGCAGCAAGTTCACCAGCTTGGAAAAAGTTCCAGAGTTGAGTACTGGTTCTGACCCACCTGGCCTGGATCATATGCTCATTTGGAACTAATCTCCAGGGCCAAAGGGACTCAATGTGCTGACTGTTTGAGCCCAGGGTGGCCTCACCTTCACTGAATGCACACAGGCTAAAAGTGAAGAACAATCAAATTATTCGGGGATGGGGGGAGGGGAGGGACTCATTCCAGTAGACACAAACAACTAGTGTTGCCTACAGGAAATCTGAAGGAGCCCATTCCAAGGCATCAGCTCTGGGGCGTACTGCTCCAGGAATGGAAAAAGGACACAAAAAGCCATGGCCTACATGTGCATTTATGATAGAATTTAGTTCTACAAAGGGTATGTATGAGAAGGAGTAACACACTAAGCCACAAGCTTGGAAAGTGAAAATGTCATTCTGGAAACACTGCATCTTTCTGATGGTGCATCACAATATGCTTAGAAAAACAGTGTTCATTAGCTTTTCCTCGACCTTTGAGCTTGCTGCCTTCTTCAATTTTGCTTCAAATGAACCCATAATTTCATCTCAAGAACTCAACTGGAACTAATTCATTTATTAAATAAACTTCATTTGGGGGCTGACTGCCTTGTGACCTGGGAGAAAATGCATCTTAGTTTTGCTGAGACCAATCTAGGTCAGCAGTACAAAAGCTTCTCTTTGAGAGAGGTAAACCATGGATGAAGGACTGAGGAAGCTTCTGTACTGAAGGTGCAAAGTGGAGAAAAGAGCAATCGCACGGGGACCAGTTCAGAAGGCAGAGAGTGCACAGCCACCTGCTGCTTCCCTCACTGTCCGGCCAGGAAAATACTTTGAAACAAAGGCATCTGTGATCACAGCAGTCACTAGCAACATCTCCAGGGCAGACTCAGAGCTACCACTGCTGCCTGGGGCCTGACGCAGAGGTTCCAAAGGTAGTCCCCACAGAGGCTATCAGTTTGTTCAGGAGTAAGAACAGACACAGAGACATTTGTGCACTTTGCTGTCTACACCTGGGTCCCTTTGCTATCTGAGACAACCCTGGTAGCCAGCTTCCAAAATGGTGCCCTGTCTCCTGGTATTATCTCTCCCCCATTGAGGAGGACTGTCCTGTGAAACCAATAACATATTGAAGACATGATGATGTCTTTGGAAGATAGGTCATAAAAATTACTACAGCTTCTCACTTGCTTTCTCATTGACTCCAGGGAAGTCAGCTGCCATTTTGTGAAGATAGTCAAACAGTCTAGCAGAAAGACACACATAGCAAGGAGCTAAGGTAGCCTGCCCACATCCATGTGGATGAGCCATTCTTTGGAGTAGACCCTCCAGCCCAAGTCAGGCCTTCAGATGACTGAAGCTGTGGCTAGCATCTGGGCTGCAAGATGAGTAACCCCAAGCCAGAACTCCTCAGTTAACCCACTCCCAAATTACTGACCCACAGAAACTGAGGTAACAAATATTCTTTTAAGACAATCAGTTTTGGAGTCATTTGTTATACAGTAAAATAAATAATATAGACCCACTTCTAGATGTAGGCAAATAAGCCTTGTCTCCTAGTTATTTGTCTAATATTTGCAAGAGTTGCTCTCATTCAATGCCATGATCCCACCTGCCAGACAGAAACTTCTAGAGGGTATAGACAAGATTGTCATGAATGCCTTCTTCCTATGTTCCTAATTTCCCCACAAACAGTAAATGCTCAATAAACATTTGCCAGATTACCTTGAATTTCTGTTTTCTGTAGGAGAGAAATCTCATGAACAAAGAGATGTTTCCTTCCCCCAGAAACTCTCCTCCACAGTTCAAAATGAGAAAGTGCAGCTTTTTAACCAACAGAAAACATCTAACCCAAACTCAACAAATCTGGTATGATTTAGGGTCTGCTTCTTGCAGAGACTATAGCTACTTGAAAAAGTGTGCGCAGGTCAATACAATTTCAGAGAATTGTGTCCAGCAGGCAACCTCAGTATTCCAAAAAGGGCCTCACTGCAGCACAGATCAACAGCAGGTATGTTTGAACTGAGTCACAGCTTCAAACACCCCACTTATCAGTGAGGACTTAACGTGTACCCAAAACCTGCCTGCCACTCTCCCGAGGTGTCCAAAAGAGAACTCTGTCCTCAGGAGGCTTGCAGCTCACTAGGGTAGGAAAGATTCACACAGAAAGATGAGCCACACTCACATCTGAATTTGCCTAGGATCCATTAGAGTGGCAATGATTGTATGTAGATGGTCTTAGGAACCCAAGGAAGGGCTCTTCACTCTGGAAAAGTGTGCCACACCCTATACTCCTTGTCAAGGAGTTCATGGTCTTGCATGCAAAGCTTGCAGGGTGGGCCTTCTAACCCAGCCTAGAGACACTGCACTCATGCCTTAAAGGACAAGCAAGAAGCATCTGGGGAGGAAGAAAGCATCACAAACAAGCATCCCATGGAGCCAGGAGATAAGCAGTTCGTCATGACTGAACATGTAGTGTGAGGCAAGAGTGAGGACAAACATGGGTCATGGAGATGTTGGGAGACAGTTCCTCATGGGTCTCTCACATTTCTGCATACCCTTGTGAGGAGAGGCACTGGTGGCCTTGGCTCTGAACTATCTTTTCAAGGATGTTTATATAGTGAACAGCCTTAAAAGACAGAGATAGACTTGCTCTCCCTCTGGAGTCAGTGATATGCTGACTTCCCATTATAAAAATTCAGACACAACCCACTGAGATGAACCAGCACAGGAAAATGCTGATTATGAGCTACTGTGACTGCTTGTGAGAACGGAGTCCTTGGCCTCTGACCCAGCATCCATGACGCTGGCCGGTCAACTTGTAAACTGACAAATGGGGTACAGCTCCCTCCTGACAGGAGGCCCCCGAATTCCAGGTTTTGTCCTGCTTATTCTTGCACAGTAAAATTACATGTTTCTTTAGACATAGAAGAATGCTCCTGGGAGTATAGGAGGGTGTTTTGATAAAGAGTCATTTATTGGGTTGCTTTGCATTTTTTAAACATATACAAAAATCTTTTAAGGAAAAAGTTATACTCCTCTGATCTTGCATGTTTGGCAGGAGTTAAGTAAGAGTCTACAGGGTAGAAAGGGAAAGAAACTGGGATCATCCCACCCAAATTAGAGAAGAGCCCACTGAAGTCTCCAGGACCACTGCCTGGAGGTGGCAGCCAAACTTCCCACCACNGCATCCCACCCAAATTAGAGAAGAGCCCATGACTGCCAGTCCACTGAAGTCTCCAGGACCACTGCCTGGAGGTGGCAGCCAAACTTCCCACCACCTGGAACAAAGAGTCTACTAATGCATATCATCAGGCCCCTCTGCAGAGTCCGAACCTACTTGGGCAGTATTTTAGTTTGCTGAGGCTGCCATGACAAAATACCACAGACTGACACAAATGAAATTTATCTTCTAACAGCCTGGAGGCTGAAAGTCCAAAATCAGGTGCCAGCATTGTGGGTTCTGATGAAGACCCTCTTGCTGGCTTGAAAATGGCTGCCTTTTCACTGTGTCATCACATGGTGGAAAGAGAGGGAGCAAGCTCTCTTGTGTCTCTTTTTACAAGGCGCTAATACCATCATGAGAGCCTCACACTTATGATCTCACCCAAACCTGATGACTTCCCAAAAGTGCCATTTCTAAATACCATTACATTGGGGATTATAGCTTCAATATACATATCTGGAGGGGGGTCACAATTTAGCCCATAGCAAGCACTCTGGGGCCCTGACCCTCAACAGCTCCCAGTACACACATGCACCTACTAATTTATCATCCAACACTCATGGACCCCTTAAGCCCTCAAGCCAAGAGAACCTTAAACACCAAAGAGTTCATCCTCTTGCCACTGGGTGTGGAATAGCAACATTGTCTTGAGTAGGTGGCTGGTTATTCCATTTTTTAAGTCTCAAGAAAGCAGGTACCCTCCTTACTCCTCTCAACAACCCAATGTACCCTGATGGTCAAATCGGTCAAATCATCTAAATACATTCTCTTTGTATTTCATTTAAACCTAATTTCTTGACCTTTTTGTTCCACTAAAAATAGCACTTGGTTATTCTAACAATAATTTGTGCTGAAAACCACCTGAATTGTTTTAAAGTCAAATAGGCAGATAGAAAAAGGAAATGTTCAGGTGCCCCATACCCAAGTCATAAGACATTTTGCCATTATAATTCAGCATCAGGTAAGTGCCATAAAGGGGTCACAGGTAAAGAGATGTTATAGGTAAGAAACCTCTCCTGCTCAGTGCATAAGAATCCAGACTAGACTAGTGTCTGTGACTCAACTGGGCCTTCTACTGTGGCGGCTCCTGCTCTGCATCACCTCTTCCATCACAGGCCAATACAGAGATTCTGCAGCAAGGGCTCTGACACTCCAGATTCCCAGAACCCTGAAGCCAATGCTTCTCTGATCCACTTCCTGGCCAGCTGTCCAAAAACTCTACACCTTCTCTCACACCATATGCTTTTCTCATGAAGGTGACAATTAATCAGGCCTACCTTCAGAAGACCAAAACACAAAAACACGTCATTTAATAAAGGCAATTTACAAAAACAAAAAAAAAAAAGGCAATTTACAAAAAGGCACTATGTTGTACTCTGACCCTAGAAGCCTTTGCTGGTAGATGATTTCTGGCTTTCATGTCTTTCATTTGACACGATTGTCAATTGTCATCTCTCAACAGAAAGTTTTCCCACAAGGGTGACAAGATACGGGGTTTAGGGGGAAAAAAATGTATGCTGGAGGGGAAGGAGGAAGAGGCTCAGATATGCAGTATGAGGAGCAGGGGCTGCTCCCAGCTCTGTCATTTTTCCTTTTCAGAAAGGATGCCCAGGGAGCATCAAATAGTATTCATGTTACAGGATTGAAATCTCCATCTACCAAGTGCAATTTCCCATTTTATTACAGGTTGGTAATATCAAATTTTCTGGATCCCCCTCCCCCGCCCCTTTGAGGGTGTGGACATCCTGGGTCACACCCAGTGACACATCACACAGCTTTATCCCTTCCAATTAGTGCCTGGTGCGGGAATTGATGTACTGAAAATTAACTTCATTGATCTTCATCTGTGAATATGGTCAACAAGGCATAATTTTTTTTCTGATCAATGCTAGTGATCAATTACCTAATGAAAGAAAAATAAAGGAAGGTCCTCCTTGGCATCAGAATGAATTTATATGTCTCCAATGCAGCATGCATATACCTCAGGACCGGTTCTGTTTGGGATTCTGCATTAATAACAGATAACCTTTCAAGAACAATGAGAAATTTGTGCTCTGTGCTTTCAAGGAAAGCATGTGTATGTAGCTCTGGGAGGGAGGGGAAATCACCTTGTAAAGCAATCAGCCTCGGGGCAAGCAGAATTTAGTGCCTGCCATAGCTGAGTGAAGCAAAGTGGCCCACTTTACAGAAGAGGTACACAGGAGGACTCCCCACACCTGCCCCTCTAGTGGTCTTTGCATAGTTTTATCAACATCTTCAGTGGAATGAAGGCTAGAAAATAATAAAGAAGGAAAACATTTCACTTCTCCCCAGTTACACACAACCAAGAGAAGTCAAGCTCTCAGGACTCTGTCCCTGTCAAATGAAATTCTGAGTCTGGGTTTTCATTGCGGAGGCAAAAGGGTGAGATGAGCCAAGTCACTTTTTATCTCCTCCCGTTTCCCCATTCTCCCATCCCTGCCTTGACTCCTTAGTTGTGGCTCAGCAGCCAGGGGAGGGGCTCACACTTTTCACATGGCAGAGTTTATTTATCATCTTCAAATAGTATTTGTATTTCAAAATAAAACTCCAGAGACAGCAACACTCGCCCTGAAAGAATGATTCCCCATTGGAATTCCAAGCGCCATGGTTTCCTGAGCAGGAGCTTGCCTGTTATTTTGTCTTTGGGGGTGGAGGACAGGGGTATTTCAGGGTGCCCCTGGACTTGCACTGCTCAGAAAGCCACCTCTTCTGCCTGAGCATGAGGCAGCCCCTCTCTGTGCTTTTCAGTCCACTGCAGATACTCAGTCACTCGGCCAACCCTTCACAGATGCTCTCTGCACGGCGGCCATGCCCCCGCACTATGGGTGTGCATGATTCCCACACACAGGCTGTAATAACAAAGAGCGGTGCCTGGTTCCACTGCCCTCTCCGCCTCCCGCCTCCCTCAGCAAGCACTTGCTGTCCTTCCATAAGGAGGAGGGAAAACTACCATCAAGAGCTTCCTTACCCAGATGTCACGAATAAATGTCACCGGAGAGTGTCCAACGTCAAAAAAATAAATAAAGCTTAATTGGTAGCAATTTTGCTAAGTAGCTTCGGCTCCCTTTGTCTTGAGGTCTACCTCCATAAACACAGAAAGGGACACTTGTCACATGAAATTCATGAGCTCTTGTCTATACATCACTTCCCAATGTTGTATTATTTACTCTGAGGCTATGAGTGGCTCTCTCTGTGGTAATAACAAGGACACTGGACAGAAAATCATTTCATAGTAAAAGGGGAAAAGGGCTCCTCCAAAAACAAACAAACCCACCGCAGTGGAAATTCCCTCACCTTCCTCCAAGCAGCCCCATCCGGAACCGGCTGCAGTCTAGCCGCAATCCAGCCAGCCGCTCTGCTCCTCGCCTCCTCTCCCTCCACCTCATTGATGCGCCATCAATTTCTGAATGTCAGCCACGACCACGCCTCCTTCCCCAGGGTCTCATCATTTCTCTCTCCTTTTAACCTCTATCTTGTTGAAACCACTTAACTCGGTAACCATCTGTTCTGGCAGGGAAAGTGTTGATCAAGATCAACTTACATTGTTTGGAGAGAAATAACCCCATCTCCTGGATGGTCGTGGTTTTTAGTACCCAGGGCTGCAAGTCTTTGAAGTGGATGGGAAACTGGGTTTTTGACAGGCTGTGAGGAAAATAACTCCAAGAGGCTGGAGGAGGCTGCCAGCCACAGATTCAATTCTTGTGTTAGGCTGCCATCTGGTGACACCTTGGATATCCAGCTGAGGACCGAGGACAGCTTTTATGTCTAACATCTAAAACCTTCCCCCCCACCTCCATTGTAAACCAATAAATAATAAATGTCAATATAACCTGTCATAGCCAGAATGGCTGAATTAATATTATACCCAGTTCTTCTTCAGGCATCAAGGAACCTCATTATATAGGAAAACAGATTTCACAGCTGACTCAACCTTTGTCAAAAAATCTGAAGTATGCCCTGTCACTGGGACCTCAGACAACCTCCCCCTTCTGTCCTCCCACCGCAGAACCCTGTGTCAGGTGGGCTCCGCCCTCCTCTTGGCCTCTGAGTCAGGTGTGAGGGCGTCCCTCACAGCCATCAGTGCTCCAAAAGCAAACAGGCCTCCAGGACTGGTTAGAGATGGATCTGCCATTGATACCCTCATAGCTCCCGGGTGTCCCTGCTGATTCCAGAGATCTGTGACAAATAGGAGCCCCTCCAATCTCACAAAGAAGGCTACTGTCCCCACCTAGGCCAGTGCTGGGGCTGAGATGGAGTGAGCTCTCCCTGTTCCTTCACTGACATGAGAAATGGATCCTCATTAATGAGGTCTGGCTTTGGCTACTGGGAAGATGGACAATGACTCAGAGTCCAGGCTGGACCTGGAGCCATTCTCCAGCTGGCAAGCTCCACGTCCCAGCTTTCCAGATGCCTGAGACTCTGGGATGTGGCCCTCAGTGCCCAGAGTACACAGAGAACCTGTCTCCTCTCCAGTAGGGCAGCAGGGGCTTCTGGGCAGCGGTTAGAGTCCCCAGGGCATCTTTCATTTAGCAAGCAAGATACAGGGGCCCAGAGAGCCCTCGGGAGATAGATGTTTATAGGTGATTGAAAATGAAGAGTATGTGTGGTCTGGGGATATATTCTCGATAGTTATGAAAAGATTAAGTTTGCAAGGCAGGCAATTGCCATTACAAGGAAGCACAGAAAGCAGTTTTCAGCTATAGAATTTCTCTGCTGAAATTCCTACTCTTTTCGCCCATTTTGGCTCTCTTTTCCTCTAACTTATTTGATACATTTATCATAGTATTTTTTAAAATATATTTTTATTTATTTCTAGGAGAGAGAGAGAGAGACAGCGTGAGCAGGGGAGGGTCAGAGAGAGAGGGAGGCACAGACTCTGAAACAGGCTCCAGGCTCTGAGCTGGCAGTCAGCACAGAGCCCGACGCGGGGCTCGAACCCACGAACCGCAAGATCATGACCTAAGCGAAAGTCGGACGCTTAACCGACTAAGCCACCCAGGTGCCCCTATCATAGTATTTTTTTATTGAAGTATAGTTGACATACAATATGATATTAATTTTGGGTGTACAACATGTTGATTCATCAATTCTATACATTACAAAATATTCACCATGAGGGGCGGAGTCACTATCTGTAACCATACAAAGTTATTACATTATTGGCTGTATTTCCTACTCTCTACCTTCCATCCTTGTGACTTATTTATTTTATAAATGGAAGTTTGTACCTCTTAATTCCTTCACTATTTTGCTCATCCTCCCAAACCAACCCCTCTGGCAACTACCAGTTTTTTCTCTGCATTAATGAGTCTATTTCTGTTTTTTTAAATTTGTTTGCTTTGTTTTTTAGATTCCACATATAAGTAAAATCATATGGTATTTGTCTTTTTCTGTTCAACTGTTTCACTTATCCTAATAGCTTCTAGGTCCATCCATGTTGTTGAGGATGATAAGATTTCATTATTAGCTGACTACTATTCCATTGCATACATAGTTGACCTTGAATAATACAGATTTGAGCTGTGTGGATTCATTTATATTATATATGGGTTTTTTCAATAAATATTAACAGAGTACTGTAAACATATTTTCTATTCCTTACATTTTTAAATGATATTTTCTCTAGCTTACTTTATGATAAGAATACAGTATATAATACATGTAACATAAAATATGTGTTAATTGTTATGTTATCAGTAAGGCTTAAAGTATTAAAGTTTTGGGGTTGTGAATAGTTTTGTACAGATTTTTTTTTAGCATCTCTAACCCCTGCTTTGATCAAAGGTCAACTTGTACATCTTTATCTCTTCACCTACTGATGGGCACTTCCATCTCTTAAGGCTGCTTCCATGTCTTAGCTATTGTAAATAATGAGGGGTGTGTATATCGTTTTTTGAATTTGTGTTTTTGTTTTCCTTAGGTAAACACTCAGAAATGGAATTACTGTGATATATGGTTATCTCTATTTTTAATTTTTTCAGGAAACTCCATAGCGGTTTTCCATAGTGGGTGCAAAAATTTTCATTCCCACCAACAATACATGAGGGTTCCGTTTTCTCCACATCCTTGCTGACACTTGCTTTTCTTGTCCTTTTGATTCTAGCCATTCTACTAGTGTGAGGTGACATCATTGTGGTTTTGATTTGCATTTGCCTGATGATTAATGATGTTGAGAATCTTCTCATCTTTTTGCTACCTTATGTATTCTTTGGGAAAATGCCTATTCAAGTCCTCTTCCCATTTTTAATTGGGTTATTTCGGTTTTTGATGTTGAGTTGTATATTTTGGATATTAATCTCTTATCAGATATGTCATTTGCAAACATCTTCTCCCATTCAGTAAGTTGTCTTTCCATTTTGTTGATNTTTAGCTAAGTCCTCTTCCCATTTTTAATTGGGTTATTTCGGTTTTTGATGTTGAGTTGTATATTTTGGATATTAATCTCTTATCAGATATGTCATTTGCAAACATCTTCTCCCATTCAGTAAGTTGTCTTTCCATTTTGTTGATGGTTTCCTTTGCTATGCAAAAGCTTTTTAGTTTGATGTAGTCCCAATAGTTTATTTTTGTTTTTGTTTCCCTTGCCTGAGGAGACAGATCCAGAAAAATATTGTTATGGCTGATATCCAAAAGATTACAGCCTATGTTTTCTTCTAGGACTTTTAAGGCTCCAGATCTTACATACAGGTCTTGAATCCGTTTGGAGTTTATTTTTGTTTATGGTATGAGAAAGTGGTCTGGTTTCACCCTTTTTGTATGTAGCTATCCACTTTTTCCAGCATTGTTTATTGACAAGAACTATCTTTCCTCCATTGTATATTCTTGCCTCCTTTGTTGGAGATCAATTGACTATATAAATGTGGATTTATTTCTGTGCTCTCTATTCTGTGCTCTCCATTGACTTATATGTCTATTTTTGTACCAGTATCATATTGTTTTCATTACTGAATATTTGTACTATAGTTTGAAATCTGGGATTGTGATATCTCCAGCTTTGTTATTCTTTCTCAAGATTACCTTCGGTATTCACAGTCTTTTGTGGTTCCATACAAACATTAAGATTATTTGTTTTAGTTCTGTGAAAAATACTATTGGGACTTTCATAGGTATCATATTGAATTTCTAGGTTGCTTTGGATAGTATGGACATTTGAACAATAGTAATTCTTCCAATCCATGAGTGTGGTATATATTTCCATTTGTTTGTGTCATCTTCCATTTCTTTATTCAAAGTCTCTTTTTTAAATATAATTTATTGTCAAATTGACTAACATACAGTGTGTAAAGTGGTTTTTGGGGTAGATTTCCATGGCTCATCGCTTGCATACAACATCCAGTGCTTATCACAAGTGCCCTCCTCAATGCCCATCACCCATTTTCTCCTCTCCCCCACTGCCCCATCAACCCACAGATTGTTCTCTATATTTAAGTCTCTTATGGTTTGCCTCCCTCCCTCTCTGTAACTATTTTTTCCCCTTCCCTTCCTCCATGGTCTTCTGTTAAGTTTCTCAAGATCCACATATGAGTGAAAACATGATATCTGTTTTTATCTGACTGACTTATTTCACTCAGCATAATACCTTCTAGTTTCATCCATGTTGCTGCAAATGGCATGATTTCATTCTTTCTCATTGCCAAGTAGTATTCCATTGTATATATAAACCACATCTTCTTTATCTATTCACCAGTTGATGGACATTTAGGCTCTTCAAAGTCTTTTTTTTTAAACTTTAAAAAAATGTTTTATTTATTTCTGAGAGAGAGAGAGACACCGCGTGAGCAGGGGAAGGTCAGAGAGAGAAGGAGACACAGAATCTGAAACAGGCTCCAGGCTCTGAACTAGCTGTCAGCACAGAGCCTGATGCGGGGCTCGAACCTACAAACCACGAGATCATGACCTGAGCCAAAGCCGGATGCTTAACCGACTGAGCCATCCAGGCACCCCTAGGCTCTTCAAAGTGTTATAGTTTCCAGAGTAAAGGTATTTCACCTCCTTAGTTAAATTTATTTCTAGGTATTTTATTCTTTTTTATGCAATTATAAATAGGATCTTTAAATTTGATCTTTTTGCTGGTTTATTAGTGTGTAGAAATGCAACAGATTTCTGTTTATTAATTTTTCATCTTATATCTAATAGTTTTTTGGTGGAATCTTTAGAGTTTCCTATATATAGTATCATGTCATCTGCAAATAGTGATAATTTTACTTCTTCCTTATCAAATTGGATTCCTTTTATTTCTTTTTGTTGTCTGATTGTCATGGCCAAGACTTCCAGTACTATGTTGGATAAAGGTGGCAAGAGTGGACATTCTTGTCTTGTTCCTGATCTTAGATGAAAATCTTTCAGCTTTTCACCATTGAATATATGAGCTGTTAATTTGTCATATATGGCCTTTATTATGTCGAGGTATGTTTCCTCTAAACTTTGTTGAAAGTTTTTATCATTAATGAGTGCTGAATTTTGTCAAATGCTTATTCTTCATCTATTGAGGTGTTCATATGATTTTTATTCGTCATTTTGTTAATGTGGTGCATCACAGTGATTGAGTTGTGAATATCAAACCATTCTTGCATTCCTGGAATAAATCCCACTTACTTGTGATGGATGATCCTTTTAATGTATTATTGAATTCAGTTTGCTAATATTTTGTTAATATATTTTTGCATCTATGTTCATCAGGGATATTGGCCTCTGTGTCTGTGTCTGTGTGTGTGTGTGTGTGTGTGTGTGTGTTGTCTTTATCTGGGTTTGATATCAGTGTAATGCTGGACTCCTAGAATCAATTTGGTAGTTTTCTTTCCTTTTCTACTTTTTGGAATAGTTTGAGAAAAACAGTTATTAACTCTTTAAATACTTGGTGGAATTCACCTATAAAGTCATCTGGTCCTGGACTTTTGTTTGTTGGGAGATATTTTTATTATCAGTTGAATCTTGGTTCTAGTGATCAATTTGTTCAGAATTTCTATTTCATCTTGATTCAGTCTTGGAAGATTGTATGTTTCTAGCTACCCATTACTTCTAGATTGTCCAATTTGTTGACATACAATCTTTCAAAGTAGTGTCATAAGTCTTTGTATTTGTGTGGTTTCAATTGTAACTTTTCCTCTTTTGTTTCTGATTTTATTTCTTTGAGTCCTCTCTCTTTTTTCCTTTATGAGTCTGGCTAAAGGTTTATCAATTTTGTTTTTCTATTCAAAGAACTATCTCTTAGTTTTATTGATCTTTTCTATTAGTTTTTCATTTATTTTCACTCTGATCTTTATTATTGCCTTCCTTCTGCTAACTTCTCACTTTGTTTGTTCTTCTTTTTCTAGTTCCTTTAGGTGTAAGGTTAGATTGTTTGAGATTTTTCCCGTTTCTTGAGATAAGCCTATATTGCTATAAACTTCTTAGAATTGCTTTTGCTGTATCCCAAAGATTTTTTAACTATTGTGTTTCCATTTTCATTTGTCTCAGGTATTTTTTTTTATTTTCTCTGATTTTTTCATTGACCCAATCGTTGCATAGTAGCATGCTGCTTAGCCTCCATGTGATTGTGTTCTTCCAGGTTTTTCCCACTTATAATTGATTTCTAATTTTATACCTCTGTGGTCAGAAAAGATACTTAATATGATTTTAATCTACTTACATTTATTGAGACCTATTAAATTTATTGTGGCCTATAATGTGACCTATCCTACAGAACATTCCATGTGCACTTGAAAAGAATGTGTATCCTGCTGGTTTTGGATGAAATATTCCATATATATATCTGTTAAGTTCATCTGCCTTAAAGCGTTGTTCAAAGCCACTGTTTCCTTCCTTATTGATTTTCAGTCTGGATAATCTATCCATTTATGTAAGTGGGGTGGTATTGAAGTCCTTTACTAGTATTGTCTAACTGTCACTTTTTCTCTTTATTTCTATTAAGATTTGCTTTACGTATGCAGATGTTTCCCTGTTGGGTGCATAGATATTTACAATTGTTATATCCTCTTGTGGGATTGACCCCTTTATCATTATGTAATGCTCCTTTGTTTCCTGTTGCAGCCTTTTTATTAATGTCCATTTAGTCTGCTATAAGTATTGCTAACCCAGCTTTTTTTTTTAATTTCCATTTTCATGGAATATATTTTTCAATCCCTTCACTTTCAATCTGTGTCTTTAGTTCTGAAGTGAGTCTCTTGTAGGCGGCATACAGTTACATCTTGGTTTTCTTTTCTTTTGTTTTTTTTTTAACCATTCAGTCGCCCTATGTCTTTTGATTGGAGCAACTAGTCCAATTAATTACTGATTGGCATGTACTTATTACCATTTTGTTAAATGTTTTCTGGTTGTTTTTATAGTTCTTCTTTGTTCCTTACTTCTTTTCTTGCTCTTTTCCCTTGTGGGTTGATGACTTTCTTTAGTGTTAAGTTTGGATGTTTCCTCTTTCTGTTTTGCATATCTATAATAGGTTTTTGGTTTGTGGTTACCATGGGTTCATATATAACATTCTAAGTATACAGCAGCCTATGACAAGCAGATACTCACTTAAGTTCAAACACATTCTAAAAGTACTACATTTTTAATCCCCCCTCCACCATTTAGGTTATGATATCCTATTTTATATCTTTTTATTTTGTGAATCCCTTAGCTAATTTTTTTAGATATTATTGATTTTACTACTTTTGTTTTATAACCTTCATACTAGCTTTATAAGTGATTGATCTACCTTTACATGTGTTTGCTTTTACCAGTGAAGTTTTTCCTTTCAGAATTTTCTTATTTCTACATATGGACTTTTCTTTTTTTTTCTTTTTTAATGTTTATTTATTCTTAAGAAAGAAAGACGGATTGTGAGTGGGGGAGGGGCAGAGAGAGAGGGAGACACAGATTCCAATGCAGGCTCCAGGCTCTGAACTATCAGCACAGAGCCCAACACAAGGCTTAAATCCACAAACCGTGAGATTGTGTCCTGAGCTGAAGTCAGACATTTAACCAACTGAACCACCCAGGCACCCCTGCCCTTTTCCTTTTTTGCATAAAGAATTCCCTTTAACATTTCTGTAAGACTAGTTTAGTGGTGATAAATTCATTTAACTTTTGTTTGTCTGGGAAACTCTGTACCTCTCCTTTCATTCTGAATGATAACTTTACTGGGTAGAGTATTCTTGGTTGCAGGTTTCTTCCTAACAGTGCTTTGAATATATCATGCCACTCCCTTTTGGCCTGCAAAGTTTATGCTGAAAAACCAGCTGATAGCCTTAGGGGCTTCCCTTGTACATAACTGTTTGCTTTCCTCTTGCTGCTTTTAAGATT
The DNA here is from genome assembly GCF_008692635.1 of Crocuta crocuta. NCBI lineage: Eukaryota > Metazoa > Chordata > Mammalia > Carnivora > Hyaenidae > Crocuta > Crocuta crocuta. The sequence goes on from NW_027528608.1 coordinate 582,596, forward strand.
CTTTCTATATCATTACTTCTTGTCATTTTAATTATTATGTGTCATGGTGAAGCCCTCCTGAAGTTCATTCGATCTGAAGCTATGATTCCTGGACCTAAATAAGTGTTTTATTCCCCAGGTTAGGGAATTTTCAACTATTAAATCTTCAAATAAGTATTCTGTCCCTTTCTCTATCTCTTCTCCTTTTGGCACCCCTGTAATGTGAATGTTTGTATGCTTGATGTTGTCCCAGAAGTCCCTTAACCTATCCTCATTTAAAAAATTTTTTTTTTTTTTTTTTTTCTGTTCAGTTTGGATACTCTATCCTGTCTTCCAGGTCACTGATCCATTCTTTGCATCCCCTAATTTATTATTGATTTCCCCTAGTGTATTTTTCATTTCAATTATTGTATTCTTAAACTCTGACTGATTCTTTTTTATATTTTCTATCTCGTTGTTAAACTCCTCATTGAATTCATGCACTCTTCTCCAGTCTGGTAAACATATTATGACCATCACTTTGAACTCTTCGTCAGGTAGATTGCTTATCTCTGTGCCATTTAGTTCTTTTTCTAAAGTTTTATCTTATTCTTTCATTTGGAGCATATTCCTCTGTCTCCTCATTTTGTTTGACTTTTTGTAATGAAGAGCCTAAGTAACATCATTTTGGGATTAAGGCCTCCATTAAGAGCAACCTCAGGCTGCATGTAGCCCCAGTTCCAGGAAAAGCCTCAGATTGCTCAAGGCTAAAGCCATCCTCGGACCGCCCTCAGATCAGCTAATCAAAAAAACATTCCTGTGGTCTGAGTCAGGGCTGGGAACTACAGACAGTTATTTTGTACAAACTAGCCAATCACTCACTGCTTGCCTGAACCCAACGTGGGCCCTTTGAACTCACCTCATAATTGGTCATTTTCAAAGGATTCTCAAAGGTCATGATTGGGTCCTACCAAAAGTAATGAACACCTGACAGATACTGAATGGTCAAAGCTGTTACCATGGGTACTGTACAATTGTAATTGGTGCTTATGTGATGATGCTATATGTACAACGTGTGCACTGTAACACCCCCATCCCTGACCCCATAAAAACCCTACTCGCTATTGTTCAGGGCTTCACCCAGCTGCCACTACATCGGTAGACGCGTGAGCCCCGGCTCGAGCTTGTAATAAAGACTCTTTTGTACTTGCATCGGTGTCGGCTCCTTGATGGTCTCTGGGGACTTGCAAATTGGGCACAACAGTGTTTGTTTCTGTGAATTAAGCAAAACAGCTACCTCTCCCAGTCTTGGAGGAGTAACCTTGTGTAGGAATGTCCCCTGTATAGGCTGAATGTGCCTGGCAACTTTGGCTGGCTGGCTGGCTGGCAGGAGCTGGGAGTCCCATGGCACTTTGTGCCAGGGTCACCCTGGTGAGATGGCTGGAGCTGTGGTAGACATGGGCCTAAAGGTCCCAGAGTGTTCTGCACCAGAGTCACCCTGGCAGGACAGCTGGAGATGGGAGTGGGCATAGGCCAGGTAGTCCTGTGATGCTGCATGGACATCTGGAGCTAGTATCAGGACTGGGGAGTTCCAAGGTGCTCCATTCCAGGGCTACCTTGGCAGAACAGCTGAAAGTGAAGGAAGCATGGCATAGGTGGTCCTGGGTGCTCCAGGTTGGGGCCACCCTGGCAGTATGCAGAGGGTGCCCGGATGGGCCAGCTGCAGCTGAAGCAGGCATGGGCCAGCAAACCTCAGGATGTTCCATGCCAGAGCCACCCTGGTGGGAAAGCTAGAGCTGGGGAGGGCACAGGCAGGCAGGCCTCTTTGGGGGAATGGCTGCAGTTAGGGTGGGCTAGGGGCCAAGGTTCACTAAGGTGGCAGACCAGTCAGAATGCCTGGTCTCTGCTCCCATCCATGCTATCAAGATGGAAAGGTTATAAAAACAATGGTGCTTGCCAGTGCCTCCAACCCCAGAGAGTTCCAGTTCTCCCCACCACTGGTGGACCCCCTAGTGTTAGTAAATGGGTTTCCTTGCTTATAGTCTAGTTGTCTTTTAAACTACTGGGTTTTTTGCTATGCCCTAGATCAGGCAAATCTGCACGTGGGTCCCTCAGTGCTCTCACTATCATAGTTCATAGCTGCAGGGGTGGGTTTCCCGTTATTTCTGTGTCACCATTTGTTGTGTCATCCTTCATTGTGCAGCAGCTATTCAATCAGCCGTTAGTACTTCTTCAGGAAGAATTCTTCTCAGTGTGCTCATGGAAAAAAGGAGTTCAGGGTCGTCCTATGCTACCACCTCCGACCCCTCCTATAATAGCATGCTAAAGGTTTTAAGTATCATAAAAGTATTTTAAAGAGTTGTCTTCCAAGTCAAACATCTGGTTCATCTATGGCTCTGTTCTGGTGACTGTTCTCTTGATTATGGGTGACAGTTCCTGCTTCTTTGCACGTCAAATAAATTGCTTTTCAAATTTTAAGCTGTACATTGCATATTAAAGAACAGAGGAGACCGAAGAAAACTAAGAGGTGTATTGATGCATCTCTCAGGAAAGTCACACCTTTTCCTGTCAGGCATCTGTGCTGAGGGCCTGACCTCTTCACTAAATCAGATTTTGAAACAGTTTCAGGTCCCCCTCTGGCTTCAAATATTTTGAAAGGGAAGTCTGTCCCCTACACCCAGTAAGGCTTTGGAATTCAAATACAACAAAACCCAGGTCTCTTTGCTTTCTAATCTGTCCCAATTCCAGTTTGAGGTGATTTTGTGTCAGCTCTTTTCTCCACCCACTTTCCCTTACTTTGGACCAGAATGGACTCATGTGTATACACATGTAAACACATAGCTCTTAGGCTTAGAGCCAATGGCTGTTTCCCAGATACTGAGCACAGGTGAGAATAGGGGAGGGGAAGTGAGAGCTGCATACACACGATGCTCCATGAAGGCTTGCAGTGATTTCCCCACAAATCCTTCCAATGCCTCAGGAATTACCCCTTAAATCCAGTGAAGGAGATCTCTTAGGACCTCCAGAGAGCCTCCTCTTCACTCAGACTCTCCATCATGAAAACCCAAACCAAGCTTTCCTCAGTGGGTTCAACTGAGAATGGAACTTCTTCAGGGAATTGGGAGAATCTATAATGTTACATCTCAAAGATCTAGGATCAAAATAGCCTTGAAGAATAACTTTTGGATTTTGAAAGACTTGAGAAACCTGGACTTCAGAAACTGTTATTTGACCACACATACTAATTTCATAGTCCCTGCTGCTCAGAATTCTAAATGGTTGGTCTTACATTGACTGAGAGCACAGTTCTATCTCTTGACCAGACGGACTGATAGATCATCCTCCTGTAAGCATCAGCTCTTTGATTCTTAGCCAGAGCACCCAATGCCCAGCAGAAAAGGGCTTGCCTAGCAAGAATGTCCGGTGTTAGCACTGGAACCTTACTGCTTAGTCTCCTGCAGCACTATCGAGCCTGAGGAATGATCGCTGGTGCCACTGTGTCCAGGCACCCCCCCACCAACACTCCCAGCTCCCCTTATCAATCAGTATGCCTCATTTGGGCTAGCATACAGATCAAAGGCAAAGCAGGGCCAGAGAAGTTCTTAAATCTTGAGCCTCAGGGACTATGCCTGCAGATAATGCAGGTTTGTAAGAATGCAGATAATTACAGCTGTCATCTCCAACTGTGTTGTCTGTGCCAGGTGTTGCTTTAACAGGCATCATCTCACTCGATGACATATTTGTGTTTGCTTATAAGGCAGGTCCTAATTTTCATAGACATGCACTTACTTAATGGCAGTTGAGGCTTAATCTTTTGAGCTTAAATATGAAACTTTTCTTGAGTACTCAACCTAGCAGTTGAATGTCTTAAAGCACCAATCAAAAGAAGCCTGTATAAATAGAGCAAAATACTAATTGTAGAACTTAAAAGCACATGGGTGTTCACTGTAGAATTCTTTCCTTTTTTTTTTTTTGCATATTTGAAGTCTTTCACAAGTTGTTTCAGGGGGAGGGGGGATGACCATGTGCAATGATGCTCTCAGACTTTGATTTCCTATGGAACTTTCACAAAGCCACTAGTGGAAAAACACATGTGTAGCCATTTTCAAAGGTTTATCATTTATAGCTATAAAAAGAAAAAATTTACAAAGTGTTATTTTCTTTGAATAAAATTTAGAAAACAGACAGGAATCTCTCATAAGCTCACTTATGCAGCCATGAAAAACTTCCTGTATAAGGGCCCCTGGGTGGCTCAGTAGATTAAGCATCTGACTCTTCATTTCAGCTCAGGTCATGATCTCACGGTTCTTGGGTTCAAGACCCATGTCAGGGTCTGCACTAACAGTGGGGAGCCTGCTTGGGATTTTCTCTCTCCTCTCTCTCTCTGCCCCTACCCCGTTTATGCTCTCTCCTCTCTCCAAATAATTGTTTAAAAACAAATAAACAAACCTTCCTGTATATTTGTATGTCTTTCCAATCCTTTTTGTGTATACATTTAGTTTTGAGTTAATATCTTGTAACCTTTTTAAAATTGGAATTTGTTTAATGGCTGTGTGGTATTCTAATACTTTAAGTTCTATAAGTGTACCATATTTAGTTCCCAAACCTAATTACTCAACAAAATCACCTGGGAATATTTTTTTAAATACAGATTCTTGGACCATCTACTAAATAAGAATCTCCAGGGGGTGCTAAGGAATCTGAATTTTTGAAGCTTACCTTGTGATTGTAAAGCATTTAATTAACAGACTTAATTAGCGCATACTTCATTTTTTATTTTTATTTACTTATTTATTTTACTTTTTTACAAATAGTTTATTGTCAAGTTGGTTTCCACATAACACCAGTGCTCATCCCCACAAGTGCCCCTCTCCGTGCCCATCCCCCCCCCACATCCATCAGTCCCCAGTTTTTGTCAGCATTCAAGAGTCTCTCATGGTTTGCCTCTCCCCCTTTCCCCCACTATTTCCCCCCTTCTTCTCCCCCATGGTCCTCCGTTAAGTTCCTCCTAATCCTCCTATATGTGCAAACATATGATATTTGTCCTTCTCTGCTGGACTTATTTCGCTCAGCATTAACACCCTCAAGGTCCATCCATGTTGCTACACAAGGCCAGATTTCATTGCATACTTCATTTATTTAATCCGCTACTGTTGAATACTGAGTTGTTTCCGAGGTTTTGCTATTATAAACAACAATCAAAATAATACCAGTATCTGTATGGATAGGTGTCACTCTACATACATAGACAATTATTTCCCAAGAACAATAAAGTTGTTTGTTTGTTTGTTTGTTTAAAAAAAAGATGTAGTGATCAGGGAATTATGAAGTAACTGTAGTTCTGAGTGTGCTCACCCCACCACAAGCAAAGAATTCCACGGAAGGCTGGTAGTCATCCAAGGATGAATTGACTACTTGAGAAGGGGTCAATTGGGAGTTAAAGAATCCTAACAACCTAAAAAAGAAACTTTGAAAGACAGAAGTCTGCCTTTTCCCTGATCTCCATAATCACAAAGGTCCTGCTCAAAAGGGCCCCCTTGAGTCTACAGTACAGAAATTGGCTCTTACTACCTTCTAGTGTCTCATGATGCTATTTTAAAATTTACATTAGTAGTTTACATGGTACGGATCCCCAAGAACAGTTTCTCAAACTTACTCCCATAAACTCCTAACTAGTCTCAGGCATCTTCAAGTGCAATACATTTAAATGCTGTGTTTCCATTTTGATGGTAATATACATATATAAGGTTCAGGCTCACCAGGACAAGCCATTGAGTTTCAGGGTCTGCAGTTTTATGTTTAAGATCAAAATGGCACAAGGTAATCATCCAAAAACAATAAAATCAATGTTTCTCAAACTAGAAACTGTGTACATAAATTCTCAGGGTTCCCTGAGAATTTCTTTTCCTTTAAAAGGACTTTATACCTTACCGGAAGTTGAGATCCAGACTTAGAGTACAGGGACCATATTGCCCTCCTGAACAGCACCTAGCTCAGGCCCAGCACTCAGCAGGAATTCAGGCTGCACACTAAGTCATTTCTGGGAGGTCTGCATCAGGCCTTCCAAGCCACAATTCTTGGACCCTTCCCCAGAACAGTAAGAATCCTTCCTTGCCTTTTAACTTCCTGACAGGCACTAACGTCTCAAGAAAACCTACAGACACTCAAGCCCAGCCCACTCACAAGTGATGGGGAAAAGAAAGCCTGGAAATGGGAAGTGACTTAAAGCGAGATCGCACAGCAGGACAAAACTAGAACCTAAGCCTTCAATCCCAACGTCAGCGCCTCGGTTAATCCGTAGAGAACGCTGATTAAAGACTCCAACGCACCTCAGTCCCACCATTGCAGTCCTCCCCTGGTCCCCAAGGTCCCCGTGGTCCCTCTTCAAGCTGGCTCGCCTCGCTCTACTCCAGCTCTTCAAAAGCAGTCTACACGCCCTAAACTCAACCCCACGGCCTCTGGCCTTCCCCGGCCTATCGTACACGCAAGCTGAAAAATCCCCACAAAGGAGAAACCCTCCGAAAAAGAAGCGACTCTCGCGGTAGCGGAGCCGGCTTCCAGGCGCATGCGCCACCCTATGTCGACGCGCACCCGTGACGTCACGGGCGACGCCATCTGCGAGCCCTGCGCGCCAGCGACCCCAGCTGAGAGTTGGAGCGTGTCCGTCTGGGGACTTCGCGTGCGTGCGAGCTCGGGTGCAAGAGGTCTCTCCACCATAGACTTTGACGAGAGAAGTTCTGATGGCCTAGGGCTGCTGAAGAAAGTGAAGAGAGTATAGAGTGAGCGACCTCCGCACGAAACGTCATCAGAGTGCACCGGAAGCGGCCCGAGGATGAAAAGTAAGCGGGGTTGAGGGCCTCGGAAACGGGGAGGAGTGGGATATAAGTGGTCGGGGAGTTGGTGGTGGTAGGTGAACAGGGTCGCTGCGGAGTCCAAACGGACTGCTGTAGGAATTGTCCTGCCTTACATAAGTGAAACCGAGGCCCAGAGTCCCGGTTGACCGGGCTCAGTGTCTGAGCCAGGTATTGATGTCAGAGCTGGCGGCAGGTCCCCACGGGGGCATGCTTAATGGTGTGTGGTGCAGCTGGGCCACTACCTCTCACTTGGTGACAGTGGTTAAGGCCCTGATGCTCTCTATGACCTGGTTCCCCTTCTGTAAGGCACTGGTAGTGGTATCAGCCCAGGCTGCTGTTCTGTGAACGACTGTTGTCTGGTGGAGAGCGCTGGGAGCATGCTGGAAATTGGTATCGCTAACCCAAGACTTTGGGAGTTGAGCAGAGGATAGCAATGCCAAGGAGGGGGGCAAGCACCCAGGACAGTAATAAGCAGGGGTGTGTAGACACCGTTCAAACTGGTCTTTGGATCAGTATTTTCATTTCCATCTGTGCCACTCCCTATCTCTTATCAAGTTATGTGTCTCAGCCTATCTGAGCTTCAGTTTTCTCATTTGCATAATAGGAATAATAACCACTTTAAAGGATTGTTCAGAAAATATGTGTAACTTTTAACCAGGTACATGGCAAGTAATGAGTGCTTGATAGTCATTCTGTGTATTGTTTCAGAAAAGCTTTCAAGTCTAATCTAAGCACCTGTGACAGTGGAGGCAAAGTTATTCCTGGGGTTGCTCTTTAGAAACAGGTTTTACTCCCATTCTTCCATTTGAGGGAGAGCCAGACTGCATATCATATCCTATCATATCCTATCATATCAAACACATTGGTTTGCTTTTTCAGATGTACTCAAGGAAGCACAAGGGAGCTGGGGTGGAATTGATAGAGCATTGTGTGAACCATATTATCTAGCCTTTTGACCCTTAAACCAGGCCGTTGTCTTATTCTTATTCCATTCACACCCATACTCTGTCCCTACAGCCATGTTTTTCTTCTTCAGGCAAATTAAGTAGGAAATAGAAATGTGAAAGTTTTTGAAGTCAAAACCACATTCATCATTATATATTTTGAGCATAAAAAAAGACCTACTGTATTTATCAGTTTAGGAACACCATCTATTATATGATACACCCCAGTTTCATAGATGTTAAAATGTGAAAAATCTTTTTTTTAACATCTTACAGTCAACAAAGTATATTATTTCCTACTATCTGCATCCTGGGAATCTCTATTATATAACTTTTTAAAAAAGTGTATTTATTTATTTTGAGAGAGAGAGCAGAGGAGCAGCAGGGGGGTGGGGTGGGGAGAGAATCCCAAGCAGGCTCTGTGCTGCCATTGCAGAGCCCAACATGGAGCTCGAACTCATAACTGTGAGATCATGACCTGAGCTGAAACCAAGACCAAGAGTCAGACACTTAACTAGTGAGCCACACAGGTGCCCTTCTATCGTATAACTTTTAAATGAGTTACTTAGTTAGACTTCTAGAGCAACTGTTCAAGCTCCTAGTGTGATCTACGGAACTGCAGTAGCATCTGAAACTTGTTACAGATGAAGAATCTGGGGTTGGGGCCCACGTGTTTACATTTTAATAAGATCCTGGAGATTCTTACATAAATTAACATTTGAGACGCACTGTTCTAAAGCACATCTTCAGAACTTCTTAGATGGGTGGTCACAGGGGAGAATAACAGGCATCCAAGAAAGCTTTGAAGCTGTGCTCTTTATAGCGCCCAATCTTCTCCTATATCTAAGTAAACATAGTTATCTTCATAGTTAGAAAAGTCTTTACTGTATACCCATACCCAACAGGAACTGATGATCATTTCTTATCTGTTTGTTTGGTTTAATCCCCCAGGTGTGATCTACCAGGCTTTTTCTCAGAAAGAGGCTAAAGAGTTCGATGTTCAGGTACCGTGCATGGCAGGAAGTCTGGGAACAACAGAGATGATGACAGAATGGCTCGACACTCCAGTGTTGTTTTAGATGTCCTTTCCCACGTCTCACTCCTCATCTTTCTAGTAGACGTGCTAGGCTCAGCCAAGATCTATTGTTGTGACGGCCTGTTTCCATATGCTGGCCTCTTTTTACCTTGTTTGGTTAACGGAGACTTCTTGATCTTGTGTCGTCTTTCACAGTGCAGGGGGCAGTGGGCTATGCCCACCTGAAACCTGGCCTGGTGAGCACTGTCATTTGACTTTGTCACTGTGCCCCATTTACTCTTGAAGAGGGTAGGCAAGTCACATTTCATAATTGGAATTTATGGATTATATTGGGATGCTGCACACATGCTTTGTCAGTTTGGCAGAAACTCCACTGGTGACTCCTCATAATGGAGTTAACATGAAATCGAGATTTTAAAACATTGATATTCCTTTATTTGGCTTCTCCATGAAGAGGGACTACTTAGGTATTTAAAAGAAGCAAGTAATCGTCCTCTCGCAGTAATGATGATGATCATGAATCTTAGTATCTAAAGGTGCAAAGCTGAAGCCCACTCCCATCTTTACTGTGAGCTGCCTTGAAGATGAGGTGAATCACACCTTCATGCCCTCCTTACCCCTACATCTCCTCCATAAGGGAGAGCTTATTATTGACACATGAGCTCCAAGGTGTTTGCAGCTGGGTTAGTGCGACAGGGGTTCAGGAAATGGCCCAGCCAAGAGGCAGGTAGCCAGTGCTTCCTGGGGCTATGGCAGACCTAGGACAGAGGCAACTGAATGAGGAGCAGATTGGTGGAACTCCCAACTTGAGAGGCAGGGATGTCTGGAGTTCCTTCAAAATTATGCATAGTTATGACAGTTATTTTGCCCAGGGGTCCTAAGAGCCTGTGCTAAGTTACAGTGAATTGATGTTCTGCTCTATGTAGGAGAAGCTGAGCACAGGAGGCTGAGATGCACAGGCACTTCTTTCCCCAAGTGGTGCGGGAGCAGACTTAGTGAGTAGCCGTGACATGTCCACAGGGCCAAACCCAACTAAAGAGGATTGTGTCGTGGGCACAGTGTCAGAATTCCTACCCCCAAGGTGTGGCCCGTGCTGGAGCAGTAGGTGCTGCCATCTTCCCAAGAGTCAGATCACTTCCTTCCAGGCCATAGCTTGGTTCTTCTCTGAAGTCGCCTTCCTCTGGTCATGACTGATTCAGTGTTGGCATATATTTCCCAAGCTTTTCTCCCTGCCGAGGATCAGAGAAGTCTTTTCTTACACATAGAAAGGGGTTTTGGTTCTTTATCCTCAAAATAACCTCAAAGAAGTAGGGCAGGAAGTCGAGTTTTGAAGTGGCTGTCTTGTGTGGCAGCACAAATTGGCATTTGGGTGTGACTTTCGCATCTGGACAGCTATGGGAGCACATGAGTGGCTGTGTGAGGCTCCGCGGGCAGATAGATGGGTCAGCGACAGCATCCCATCTGCGGTTGCGGTGCTGTGTAAGAGGGCGTGGGCTCCCGGGCTGCCCCAACCAGAGCAGTGGGCACCATGCCACCTTGTCCCTGTGCAGCTCCCAGGCGCCCGGCAGGCCGAGGCCTTCGTGACGGCCTTCCTGAAGCGCAGCATGCCCCGCATGAGCCAGCAAGCCTGCGAGGAGCACCTACAGCGCAAGGCTGTTGTTCTGGAGTACTCTGCTCGCCGGAAACGAAAAGAGAAGAAAAAAAAATCCAAAGGCCTCTCTGCCAGGCAGAGGAGGGAACTGAGGCTCTTTGACATCAAACCAGAGCAGCAGAGGTATGCCGAGTCTTTCCTACCTTTCTATGTAGGGTGCTTAATCTTCCCTGTGTGGGCTGGACTTGGGAAGCCCAGCGCCTTTGGCAGCCCCTTTCCCATTATGCTATGGGAGCTTCTCCCACTTCAGCCACAAGAGGGCAGCGTTCCTTTACCAATTCAGACCATGTTTGGGCTTGGCTTTTACAGCGAACACAGTCAGGCTCTTTCTGTTTTACTGTTTGGCTTCTGTCCTAGCCTTAACTAATGAGACCCGTACCATAAGTGAGTCTGTTGCCCATGGCAACAGGCTATTTGTCTTTCAGCTTTCCTAGAAAAAGAGGAACTGATATTTCTTAATATATACTCTCTATAGCTTTTAATAGTACTAGACAGAATCATCCACTAGGGTTTTATTGCCAAAGAACGTGCTGCCCACATGTTGTGGAAGCTTCTGAAAGGGCCGCATCACCCTGTGGGAGGATGTATTTCTCTCTTCAGCTGACACAGCAGCCTTCCTCAACCACAGTTCTGCATACACGCGCCTTAGGACTGCCTTTAGACTTTTGCTCCAAGACCCGTAGCCAGATAGCCTCCCACATCCCACAAGACAAAGTCATTCGCTTTGTCCGGGGCCCCTTTGGGTCCCGGACTGGGACTGGCCTTTGGGTAGAGGAAGGGGCCGCTGTTGCCCAGGTTTTCCTCAGTGGCATCTGCACCAGTAGAGCCCACTTTGAGTGTGAGCCTAAGTGTCTCATCTCTCTAACCAACAGTGTCATGTAAACGGACTCCCCATGAGGCACCAGGACCAGTACTGATGACCCCAGAGGACAGCTCTGAGGCCCTCTCTCTTCTCCCCTCCCTTATGTCCCACCACCTGCTCAGTCACCTTCCAGACAGACCTGCTACCTTACATGGGGACATGCATGACAGGCAGCAACTCCTGATTACTCCTAGCTTACAAGTTCAGCTCTTGTAACAGAAGACCTCAAGTAGCGGTGGCTTACACAAAGTCAGAGTTTGTTTCTCTCATGAAGAGAAGTCTGGATGAGCAGCACTCTGGGCTAGTGTGGTAAGAGTGCAGGCAGTGCCTCCCCAGGTGCATCCCGGCTGCTCTGTCATCTGTGGATGTTGCCTCATGGTCTGAGGTGACAGAGCCCCAGCCGTCAAGGCTGTATCTAGCCAGCAGGAAGGATGGAGGGGCAAAGGAAGGCAACATCTTCTTCTCACTTAGCCTCAAGAGGGTTGTGTCAGTGAAGCAACTGAGGTCCAAAAGGTGAAGGTACTTGATTTTAGTCAGGTTATCCGCAGTAGAACTAGGATCTGCACCCAGTCCCCAGTGACCCAGGTCAGGATCCTTGGCATCAGGCCATGCTCTGTGCTCTTTCGATGTTACATTGTCCAGCTCATATCGCCTAACTTTTTACTTCTTTCTGACTTTGGTTCCACAGTTACAATCTTTTTCTCCCTCTACATGAACTCTGGAAACAGTACATCCGGGACCTCTGCGGTGGTCTCAAGCCAGACACGTGAGTTGCATTTCTGAAGCCTCGCCCTTTGGGGCACAACCCAAGTCTTCTGATCACTGTAAATGCAGCCTTTGGAGCCAGTTGGCTGTAGAAGTTTGTAGACCTGTTTGCTCCTTTTAGAACTCTTGACCATGGTGCACATTAAGGGCTTCTGTTTACCTCCTAGGCAGCCACAGATGATTCAGGCCAAGCTGTTAAAGGCAGATCTTCACGGGGCTCTTGTTTCAGGTAAGTTACCTAAGAGCACATGGTCACCTGAATGCACAAGCCATCACTCAGTGGCCCCGTAGCTCTGTGCTACAGGGTAAGACACACTCCTTGCCACGTGGATATTTCCAGATCACCAACACTGAGGGTGGGAGACAACTAGCTACCTGAGCTAGTTATGGCCACATTTTGACACACTCTAAATGGTCTTTGTGTACCTTTCCACCCAAGGAGCCCCCTGCTATCCCAGAGGGCACAGCAGCTGCTGGCACTTGTCCATAGCCTTGAACAGAAAGTCCTTTCACCCACTTCCCCATGGTTTTTTTTTTTATTTTTATTTTTTTTAATTTTTTAAATGTTTTATTTATTTCTAGGAGAGAGAGAGAGACAGCGTGAGCAGGGGAGGGTCAGAGAGAGAGGGAGTCACAGACTCTGAAACAGGCTCCAGGCTCTGAGCTGGCAGTCAGCACAGAGCCC
>NW_027528608.1:598066-631477 GCF_008692635.1 Crocuta crocuta
ATGGTTTGCCTCTCCCCCTTTCCCCCACTATTTCCCCCCTTCTTCTCCCCCATGGTCCTCCGTTAAGTTCCTCCTAATCCTCCTATATGTGCAAACATATGATATTTGTCCTTCTCTGCTGGACTTATTTCGCTCAGCATTAACACCCTCAAGGTCCATCCATGTTGCTACACAAGGCCAGATTTCATTGCATACTTCATTTATTTAATCCGCTACTGTTGAATACTGAGTTGTTTCCGAGGTTTTGCTATTATAAACAACAATCAAAATAATACCAGTATCTGTATGGATAGGTGTCACTCTACATACATAGACAATTATTTCCCAAGAACAATAAAGTTGTTTGTTTGTTTGTTTGTTTAAAAAAAAGATGTAGTGATCAGGGAATTATGAAGTAACTGTAGTTCTGAGTGTGCTCACCCCACCACAAGCAAAGAATTCCACGGAAGGCTGGTAGTCATCCAAGGATGAATTGACTACTTGAGAAGGGGTCAATTGGGAGTTAAAGAATCCTAACAACCTAAAAAAGAAACTTTGAAAGACAGAAGTCTGCCTTTTCCCTGATCTCCATAATCACAAAGGTCCTGCTCAAAAGGGCCCCCTTGAGTCTACAGTACAGAAATTGGCTCTTACTACCTTCTAGTGTCTCATGATGCTATTTTAAAATTTACATTAGTAGTTTACATGGTACGGATCCCCAAGAACAGTTTCTCAAACTTACTCCCATAAACTCCTAACTAGTCTCAGGCATCTTCAAGTGCAATACATTTAAATGCTGTGTTTCCATTTTGATGGTAATATACATATATAAGGTTCAGGCTCACCAGGACAAGCCATTGAGTTTCAGGGTCTGCAGTTTTATGTTTAAGATCAAAATGGCACAAGGTAATCATCCAAAAACAATAAAATCAATGTTTCTCAAACTAGAAACTGTGTACATAAATTCTCAGGGTTCCCTGAGAATTTCTTTTCCTTTAAAAGGACTTTATACCTTACCGGAAGTTGAGATCCAGACTTAGAGTACAGGGACCATATTGCCCTCCTGAACAGCACCTAGCTCAGGCCCAGCACTCAGCAGGAATTCAGGCTGCACACTAAGTCATTTCTGGGAGGTCTGCATCAGGCCTTCCAAGCCACAATTCTTGGACCCTTCCCCAGAACAGTAAGAATCCTTCCTTGCCTTTTAACTTCCTGACAGGCACTAACGTCTCAAGAAAACCTACAGACACTCAAGCCCAGCCCACTCACAAGTGATGGGGAAAAGAAAGCCTGGAAATGGGAAGTGACTTAAAGCGAGATCGCACAGCAGGACAAAACTAGAACCTAAGCCTTCAATCCCAACGTCAGCGCCTCGGTTAATCCGTAGAGAACGCTGATTAAAGACTCCAACGCACCTCAGTCCCACCATTGCAGTCCTCCCCTGGTCCCCAAGGTCCCCGTGGTCCCTCTTCAAGCTGGCTCGCCTCGCTCTACTCCAGCTCTTCAAAAGCAGTCTACACGCCCTAAACTCAACCCCACGGCCTCTGGCCTTCCCCGGCCTATCGTACACGCAAGCTGAAAAATCCCCACAAAGGAGAAACCCTCCGAAAAAGAAGCGACTCTCGCGGTAGCGGAGCCGGCTTCCAGGCGCATGCGCCACCCTATGTCGACGCGCACCCGTGACGTCACGGGCGACGCCATCTGCGAGCCCTGCGCGCCAGCGACCCCAGCTGAGAGTTGGAGCGTGTCCGTCTGGGGACTTCGCGTGCGTGCGAGCTCGGGTGCAAGAGGTCTCTCCACCATAGACTTTGACGAGAGAAGTTCTGATGGCCTAGGGCTGCTGAAGAAAGTGAAGAGAGTATAGAGTGAGCGACCTCCGCACGAAACGTCATCAGAGTGCACCGGAAGCGGCCCGAGGATGAAAAGTAAGCGGGGTTGAGGGCCTCGGAAACGGGGAGGAGTGGGATATAAGTGGTCGGGGAGTTGGTGGTGGTAGGTGAACAGGGTCGCTGCGGAGTCCAAACGGACTGCTGTAGGAATTGTCCTGCCTTACATAAGTGAAACCGAGGCCCAGAGTCCCGGTTGACCGGGCTCAGTGTCTGAGCCAGGTATTGATGTCAGAGCTGGCGGCAGGTCCCCACGGGGGCATGCTTAATGGTGTGTGGTGCAGCTGGGCCACTACCTCTCACTTGGTGACAGTGGTTAAGGCCCTGATGCTCTCTATGACCTGGTTCCCCTTCTGTAAGGCACTGGTAGTGGTATCAGCCCAGGCTGCTGTTCTGTGAACGACTGTTGTCTGGTGGAGAGCGCTGGGAGCATGCTGGAAATTGGTATCGCTAACCCAAGACTTTGGGAGTTGAGCAGAGGATAGCAATGCCAAGGAGGGGGGCAAGCACCCAGGACAGTAATAAGCAGGGGTGTGTAGACACCGTTCAAACTGGTCTTTGGATCAGTATTTTCATTTCCATCTGTGCCACTCCCTATCTCTTATCAAGTTATGTGTCTCAGCCTATCTGAGCTTCAGTTTTCTCATTTGCATAATAGGAATAATAACCACTTTAAAGGATTGTTCAGAAAATATGTGTAACTTTTAACCAGGTACATGGCAAGTAATGAGTGCTTGATAGTCATTCTGTGTATTGTTTCAGAAAAGCTTTCAAGTCTAATCTAAGCACCTGTGACAGTGGAGGCAAAGTTATTCCTGGGGTTGCTCTTTAGAAACAGGTTTTACTCCCATTCTTCCATTTGAGGGAGAGCCAGACTGCATATCATATCCTATCATATCCTATCATATCAAACACATTGGTTTGCTTTTTCAGATGTACTCAAGGAAGCACAAGGGAGCTGGGGTGGAATTGATAGAGCATTGTGTGAACCATATTATCTAGCCTTTTGACCCTTAAACCAGGCCGTTGTCTTATTCTTATTCCATTCACACCCATACTCTGTCCCTACAGCCATGTTTTTCTTCTTCAGGCAAATTAAGTAGGAAATAGAAATGTGAAAGTTTTTGAAGTCAAAACCACATTCATCATTATATATTTTGAGCATAAAAAAAGACCTACTGTATTTATCAGTTTAGGAACACCATCTATTATATGATACACCCCAGTTTCATAGATGTTAAAATGTGAAAAATCTTTTTTTTAACATCTTACAGTCAACAAAGTATATTATTTCCTACTATCTGCATCCTGGGAATCTCTATTATATAACTTTTTAAAAAAGTGTATTTATTTATTTTGAGAGAGAGAGCAGAGGAGCAGCAGGGGGGTGGGGTGGGGAGAGAATCCCAAGCAGGCTCTGTGCTGCCATTGCAGAGCCCAACATGGAGCTCGAACTCATAACTGTGAGATCATGACCTGAGCTGAAACCAAGACCAAGAGTCAGACACTTAACTAGTGAGCCACACAGGTGCCCTTCTATCGTATAACTTTTAAATGAGTTACTTAGTTAGACTTCTAGAGCAACTGTTCAAGCTCCTAGTGTGATCTACGGAACTGCAGTAGCATCTGAAACTTGTTACAGATGAAGAATCTGGGGTTGGGGCCCACGTGTTTACATTTTAATAAGATCCTGGAGATTCTTACATAAATTAACATTTGAGACGCACTGTTCTAAAGCACATCTTCAGAACTTCTTAGATGGGTGGTCACAGGGGAGAATAACAGGCATCCAAGAAAGCTTTGAAGCTGTGCTCTTTATAGCGCCCAATCTTCTCCTATATCTAAGTAAACATAGTTATCTTCATAGTTAGAAAAGTCTTTACTGTATACCCATACCCAACAGGAACTGATGATCATTTCTTATCTGTTTGTTTGGTTTAATCCCCCAGGTGTGATCTACCAGGCTTTTTCTCAGAAAGAGGCTAAAGAGTTCGATGTTCAGGTACCGTGCATGGCAGGAAGTCTGGGAACAACAGAGATGATGACAGAATGGCTCGACACTCCAGTGTTGTTTTAGATGTCCTTTCCCACGTCTCACTCCTCATCTTTCTAGTAGACGTGCTAGGCTCAGCCAAGATCTATTGTTGTGACGGCCTGTTTCCATATGCTGGCCTCTTTTTACCTTGTTTGGTTAACGGAGACTTCTTGATCTTGTGTCGTCTTTCACAGTGCAGGGGGCAGTGGGCTATGCCCACCTGAAACCTGGCCTGGTGAGCACTGTCATTTGACTTTGTCACTGTGCCCCATTTACTCTTGAAGAGGGTAGGCAAGTCACATTTCATAATTGGAATTTATGGATTATATTGGGATGCTGCACACATGCTTTGTCAGTTTGGCAGAAACTCCACTGGTGACTCCTCATAATGGAGTTAACATGAAATCGAGATTTTAAAACATTGATATTCCTTTATTTGGCTTCTCCATGAAGAGGGACTACTTAGGTATTTAAAAGAAGCAAGTAATCGTCCTCTCGCAGTAATGATGATGATCATGAATCTTAGTATCTAAAGGTGCAAAGCTGAAGCCCACTCCCATCTTTACTGTGAGCTGCCTTGAAGATGAGGTGAATCACACCTTCATGCCCTCCTTACCCCTACATCTCCTCCATAAGGGAGAGCTTATTATTGACACATGAGCTCCAAGGTGTTTGCAGCTGGGTTAGTGCGACAGGGGTTCAGGAAATGGCCCAGCCAAGAGGCAGGTAGCCAGTGCTTCCTGGGGCTATGGCAGACCTAGGACAGAGGCAACTGAATGAGGAGCAGATTGGTGGAACTCCCAACTTGAGAGGCAGGGATGTCTGGAGTTCCTTCAAAATTATGCATAGTTATGACAGTTATTTTGCCCAGGGGTCCTAAGAGCCTGTGCTAAGTTACAGTGAATTGATGTTCTGCTCTATGTAGGAGAAGCTGAGCACAGGAGGCTGAGATGCACAGGCACTTCTTTCCCCAAGTGGTGCGGGAGCAGACTTAGTGAGTAGCCGTGACATGTCCACAGGGCCAAACCCAACTAAAGAGGATTGTGTCGTGGGCACAGTGTCAGAATTCCTACCCCCAAGGTGTGGCCCGTGCTGGAGCAGTAGGTGCTGCCATCTTCCCAAGAGTCAGATCACTTCCTTCCAGGCCATAGCTTGGTTCTTCTCTGAAGTCGCCTTCCTCTGGTCATGACTGATTCAGTGTTGGCATATATTTCCCAAGCTTTTCTCCCTGCCGAGGATCAGAGAAGTCTTTTCTTACACATAGAAAGGGGTTTTGGTTCTTTATCCTCAAAATAACCTCAAAGAAGTAGGGCAGGAAGTCGAGTTTTGAAGTGGCTGTCTTGTGTGGCAGCACAAATTGGCATTTGGGTGTGACTTTCGCATCTGGACAGCTATGGGAGCACATGAGTGGCTGTGTGAGGCTCCGCGGGCAGATAGATGGGTCAGCGACAGCATCCCATCTGCGGTTGCGGTGCTGTGTAAGAGGGCGTGGGCTCCCGGGCTGCCCCAACCAGAGCAGTGGGCACCATGCCACCTTGTCCCTGTGCAGCTCCCAGGCGCCCGGCAGGCCGAGGCCTTCGTGACGGCCTTCCTGAAGCGCAGCATGCCCCGCATGAGCCAGCAAGCCTGCGAGGAGCACCTACAGCGCAAGGCTGTTGTTCTGGAGTACTCTGCTCGCCGGAAACGAAAAGAGAAGAAAAAAAAATCCAAAGGCCTCTCTGCCAGGCAGAGGAGGGAACTGAGGCTCTTTGACATCAAACCAGAGCAGCAGAGGTATGCCGAGTCTTTCCTACCTTTCTATGTAGGGTGCTTAATCTTCCCTGTGTGGGCTGGACTTGGGAAGCCCAGCGCCTTTGGCAGCCCCTTTCCCATTATGCTATGGGAGCTTCTCCCACTTCAGCCACAAGAGGGCAGCGTTCCTTTACCAATTCAGACCATGTTTGGGCTTGGCTTTTACAGCGAACACAGTCAGGCTCTTTCTGTTTTACTGTTTGGCTTCTGTCCTAGCCTTAACTAATGAGACCCGTACCATAAGTGAGTCTGTTGCCCATGGCAACAGGCTATTTGTCTTTCAGCTTTCCTAGAAAAAGAGGAACTGATATTTCTTAATATATACTCTCTATAGCTTTTAATAGTACTAGACAGAATCATCCACTAGGGTTTTATTGCCAAAGAACGTGCTGCCCACATGTTGTGGAAGCTTCTGAAAGGGCCGCATCACCCTGTGGGAGGATGTATTTCTCTCTTCAGCTGACACAGCAGCCTTCCTCAACCACAGTTCTGCATACACGCGCCTTAGGACTGCCTTTAGACTTTTGCTCCAAGACCCGTAGCCAGATAGCCTCCCACATCCCACAAGACAAAGTCATTCGCTTTGTCCGGGGCCCCTGTTGCAAGAAGAACTGGCCTTTGGGTAGAGGAAGGGGCCGCTGTTGCCCAGGTTTTCCTCAGTGGCATCTGCACCAGTAGAGCCCACTTTGAGTGTGAGCCTAAGTGTCTCATCTCTCTAACCAACAGTGTCATGTAAACGGACTCCCCATGAGGCACCAGGACCAGTACTGATGACCCCAGAGGACAGCTCTGAGGCCCTCTCTCTACTCCCCTCCCTTATGTCCCACCACCTGCTCAGTCACCTTCCAGACAGACCTGCTACCTTACATGGGGACATGCATGACAGGCAGCAACTCCTGATTACTCCTAGCTTACAAGTTCAGCTCTTGTAACAGAAGACCTCAAGTAGCGGTGGCTTACACAAAGTCAGAGTTTGTTTCTCTCATGAAGAGAAGTCTGGATGAGCAGCACTCTGGGCTAGTGTGGTAAGAGTGCAGGCAGTGCCTCCCCAGGTGCATCCCGGCTGCTCTGTCATCTGTGGATGTTGCCTCATGGTCTGAGGTGACAGAGCCCCAGCCGTCAAGGCTGTATCTAGCCAGCAGGAAGGATGGAGGGGCAAAGGAAGGCAACATCTTCTTCTCACTTAGCCTCAAGAGGGTTGTGTCAGTGAAGCAACTGAGGTCCAAAAGGTGAAGGTACTTGATTTTAGTCAGGTTATCCGCAGTAGAACTAGGATCTGCACCCAGTCCCCAGTGACCCAGGTCAGGATCCTTGGCATCAGGCCATGCTCTGTGCTCTTTCGATGTTACATTGTCCAGCTCATATCGCCTAACTTTTTACTTCTTTCTGACTTTGGTTCCACAGTTACAATCTTTTTCTCCCTCTACATGAACTCTGGAAACAGTACATCCGGGACCTCTGCGGTGGTCTCAAGCCAGACACGTGAGTTGCATTTCTGAAGCCTCGCCCTTTGGGGCACAACCCAAGTCTTCTGATCACTGTAAATGCAGCCTTTGGAGCCAGTTGGCTGTAGAAGTTTGTAGACCTGTTTGCTCCTTTTAGAACTCTTGACCATGGTGCACATTAAGGGCTTCTGTTTACCTCCTAGGCAGCCACAGATGATTCAGGCCAAGCTGTTAAAGGCAGATCTTCACGGGGCTCTTGTTTCAGGTAAGTTACCTAAGAGCACATGGTCACCTGAATGCACAAGCCATCACTCAGTGGCCCCGTAGCTCTGTGCTACAGGGTAAGACACACTCCTTGCCACGTGGATATTTCCAGATCACCAACACTGAGGGTGGGAGACAACTAGCTACCTGAGCTAGTTATGGCCACATTTTGACACACTCTAAATGGTCTTTGTGTACCTTTCCACCCAAGGAGCCCCCTGCTATCCCAGAGGGCACAGCAGCTGCTGGCACTTGTCCATAGCCTTGAACAGAAAGTCCTTTCACCCACTTCCCCATGGTTTTTTTTTTTATTTTTATTTTTTTTAATTTTTTAAATGTTTTATTTATTTCTAGGAGAGAGAGAGAGACAGCGTGAGCAGGGGAGGGTCAGAGAGAGAGGGAGTCACAGACTCTGAAACAGGCTCCAGGCTCTGAGCTGGCAGTCAGCACAGAGCCCGACGCGGGGCTCAAACCCACGAACCGCGAGATCATGACCTAAGCGAAAGTCGGACGCTTAACCGACTAAGCCACCCAGGCGCCCCATACTTCCCCATGGTTTTAAATGTCAGCTATGGACTTACAGCTCCCAGGTTGTCCTCTCCGCTGCAGACCTTCCTCTGAACATCTTTGTTCATCCTGCTGTTCACTGGACATAGCCACCCACATATGCATGGACGTCATAAGCTGCACATATCCAAAACAGCTCTGGGCCTCTCCTTAAATCAGTCCTTCCCCTGGAATTCCCCATCTCTGTTCATGTACCAGCGTTTACCCTGGCTGTTCAGGCCAAAAGCCTAGGAAAGATCACGTTTCTACTTTCCTAATCCCTTACCTCCATCCATCAGTATATCCTAGTCCCTGAATCTAAGCCTCCACCATCTCACCTGGATTCCTGTAGAAGCTGCTGACATACTTCTTCCCCAACCAGGCAGCCAGAGAAGGTTTTATATGAGAAATCAGACCATGTTTCTCCCCTACTTCTTTGAACACCAGATCTAACCACACTGGCCTGGTTTCTGCTTCTCACACACCAAGCTTGGCCATGCCCCAGGGCCTTTGTGTTTGTTCCTTCTCCCGGCCCACAATTCTCTGTGTTCACAGACTGACTGCTCATTATTCAGGTCCTACTCAGATGTCACTTCCCCTGAGGATCTACCATCACTAAAACCCTCGTCCCCATTACCTTGTTCTTTTTTCTTCATAGCAGTTACCACTATCAGAAAATTGAGTTGTGTGGTTTGGTACACATTCCGCTCCTACACTGGAACATCAGCTCCCTGAGAGTAGAACCTAGAACAGTCTTGTTCACTGCTATGCCCAACATCTGCCTCAGACAGTACCAGGCACGTAACAAGTGGCTCAGTCCACTGGCTACACTGGAGCATAGGTCAGGAGAGGTGAGGGGTTGGCTCCCTGTGGTGGCAGTTCATCTCACTCGCTGCTTGACGGCCTGTAGCAAGATTCCATTCTGGCCAGAGTTTGGGAGATCGTGGAAAGACCATGATGGACAAGGGTTCCTTCAGATTCCATCAGTGACACTTGGCCCCTTCCTAGCAGCCTGTGGGTCTTGGTGGTGCTGGACATACACATGACCTCTTGGCTCCAGAGTCCTTCCCGAGACCGCCATGGCTGCAGGCCCTCCAAAGGACACCTTGTTAGAGAAACCCAGAGGCTACAAAGCCACAGGCAAGGGATTGGGACTTTGACTTCTCATCCAGCTTGGTCCCTGTCAAGCTGAGGAAATTCCCCCTGCCCAGCTGGTTGTGGCTCCCCTGGCACCAGAGGCCTAGGCCTTGAATGCCCTTTTCTTTTGCAGTCACAAAATCCAAATGCCCCTCCTACGTGGGTGTTACAGGAATCCTCCTACAGGAAACAAAGCACGTTTTCAAAATCATCACTAAAGAAGACCGCCTGAAAGGTACGTAACTGTGTCTCAGGGCATTGTGGTCTGTGGCCTCCCTGGCTTCAGCAGCCCTTTACTAGTGACTTCAGTGGGTCGGTTTGTTCTCTCACATCAGAACAGATTGCAGATATCTGCTGACCATGCAGTCCACACCTTCAGAGAGCATTCCTGCCCCTGTGGCTCTCCCCGGGGCATCCATGCACCCAGCCAGCAGCCTCGGCCAGACATGGTGGAAGGAAGGGCTGCTTGAGTCTGCCTCCAGACACCTGGGTCTACTTCCATGAATGAGACCCTTCCCTGCCCAAAGGCTGCTTCTCCCCCAGAGGAAGGGGGCTAAGCAGATAATGGGGGGAGCTTTGGTAGTGCCTGTCCCTGGAGTGTTCCAAGATCTTGCCCTTTCTGGTGACCTTTTGGGTCATCCACTCGGTGTGCTAGAGTTCACTGTTATAGCGGAGCTGGGTGTGCACCGCCGATCTGTCAAGATTTCCTTAGTCCTTGCCTGCAAATTTGAGATTTCAAAACCACAGGGGGAGGTTTTTGTTCCTTTAATTTTGGAGTCTGGTTTTTCTTGTTGCTGCCTTCCATTTCTTTATATTCTTCTCTCATTCTAAACCTCAGAAAATGGTGTGCAGGTGGCCCCAGTGAGCACAGGGCCGTGAGTCCATCTGAAGGTGACGTGGGAAGACCTGTTTGTAGCACTTTTTCTGGGAATTTGGCTTGAGCCTTTGACCCTGAAAAGTGGGTGTTGAGTTATATTTAAAGTCTGAATAAACTGGCCGTATGACCGAATAATGCCCTATAATCCTGGTGCTGCTAAACTCTGTGGGTTTCCCATTTCTTATTAGCTTACTTTCTAATACAGACATTTTAGAAATAGTTTCTGCATAAACATGAACTTACTGTCAGGATTTTTTTCTCATCCTTTTTCCTTCTTTGTTTTTCAGTTATCCCCAAGCTAAACTGTGTGTTCACAGTGGAAATTGATGGCTTTATTTCCTACATTTATGGAAGCAAATTCCAGCTTCGGTCAAGCGAGCGATCTGCAAAGAAATTCAAAGCAAAGGGAACATTTGACCTGTGAGCTCTTTCCTACGAAGACAATTGTTTGTGACCGCAGGGACTGGAACACCTGAGTGCCTGCCTTTCGGTGCAAAGGTGGCCAGGCTGGTTATAGTTATAGACCACCTCCAGCCCGTTAACATTGGCGTTAAGAACAATTCATCAGCCAGGAAAAAACACACGATACTGAATGAAGAAGTCAGGAAATATAGGGATGTTTGTGTCTAGGTGATTTTGAACTTGTATTGCTCCCATGAGAGAAAAGACTGGCAGAAAACACCAGGATTACCATGGGTTGACTTGACTAGTGGCATTATTAGATTTTCTTTTCTTTTTCATACTTTTCTATGTGTCCTGACGATCTGTGATGAATCCATTATTTATGTAATAATAAAATATCAGTAGGCACCAACAGGCCCTTGACAGGAAGGAACAGTTCCTCCAACCCAGCCAGTTTGGAAGGGAAGTGAGCTGGAGGCTCTGCCTGGGTGGTGGCTTCACTTTTGCCCCATAGACAGCTGCCATCAACCACCCGCTTCCCAGGCTCAGTTGGTGTATCTGATATGTTGCTTTACATCATGCCCACTGTCGAACTCCTTGACCTAATGGGAGTTTCCCTTGCTTTTCCAGGAAAGCAGAAGAGTGAGTGGTGATGTTGCAGAGGGCTTTGGGCTCATACACCCTAGGGATTAGAACTGGGATGGGACACGGAGGCAGCATGCCGTGTCAGGTTGTGCTTCCAATGGCTCTTCAGTACTGGGGGCTCGGACCTGTATACAGAGCATTCTATTCCTGTGGCTCTTGGGCTCCAGGGAAGGTGGGCTGAAGGGAAGTAAGACTGCAGCTCTGTCCAAGTTCTGACCTACTAGGCCAGCCTCAGTCCTCATCAGTGCCACCTCAGCCGAGCCCCTGATCCCAGTTTGCTCCTGGAAGCCTTGGCTCTTCAGTCTGACTAGCCCTGTGTGGCAGTGTGCCTACAGGCCACTAGCTGACATCCTTCTAGGCAGGCATGGGCAAGGATGGGGTGTGGACCAGCTTCCAGTGTTCGGTATTAGGAAAGCCACAGAGCTCAGAAGGACCTGTGGCCCCTTTCCTTTGAGAAGTGAGCCTTTGCTGACCAACTGGAAACATGCCTGGCAACAAACTAGCAGCAAATCCATGAGCTTTCTCTTCCTTTACTCCGAGAGAAGCAGCTTTGTCATATGTCCCCCGCGGCCTCCACACTGGAGGAGAAACACCCCGGGAAGGAAGATGTAAATACCATCATTATGACAAGAGTAGGAAGGACTTGCTCAGTGCCACTGCATCCCCCCAGAGGCCCAGAGTGTTTCTGCTTCTGTGTGGTGTCCTTGCTTGTCAGGATTGCCCTGGAGCGGCAAGGATGCTCTCTTGGTGTGGCCATCTCTGCCTGGGGGCAGGCTTCAGGCCCCAGCACCACCTCGGACAGGGGCAGTGTGGCCCGGGACCTGAGCCCTGTGCACTAAGAGCCTTGTTTTGCCATTAGAGACTCAGACTCCGTGCTCGCCTGCCCAGGGCCTTACCACCTGAAAGAGCAGAGCTGGTATGAATGCCGCGGTCTGGCTGCACAGCATGCTTTTGACCATAAAGACCAGAAGACACTGCTCTGAGTGTGTAGCGTGGTCCCTTTATTGCCCAGGTCCCCACTGAAGAAATGGCTGCTTCCCGTGTGAAGTGGCTCATCCTTCTGATAATCTGAAAGTGCCACTCTGGTCACAGTGTAGGTGCTATAACCCCCTAAAGCACATTGCTCTTGCCTTCCCTCTGTAACGTAAAAGGCGGCCAACGTGTAAACACACAGTTGCTTTCCAGAAAAGTTGTTGGTGCCACTTGCCACGTGAAATCTGTTTTTCATTTGGCGCAGACTCAAGTTCCCATGTGAGTGGCTGTGTAATTTGTAGACTTCTTTCCCCCTCTCCCCAAGGACACTTGACAAGAATCCTCAACTGCCACGAAGCCGCTGCTGTGAATGCCTGTTTCTAGAATACCCTGTTGTCCCCACAGCCCACCTGGGGGACACTAGGACCTATGCCCTAAGGTCCATGCCATCCTAGGCAGAGTGAGGGGCGGCCTGGGTCACAGCCACTGTATTAGCTTGGGCCGTCATAACAAAGTACTGCAGGCAGACAGTTTTGACAACAAAAAATTCTTTTCTCACTGCTCTGGGCTGAAAGTCCAAGCTGCTGTGCAGGTTGACGTCTGGTGAGGCCTTCTCCCTGGCCACCTCCTTGTTGTGTCCTCACAAGGCCTTCCTCTGCACACCTGCAGGGAGAGAGAGATCTGGTGTCTCTTCCTCTTAGAAAGACACCAGTCTTAGAGGTTAAGGCTCCACCTTTATGACCTCATTTCACCTTAACTACCTCTCTAAAGGCTCTATTTCCAAGTACAGTCACATTGGGGGTTAGGGCTTTAACAGGAATTTGTAGGGATGTACTTCAGTCACGGAGTTGTTCGAATCAACAGAAGCCCCAGTTGGAGCCTCTCAGAAAGGCCCCATCCCTACACTGGCCTGGCCTGCCACACCCCTGTTCAGGGCACTTGCACCACTCCAAGCCATCACCCCTGGGTTCTGTGACTGGCTCGGGCA
This sequence comes from Crocuta crocuta, assembly GCF_008692635.1. Taxonomy (NCBI): domain Eukaryota; kingdom Metazoa; phylum Chordata; class Mammalia; order Carnivora; family Hyaenidae; genus Crocuta; species Crocuta crocuta. The sequence continues at coordinate 611,034 of NW_027528608.1, forward strand.
GGAACTTAGGTCTAGCTGCCTCTCTGGTTCCAGATTCCCTCACCCTGGAACAGGGCCAGGCACAGTCTGGTGGGTGTGGGGAGGGGGACATGCATGCACAGGTGGCAGGTAGGCAGGATCCCTAGAGGGGGAGGCTTGAGCCAAGTAGCCGTGAGATGTAGAGAGTTGGGAACACAGGCTCGGGGCCAGGCCTGCAGAGAGTCGGGGAGGACTCAGGAAATCACCTCCCAATGAGACTCCGGGCTAGCAGGAAGAAAGGCGGGAAGGGGTGGTGGGGCTGTGGCTACCAGTCCCAAACTCTAGGAGGTGCCTCAGGTTCTGCCCAATTCAGTGGAGGAGAGAGGCGCTAGGGAAGTTCTAATCCACAGAGCAAAGTGTGGAATCCCACTGACCCATGTGCCTAGTCCAGAAGTCTCTGGGGCCTCACTGTCAGCACCTGGCAAGTGGGGCTATGGGACTGGATCAGCATTTCCTGAGGTGGGGATCCTAGAACTTCTGCATGAGGGCAGGACACCTGTTAAAGCATCCAGCCCCTGGGCTGCAGTCAGACGCTTCGTGTTTCTCCCAGACCCCAGCTGGCTCCTCTAGTCATTGAAGTTTGAGGATCGTGAACTCCAGATGGTGTCTAAAGTCCCTTCCAGTTCTGGCGTCTGGACTGTGATTTAAGATTTGGGACTCTCAGGATGGTGTTTTCTGGATGCTGGAAAAGATTGTCGAAAGACTGATCTCTCAGGTTCTGAAGAGTAAACATGAACATTCCCCACAAAAAGCCATAAATTATAGTAAAAAGCTTTCTTTCTGGACAATGGCTTTGTTTTAATTTAGTTTGCATTTCTTAGCTATAATGCCTAATTAAGACATCTGTTAAATGTCTATAATATTAATTTAATGGGGGGGTTCTAATAGAACTGTATTGGAATTGTCCATTTAATTAACCTCATGGGCCTTTAATGGATGTCTTAAATAGACATCATTAACAAGAGTGCTAGACAAATTAAAATTAGAGTCAATAACGTTCTTGGTAATTTTTCCTGAGCTGTGAAGGACGAGCATTGCTAAGTAGACAGATGCAGAGATGGGCAGCCCAGAGGAGTGGCGAAGCTGGCATCCCCAGAAGGGACCCACAATGTGTAAGGCCCCAGGTGAGGTTCAACCATTCTGTGTCCCTGGCCTCCCCTTCATGCACCTTCCCCATGCAAAGCTTGCTGGCCTGGTCCTTTAGAGTGAGTCCTGGATGAGGAGAAGTTGGGGCCGGGGAGAAAGATGGACCTAAATGTCAGGTAGCTGCATGGATCACGTGAGATGGGATGCATAGACGAGGACAGGGTATGACGGGTGGGGCTGGATGGGTGGAGTGGGGTGAGACAGGGTGACAGGGAGCGTGCCCATTGTGCACCCCCCCACCTCTCCACTGAGCAGTCTCACTCAGGTGAACTACACTGATCCTAAGCCACGGCTCAGTCCGTCTCTCCACATCTCACATGGCCCCTCAGGACACCTGACCGGTTAACCATTCCCTCCCTCCTGAAGCACATTCACACTCCCTGGTCCCCAGCCTCCTGGCCACTCCCTCTCTGCCCTTTCATAGATCCTCCTCCTCTTCCAAACTTCTAAATGTTGGAACGCCCTGAACTCCATCCGTGGACTCCCTCCCACCCTTCCCCTTGGCTGATTTAACCTACATCTCACAACACACTTGGCTTGGAAGATCCTATTAGCAGCCTAGCTTCCCCTAACCCCAGACTGAATCCAGAACTTTATTGTCTGCCTCCCCTAATTTGAATGTGAGCTCCTTTGAGCTCACAATGACCGTTTTGATAGCTGGTGTATCCCCAGTGAACTAGGAGCACTCGCTGACCTGGAACGGGTACTCAGTGAACATTTATTGAGGGAACGGAAGCCACTGCCCATTGACCTGGATATGCAATGGCATCCTGACCTGACATGGCTGCACAAGAATTACTGACTTTCCCCAAGTGCACCCCCTCTTCACTCCCACCTCGCTGAACGGGCTCTGTCTCCAGTTACTTAAGCCAGAAACCCAGGAGCTCTCCCTGACTCCTCCCTTGTGTTCATGCCTGCCCCTCTCCGATCTGTCATGAAGTCCTGATGGCTCTCCCTCCACGTCCTCTTTCTCTCAGCCACCCACCCACGACTTCACAGCCACGGCCCCGCTCAGCTTCCCTGCCTCCACGTGAGACCCCACCACAGCCAGGGTGACCTTTTTGAAGCAGACCTCAGATCATGTCACTCTTCTGCTCAAAACCCACAAGTGACTTGCCAGTACACTTAGCATTCTAGCTGGGTTCTGACCAGGATCGTCAAGGGCCTCCCAAGACCTAAGCCAGCTTGCCTCCCCACCTCCACAGTGTCCTGCTCCCATGCCTTCTCTACATACCTCTGTCCCACTCACAGCATTGGTACCTCCTGCCTGGGACTCCTCCCCTAGGCCTGCAACCACAAGGCAGCTCCCTCCTCCACATTCAGCTCTTCACAACCAGCTGGCCTCCCTCTCAGAGGCCCCAACATAGGGCCCTTAGCAGTGTGACCTCATCTCCCACTGCATGCAGCACTTCTCAGTAACCTTTCCTACTTGCTTATTGTCATTTTCTTTCACTAGAATGTACGCTCCATGAGCACCAGGACTTGGCCTGCCTTGTACACCATTATATCCATTGTAACCTCTGTGCAATCTAGAATGCTGCCTTCCTCATAATTAGTGTTCAGTTAAATATTTGTTGTCTGACCAAACACACACAGTGAGCCAAGGATGGGGCCCTAATGATGGATAGGGTTGGTGCACACAGCAGCGGTGACCCCCATCTGGCCCAGACAGACACCTCCTCCACTATGGCTTTCCACAGCAGAGCGGCACTGAGTCCTGAGACCCAGAGGCCACCCTACCAGTACACGCCAACAGGCACCCAGACAGCCGTAGTGCCCATGTGCCATGCAGCCCTGCCCTTCCCATCTGCCCAGCCAGGTGAGCTTTCACTCCCTAAATAGCTGTGACACGCACTGTGTGTGGCAGGCACTTCTCTGTCATTTCCAGCTGTGCCCATTGGACCCAAGGTGCAGGTGGAGGCAGGTGTGGCTGGTGCTGGGCGACCTGGTGTAACAGTCAGAAAACCCAAGTTCAAGGCCCATCTTGCTCTTGACCTTCATTTACAAACACAAATGACATAAATAAGAGAGTGTGTTGCTTATGGTAGATTCATTTAATCTATGTGAATTAAACTGTACCCCCTGCCAGAAGAGAGGGAGGGAGGAGGGGATGGAGCTCCTAGTGCCCCACCCCTCTGTTCAATGGACATTTGCCTTGCAGTGGCTGACATGGAAAAGCGTCATTAGTTGCTTTGTCTCCCCAAAATGTGTGTGACAGTGATGCTGTTCCTAATAACACAGGACCTAAACCACTGGTGTGCTGGAGGGGTCCAGGAGAACCGGTGTGCACATCTCTGCCTCCCTCCACTCGTGTTGGCAGCTCAAAACAGCCCATCGTGGGAGTATTCACACCACGCTATGCATCAGGGCTTGTTCAACACTTACCAGCACACCACCACCCTGAACTCAACCCTCCCTTCCCCTCCCCCCCACCCCCATTCAGGAGAGGCCAATGAGCACAAGCTCCAGCCCAGTGAGCAGGGCCTCCAGAGAGGGCAGGGTCTGTTCCCGCAGCTCCCTTCCCATGGGAGGCCAGACACACCACCTGAGCCCAATGCCTTGAGTGCCCATGGGCTGGGAGCTGCTGCACAAATGCAGGGTGGGGTAGAGGAGGGACACAGGGCCCACACCAGGGACACCTGGGAGATCTGGAGGTGGAGCAGGCTTCTCTTGGGACCTGACATTAAGATGAGGCTGAGCTGGCTCCAGGCAGGGACCTGACATTAAGATAAGAGCTGAGCTGGCTCCAGGCAGGAAGAGACCTCCCGCAGAGGAACCAGAGGTGGGAAGTAGGGCCTGGAGGGGAGAGTGGGGATGAGCAGCTAGCTGGGGCAATGGGCAGGGCAGCAGGAAACAAGCCCAGAGAGGGGCCAGAGTGAGGGTTGGAAACCAGCAAGGAGGCCGTGGCCTGTGAGGAACATCTGTGGCCTGGACCAGGATGTCGGCCTCAGGGATACATAGGAACAGGTTTGGGAGTACACATTCCACCCCATGAACAAGATCTTGGGTTCACAAGCCACCCCCCCAGGTCTCCAACTGAGCTGACACTCACAGCCATGTGGCCTGTAAGGTTGAGGCCCAGCTAAGGTGAGCAGAGGTTGGCCCACCCCTTAAACAGTGGGGCTAGGAGGAAGGCCAACAAGGCCACGGTGGGAGGAACGACAGTTGAGGTCTTCTCAGAGAAAAAATGAGGGGGCACATGGGCAAACAGGCAGGTGGGGGAGGAAGAAGGAACCCGGGGTGGTCAGAAATGAGGAGGAAGATGGCAAAGGTAGGCCACGGATGGAGAGTGGTATGATGGGCACATCTCCGATGTCCTCACCTGGCTTGGCTCTGTGACCTTAGGCAAGCCGCCTCTCCGTGCTTCAGTGTCCTCATCTGTAAATAAGTGTCCTGAACAAGGCACAATGAACAAGGTTTACTGCGTGCTATCATTCCAACGATGTATGGTCTCATCTTCCAAACACATGGGACCTGTCACTTGTCAAAGCTGTCCCCTCCATGGCCACACTCTTGGTAGAACCTTGGACTATCCCCGAGAAGTCAGCCCTAGTTTGCTGGCCGAAGACACTGAGATCAACTCACCCAGGATCACACAGCCAGGGCTGGATCTTGTGGCTAGGCCCCTCTCCCCAAATCAGAACCAGAGGGAGGTTCCCTTTCCCCCTGAATTTCAAGCCCCGTTGCCTGCCAGGGTGAGGACAGGTCTTTCCTTTGCAAATCAGGAACTCCTGCCAGCTCCTGGCTCCTAACAGCGTTTGCAGCAGAATTTAAACACTGCAATAACTATTGAACACCCTATTATCCGGCTGCCTAATTAATGTAAATGGTAGTTACCGTCCGCTCACCACGGCTGATGCTTCTCGGAGGAGACCCTGCCAGCCGCCCGGGCCCCATTCCAGGGGCATTTATGGTGGCAGCCCCATTCTGGCTTAGTTGAGTAACAGGTAAGTGATGGCCTAAATAATGAAGACAGAGTGTTAATGGGCCCCCAGAAGTCAGGCAGCTCAGGCTCCAGTCCCCAAATCAGAGGCATCCTCTTGAAGCTTCTTTCCTCAGACCCAAAGGCTCAACTGCTCCTTGAAACCCAAGTGGGCGACATATCCTAAGCCTTCTCACAGGGAGTCCAAGGACCATTTCTCCCGGCCTTCTGCACATTATAAAATCCTATGAGGCTTGCAGAACCCTCCCTTCAGCCCCACCTCCAAACTCCCTCCTCTCCTAGAGCTCCAGGCAGGGTTTGCCCGGGGCCACCAGGTTTTAGCACAGTCCTAGGTAAACCAGGGCAGTCTCTCTTGTTCAGTTCCCATCTCCTTTTAGCTTCTGCAGAGACAAGGACCAAACCAAATACCACCTTCTCAGAGAGGCCTTCCCAGGCCAAGCTATCTTAGTCCTCTTTCTTGCTGTTCAATCCTGGCCGCATAGTACAACCACGTAGCACACTTCCCAAATAGTACCAAAGCCCAGGCTTCACCCCCTAAAATTGCACCAGAATCCCTTGGCATGGGACCCAGGTATCTGTATGTTTTTAGTTAGAGGTAGAAAAATCTGGGTTCAAATCTCAGCTCAGACCCTTCCAAGCTGCATGGCCCTGGACAAGTCAGTTGGCCTCTGGGGGTCAGAGCTTCCTTTTTGTAAAACAGGAATATCTATCCCATGTTGTTAGAAGTATAGATGGCCAGACACACAGTAAGTCTCATTTAAGATATGCTCTGTCCTAACTCTTTCTGTTACTGAATGGATAGTTTGTGAGCTCCAAGAACCAGTCTGAGAGACTGGGCTTTGCCAACACCAGGGCTTTGCCATCCCAAACATGTGGCCCCTGTCCCTAAGGCTGGGCCAGGTGCCCCTCAGCCCAGGGCCAGATACTGGGCACCTAGGTTTGTCACATCCCTTCTATACTGTGCTATAAACACACAACTGTCTCCTTGACCATGAACTCAGAGAAATTCCCTTTAGTCCTAGGCTCAGCACAAAGGCCGGCACAATGTTAAGTGTCTAGAGAATGAGTAAGTGAATCAGTGAATGTGCCATGGCTGATGTGATCATTTCAGGGCCACCTCTGTGGACTGTGCTTCTAAGAAGTTTCTCTTGACACCCCTAGCTGGTCACCCATCTGCAGCCTGGAGCATGTCCCAGCATGTCTTGCCGAAGGTGCATGGGCTATTTCCAAAAAGCCATTTCCAAAGAACTTTAAAGAGTCTTGTAGTCAAGATAGCAGGTGGAGATCATCACTCTTTTTTTTTTTAATGAAGTCAAATAATCTATAGAATAAAATACCAAAGCAAATCACATATATGTCAGGTCATTTTGTTTCCTCATGTTTTTTTTCAACTATCTGTAAAAATGGGGATGTGCAGATGCATGGAGCACTAGATTGGGTCTATGCTAGGGAGCTCTGTACCAACACCTAGCATAAGACATGATGACAGGGGTATAAGTAAGGAAATGATGCTCAGAGGAGTGAAGGGGAATGCCCAAGTTCAGACTGGGAGCTGGACTCCTGCCTAGGTTTCTTACTCCATTACTCTGCCCCTGATTAATCCACCTTTCTGCAGAAGCCCATGATATTCTCTACCTCAGGAGCACTGTAGTGAGTATTTCTTCTCCACTGTGGTCCCATGTAGACAAGGCGCTGAGCTGTCACTCCAAGAGACATTGATTTTGCCTATGGCTATTAAGTATATCAGTTGAGACTATTTTCGTTGTTAAGTTATAGAAAACCCAATGCAAACTGGTTAAAGCAGGGATGGATTTATTGGCCCTCATGATTGAAGGGTCAGAGTAGAAGTGCCTTCGGGAATGGCTTGATCCAGAGGATGAAACAATATCTTCAGGACCCCCTCTCTCTTGCTATATCTTTGCTCTGTGTTGCCTCATCGCTCAGACAGGCTTTCCCGTCATAGCAGCAAGGTGGGTGCATAAGCCTCACTCTCTCAATATAGCTAACGTCTATCTCAGAAGAAAGAAATGTTTCTTTTTGGTACCCTTCTTCTGCCCTCATTTGAATTATAATTCCTTCACCCTCATTTGACCATTTGATCAGACTGTAGCTGAGGCATCCAAGGGGCTTATTGGCCAGACCTGGGACACATACTTCTGCCCTAGCAACACGTAGATGGACTGTGGAAAAGAGATTGTTCCTCCAAAGACACTAAGGTGCTATTTTCAAAAGAAGGGAGGATGGATGAGGTCGCCTGGGTGGCTTAGTTGGTTAAGCGCCCGACTCTTGATTTCAGCTCATGTCATGATCTCTCGGTTCGTGAAATCGAGCCCAGCATGGAGCCCACTTGGGATTCTTTCTCTCTTTCCCTCTCTTTTTCTCCCTCTCTCCCTCCCTCAAACATAAAGAAAAAATAAAAATAAAAGAAGGGAGGACGGATGTCAGTGGCAATAATAATAATAATAGTAATAATAATAATAATAATAATAAATGTCCACTTCACTGAGCTCTTAGAGGAGGGAACAGTTGCAAGGTAGCAGAGGTTTCTTGGGATAGATTGAGGTCATGGCAACTTGCCTGAGCTGAAACTACATTTCCCAGCATTCCCTTCCACGCACATTTCCCAGTTAGCAAGGGTGGGCCCTATGGGACACTGCCTGAGATTTGGGAGGTGCAAGTGCAGTGGCAGTTGGCTCCTTCTCAGAGCTCTGGAGGTCAGACAGGGTTTAGGTGTGGTTGCTGCCACATTGAACAGACCTGCTGGTTCATCTGATTGGTGTGGGCTAAAGCCAAGCATAGCACCTCCAGCCCCTGCTGGGTCCTCCTTCAGCTTCTCTGGCCCTGGGCCATGACGAAGAGTGCCAGTCCCTCCTCATGGATGAAATCAGAGGCTGGGAGACAGGGAGAGGCTCACGCAGAGCCAGGAGGTCCTCATGTTCTCCTGTTCACATCCATCTTCCCTTCCCAATCACCTACCCCTCAGGCTGTGGGTTCCAGGACCAGATACAGAAGCAATGGCTTCATGTAGACTATTTAACCAGCTCCCACAATAGGATAAGGTCAAATCCTTATAACGAATCCTTTATGACATATGATCTCCTAATGACTCTGCTCCCCTGATGGATCCCTGACAGAAACGATCCCTGAGCTGCCTGCTCTGAAGCATCCTGGTGAGCTCAAGCATGACACTTAAGACTAATGCCAAGAGCAGCCTTGAGTCACCTGCCAACGGGGACTCCCACAGTCACCCCAGGTGCCGTCAGTGGGTCTACTTAAGCCAGGCACCCAAGTGCATTCTGGAAGTAGCTTTCACTCTTGTAGAAAGCCTGGACTAGATTCACTCCCATCAGGACACTGATCGTATGGACTAAGGCCATCTTCCCCATAGCTCCTTCCCCTGGCTTATGCCAATGAGAATACCCTCAAGATGTGTATCTCACTAGTTATAGCTGCAGTCACAAGTTGTAGAGGCCTTTGTGTTGACTGGTCTGCATCCATGACCCATCTAAACAACTGCTGTAAGCCAACCATGGCCATTCTGCTCCGATGGGAGAGGGAGGGAGGCAAACCATGAGAGACTCTTGAATACTGAGAACAAACTGAGGGCTGATGGGAGTTGGGGAGAGAGGAAGGGGGGAGATGGGCATGAAGGAGGGCACTTGTCGGGATGAGCACTAGGTGTTATATGGAAACCAACTTGACAATAAACTATAAAAGAAAAAAAAGAAATGGGCATGTGGTCTCATCCTAGCCCACAAAAGCAGTTGTTGTGATTATTAGAGCTGTCTGCCCAGTATTTCCAGTTCTCCCTACCTTGGGCAGGGAAATATTTATTTCTTGGTCTCCTTGTGGTCAAGTGAGGCCATGAAACTAACCCGAGCTGATGAGTTATAAGTGGAAGCCATGTGTGTCACTTCTAAGCTAGAGTGTTTAACTACAGGTATGAGACCCTCCAGACCTCCTTCCCTTTGGCACAATCACCTACAACATCCAAGATGGCAGCTAATGCCTCTGCCTGGGTTCCTGAGTAAGTTTAGCAAGAGCCCCTTTACTGACCTGTTGTGGCATGTAGCATACATGAAAAATAAAACTTTGTCCTTTAAAGTCACTGAGATATTGAGATCTTCTTTTTACAGGGGTGTGACCTAATTTATCCTATTATACAATTTTACTGGTGGTAAGGGAGCCGTTTCTTTGTTTCTAGGAAAGAAGCATAGAAAGACAGCCAGTAAATCCCTTTTCTTCCTCTAGATGGTGCTGTCAGAGATGGGAAGCCTGGAACTCAGCTGCCATCTTGAGACTAGAAGCCAATCTGAGGGAAAGCTCCCACACTGAAGACCCCATGGCAGAGGAATGGAGATAACCAGGATCTTTGAAGATATGGCCAACTTCTTGAGTCAAGAACTCTGCAAACTTTTTTTACTTCTTGACTTCCTGTTACATGAGATAAAATTCCTTCTTGTGTAAGCCAGTTTAGGTTCCAGTTTCTGCTACTTAGGGCTGAAAACATCTTAACTGATAAATGTTGTGGACACACTTCTTCCTCAGGCAATCTTTGGAGGGTTTTAAACCAGCTTTGCCCATGAAGAACCTACACCCCAGAGAGAGAGATACACAGTTTCAACCAAGGTGTCAATTCTCTCCTCCCAATCAGAAAACTAAGCAGGACTGAATTAGGTATGATTGACCTTAACCAACATGGGTTTGACCAGCATGGATCCACTTACATGGATTTTTTTCCATAAATATGGTACCATGATGTAAATGTATTTTCTCTTCCTCATGTTTTCTTAATAATGTGTACATTTCTCTAGCTAACTTTATTGTAAGAATACAGTTATCACACATATACCATGCAAAATAGGTGTTAACCAACTATGTTATCAGTAAGACTTTCAGTCAACAGTAGGCTATTGGTAGTTAAGTACAGAAACCAAACTCAAAATTGGCCTAATAGAAAAATAATGTGGGGGGGGGGAGGGGGGAGGGGCAGATATTGGCTCATGCCCAATACCCTGGAATATGACTGGAAAGGATGGGGGCAATTGTAACTTCAGACATGGCTGGTTTCAAGGATCTAAAGGCATTGTCAGAAATCTGCCTTTCTCTTCAGTTATATTCTCTTCTATGTCAGCTTTACTGTCACTCAGGCTCCTGCCAACTGATGGTGGGAAGTATTTGGTTCATGTGTGACCAGCCTGGACTTCCCAAGATCTCTTTCCCATTAGCAAAGCAAAAGGCCTGAGTTAGGTTCTCGTTGGGCTAGCCTGGATCATGCATACATCCCCAAACCACTGTGACTAAAGAACATCATGCTCTGACTGGCCTGACTCACATCTCATGTCTATCTTGGAAGCCAAGACTGGGCTCAGTTCCCCACCCCCCCCATCAAATGGATGGAAAGAGAGAAACGTGTAGTTCCCCACAGAAAACAGGTATTTCTTTTTTTTTTTTTAAATATTTTTATTTATTTCTAGGAGACAGAGAGAGACAGCGTGAGCAGGGGAGGGTCAAAGAGAGAGGGAGTCACAGACTCTGAAACAGGCTCCAGGCTCTGAGCTGGCAGTCAGCATAGAGCTCGATGCAGGGCTCGAACCCACGAACCGCGAGATCATGTCCTAAGCGAAAGTCGGACGCTTAACCGACTAAGCCACCCAGGCGCCCCGAAAACAGGTATTTCTGGCAGAAGGGAAAAAGATTTGGAGGCAGGCGAAAATCGTAGATAAAGCTGTGTAAACATAGATAGCCTGGTGTACTTGGCTTCAGTGAGAAGGCTGGGCTTGGGCTGATGATGTGATGATGATATGTCAAGTCTTTGCCAGTCCAGCAGGTAGGAGGGGAAGGGTAAGGCCAGAGGAGGAACTGTCTTCATTTGGGTTCATCCAGGTAAAGGCCAGAAACAAGGCAAGTAGTTTATTTGGGAGGTGAAGATAAACACTGGCAATGGGGCAAGGGTCTGGGGGAGGGGTGAGACAGAAAAGGGAAGGCAGCCAACAAAGGGTGTGCTGTCAGGTGAGCTCAAGCTGCAGAGCACTGAGCTAGATCTCTCACTGGAAGATGGGGAGGGGAGCCTATCTCAGAGTAGCCCACTGAAGGGCGAGGAAGTTGGGGCATTTATCCACCAAGGCCACCTGGTGAGGGCTGTCCCCGCAGGCTGATTCTCTAGCATGGCTGGACTGCTCTGCTGGTGGACACAGGTGAGTTCTGGAGCTTTGGAGAAAGCCCACAGGTACATGGATGCAGAGTATGGCTGTTGGGCTTCAAGCTGCCCTATGTGGGCAACACACCAGTGGTGTCTGCTGCAGAACTCATGATTAGGCCTCTACCATGTGCTCCACAAGTAACCTCTTTGAATCCTTCGAAAGCCCCTTGCTGCAACCCTCACCCTCCAAATTCACCGAGGAACCTCGGGAAGAGGCCTACAGCTGGCAAGGTGACTTGGACTCCAGAACACTGACTCTGGGGCCACTGCTTTCCCCACAAACACCCAGAAATCCAGCAGGGTATTCTAGTATCCACTGGGCCCTGCAGCTTCTCAGAGAAGGAAAGCAAGTGGCCAATTTGGTGCCTTCCAATGGCATGCCTTTGGCTATGGTCACTCTCTAGGGGCTCCCATTTTGGGTCCCTCAGGTGTCCACTGTGGTCAACAGGCACGACTTCCCTTCCAAGGCAGCAGCTTCTTGCAGACTGTCTTGTCAGGAATGTTTTTCTGCAGATGCTAATGAATGGCCCTTAGTTTCCCAGGAAAGCCTCCCTCTTTTGAAGTGGCTTCAGATCTCCACTCTTGATTGCAATCTTCCCAGAGCTGATTTTGGCCACTTGGTTCTTGTTTCTGAAGTGTTGATGGATGTGAGAGGAGAGGAAAGTGAGAAGCAGCAAGCAGCACATTTGGGGCTCAGCTCCCCTGTAGAAGCCGTGATTCCAGAGGCAGTGTTTGGGTTTGGGCAATCAGAACTGTAATAGACAACAGAACTCTATCTTCTTTTCAGTTCTAAGCACAATTTACCCCCAGTTTGTGCCCTAATGTAAGCCACACTCATTCCTGCAGAAATCATGACTTGTCATGTAAAGATTGGCTACTGTTTCTTCCTGATTTGGGTTTACCACAGGCACAAAATTTTTTCTAGAAGGCTCACCCCTAATTTTTGAAATTAAAGCCTGTGGGAAAATGTGAACTGAGTTGGAGTTTAGATGTATGAACTTTTTAAGAAGTCACATGCACATGCTCACAGGCATGTGAGCATTTAGGAAGCCCTTGCCAGGCACTATTTTGAGAGCTTTGCACATATTAGCTAACTTCATCCTCACCACATCCGATTAGATCAACGCTATCGTTCCATTCTGCAGATAAGAAAACTGAGGCCAAGAGGGGTTAAGTCACTTGCCCAAGTGAAGGGGGGATTTGAACCACAGCTTGGCCCCAGGGTATGTGTGACAAATATGCTGACACATGGAAACCCTTGCCTCTGCAGACACACACTGACCCTCCCCCCCCCACACCTGTCAACAGCATTCTCACACGCACGCGTACAAACACTCCTTTTTGCTGGCTCTCCCTGAGGCTCTGCACCCACTGTGAGTCCTGATACACAGGGGCAGGAGATACCTCCCTTCTTGCAGCCTCTCCTGGGAAGCTGGGACGCTTGTCTCCTTGCTTAAAACCAAAAGCGCACCAATACCATCTTCTCATACCCTGCAAGCGACTCTGGCGCCACTGTCCATTCTGATCCCCTCATCACCTTGTGATGCAGGTGGGGTCTGTCCCTCAAGTTCAGGTGAGGAAACCAAGACCACAGTCATCTTGGGAATAGTGGGCAGGTAACCCCAGGGTGCAGATTGTTCCTTTCTTTACAGGGGCCAAATCAGGGGCTAGGTGGCACTCCTGGCCTCTCCAGCAGTCCTAGACAGGTTGATGAAGGCCCTAACTAGGTAATGGCATTTTGGAGGGTCCAGCACAGCCCAGAGCAGCCATACCAACACCCTGGGTCGGGGGCTGAAGGATGACATCGCTTAAAAAACCCAGGTGTCCTGCCCATGCACCTGTGTGCCGTACCCCCTCACTCCCTAAGAACCCGGCAGGGCCCAGCCGCACAGAACAGTTTTCCGTTTAATGGAACCCTGAGCAAGCGGCAAGGTGGCCAGCTCAGCAGCGGAGCTGTAAATCTCAACCTCCTCTCCCAACTCCTGAGTTTCTCCCTCACCCTTTGTGTGGCGGGCGGTTTTATGGGAAGACAAAAAATAAAAAAATAATAAAAAACAAAAAAATAAATTACTCAGGAATTTGTTTTTAATTAAGCAATAAGGCTCGATGGGGCCTGGCTGCTGCCTCATAAAGCCGCTCCCGGGGTGTGGGGAGGCATTTGGTCCAGATGAGTGCCTCAAATCAGCCTGGAATGTGATTAGATGATTACTCCCCGGAGTTAATACAAGATGATCTTCCCCAGAGTTGTCTTATTGCTATTATAAAAAGTCTGCAGGCAGGAGGGGAGCTCTGCTGCTTGGAGAAGATGAAAACACCGATTCTGGCTGTCAGGGCAGCCATCGGGGCTGAGTGCCCGAACCCCACACACACCTGCACCACGGCTGGCCTGCAGGGCTGGGCGGATGCCAGCATCTTTCAAAATAAACGGGTCCCTGTGCGCAGGGAATAGAATGTTTCCATAGAGAAGCAAGGGGGCAAGAGGCAAGGAGATGTGACTCTGAGATACTTCCTCCTCTCCTGTCAGAAGCTACATACCATCATGTTCACCCCCAGGGCAGCTCAGTGCATCTCACTCATGCTACAGACACTAACCATATTTTCAGCCTCCTAAATCTCTCTCTCCTCTCCTTTCTCTTTCTCTGTAGCTTCCCAGGGGAGAGGATTCTCACTTTCTGAGTCATGCGCTGACCTATGACTGGATGTGCTGGATCTGGACAATAGACGAAGGAGAACAGAAAACGAACGACACGAGAGAAGTGAAGTTGGTCCACATAATAAAAAGCTGAGGTGGGAAAAGATGAGGAAGAAAAGGAAAAGGCAGCTGCCTGGCTGTGTGTCAGGGAGAATTTGGAGGCCGGGAGACCAGAGTAGGGGAGGAAAAGAAACCTTGGAGAGTTGCCACGGTCTACTAGGAGGCGGAAATGAGCAGTGATGGAGAGAAGGAGTTTTGAACAGTTGCTGAACCGGAAGACTGTGTTTTCTCTTGTGACATTTCCTCAAGAGTCTGACCCTATATTTGGAAGTTCTCTAAAGTACTTCATGGCTGTGGCCATCTTTCTTTGACTGCCACACACACACAGACTGAGCCACGTGGGACCTCAGTTACATCTGGGTTACACTAACAAGGCTGAAGGCAAAACTGGAAGACCTAGGGATTGGAGGGTTAGACATAGGAATCCCTAGGACAAGGATTTGGACCTGCTTCTATACAGTGTAGACATGAATGCTACTGCAGGATGCAGCCAGAAGGAGGCGGAGGTAGACCCGGCGAGGTAAAGGTTCATTCGTACACATAAATAGCGAAGAGCAAAAGCTTTGGAGCTGGACAGCCCTGGATTAGACAGTCAGTTCTAGTACTTTCTAGGAGGGTGGCTTGAGAACGTCACTTTTCTCGTGTGCAAAATGAGATTGAATATGACATTGATAGTGGAACTAATTTTGTTGGGATGTTTCCAGGCTCAAGTGGACAAGAGCCCTCAGCCCACTGCCGAGCACATAGAAAATGCCCAGCAAGTGCTCACTGGTAGCACTATTGTTAACTGAAAGCTGCCCATGCCTTATGAGGATCCCACTCAAACACCATTTTTAAGGGGCTCCTAACTCAGGCCTGTAAGTCAGAGGTCACTTTCATGACCTCTAAGTCCACAAGATCTGTTCGGGACTCCCCTGAAGATGGATGGATTTCAGAGGAGTCTTCTCCTTGGTAACTGTGCTCTGGGATACTAAAGCAGAGGCTGGGGATAAAGAAGGAGGATTTTAGATGAGAAATTCACTATCTTTTCATGCTAGAGAAAAATATTAAATTGAAGCAATGGAAAAAGATTGTTTTGGCAATATTTGTGTGCCTAAAGATTGTTTAGCAAACACTAATGATATGAGGAGTGGATGTAATGATATTATCATTAAAAAACAGAATTCAAGGGACACCTGAGTGGCTCAGTAGATTAAACATCTGAATCTTGATTTTGGCTCATGGTTCATGAGCTCTGAGTCAGGCTCTGCGCTGTCAGTGCCCAGCCAGCTTGGGATTCTTGCACTCATTCATTGTCTCTCTCTCTCTCTCTCTCTCTTTCTTTCTCTCTCTCTCAAAATAAATAAATAAACTTAAAAAGCAGAATTTAAGGCAAATACACTTAAAATAGAATTTAAGGCAAAATGTTTTTTTAAAAAAATGTCTTGGGGCACCTGGGTGGCTCAGGTGGTTGAACACCTGACTCTTGATCTCAGCTCAGGATATGATCTTGCAGTTCATAAGTTTGAGCTCTGCATCAGACTCTTCACTGAGAGCTCAGAACCTGCTTGGGATTCTCTCTCTCCCTCTCTCTACCCCTCCGCTGCTGGTGCTCTCTCTCTCTCAAAATAAATAAACACTTAAAAAACTTTTAATTTCTGATTTTGATAAAATGCATAATAGATAACATTTGGAGAACATCAGCTAGGCTAATGAAAGGGGCTTCAAAAGAGAATGATTTGAATTTTGATGGGTTAAGAAAAATTGATAAAATAATTAAATGTTTTTGCAGAACTAACTCTTATGACCAAGTAGCAAGAATCAAACATTAAATGAAGGAAATCCTACTGAGTGATCAGACATTGTGTCTGAAAACATATGCCTTCTCCAAACCAACATGACTCAAGATTTGTTCACTCTAAGAATGTTCAGGCAGTTATAAGCATAACCTACGTTTTGTTAAATGGAAGATAAACACTCTCATAATTTTATTTCATTTTTGAAAGTCAAGTCACTTTTTTTTCCTTTTTTATTTTCTTATTGTGAGTTGACTCACTTTCAGGGATTTGTGTCTGAGAGTCGTCGTCCTCCGTTAACAAGGACCCCGTGCATGTATAATGAACCAAGGTATGGATGTTAGGTTTCTTTCTCCATCAGAAAATCTAAAGGGAAACAGGTCCCATAAACAGCAGACACATGCAAGCTCTTACAAATGCAACTGTGATGCCAGAGTCCAGAGATCCCTCTTACAGAGAACAGCCTCTGCATATAGTGAGTGTGGCTGAGACGGGAGGCAGTTGGCCTCAGAATATTTCTGTGAGCACAGCTAACTTTAGCTGTGCTTCTAAGGGGAAACTCAAATCAACACAAACAAGTATTGAGCAACCACTGTGGGTGTGCACATGGGGAGTGAGCCCAAGGCCTTGATCCTCAGGGCCTCAGTTTCCAGGGAGGAAGGGTCACAGAAAGACTCAGGATGCTGAGTGACAGAGCAGGAATGGACTCAGCAGGGGTGCTGTGGGGTATAAAGAAAAGTAGATGTGCCTCAGCCTCAATCTGGGGTCCAGGGGGGCCTTGCAGCCGGAGAGGGGCGGAGGGTTGGGGGAGGGGAGGACAGTCCTCCTGAGGCCTGAAGATAGGTGAAATTCACAGGGAAGAGTGTTCCAGAAAACAACAAAAATCCAGATATGAGAGAAAGACAGACCACCTGTAGGCAGGAAGCCGGCAGCCTGCCCATTGAGAAAGAACGGATGCTGACAAAGAACCACTCCCAAATCCAGAATCAGACCTTTGGGCTTCAAAGCCTCTGAGGGCTCAGGGAGGAGCAGCTTTACCGGCCACAGGTATGTGTAGAAACCACAGCTTTCCCTGACTGTCCAAACCTGGCTACAGGGTCGAGGGTGGGGGTGGGGCGGCCACAGAGCCCTGCAGCCCCTGCCCCTGGGCTCCTCTTCCCCCAAGGGGCCTCACTGACCTCTGTGGCCCCTCTGTGCAGGGATGGAAGTAAAAAGGGCCAGGCTCACCCGCTGCACTCTGACCTGAGTAAGGATGCAGGCCAAAGCTCCAACATGGAAGTGAGATCTTCCCAAGAGCTGGGCAGGAACAAACGGGAACACAGATGCAGTCATCATGACGGTTGTCAGGTTGCCATCATGTGTCTGGAGCTGGCAATGAGCCAGACACTTGACAGAACTGCAACAGGACAACCTGCTTGAGTTGGTGGTTTTGCTATGTTCATTTCAGGTAGAGTTTCTCAAGAGTGGCACTGTCGACGTTTGGGCTGTAAAATGTTTTAATATGGGGGCTGTCCTGTGCATTGAAGGACATTTAACAGCATCCCTGGTCACCACCCACTAGAAGCCAGGAGCATCCCAAGTTGTAACCAAAATTGTCTCCAAACATTGTGCAACCTTCCTGGGAGCAAAATTGCCCACAGTTGAGAACCATGGATTTTAAGCATGAATCTCATGAAGAACATCTCCCGATTCTCCAAGAGACCCAGAAGACTGACCTGCCCACAGAAGCATCAAGGTTGGTTTATATGATGAGAGATCCTATAATAATTCATGGGGGCTGTATTGTGGATTGAAAAAGAATCTCCATCATCTGCAAGTTTCCTTTCTAGACTGACAACTTAAAAAGGTGTCCCCTCTGGACTGGACACAACTTGGAAAGTGAAGTGAAGGTTAGATTTTGGCTGTCTCTCATCTCTGCTGAGCACTTTGTGCAGTGAACAACCTGCTCAACTGTATGCAATGACCTTGTAAGGAAAACTGCCTTCTGGGCTCAGAACTCGGAAATATTCCAAACCAAAGGCAAATAAATACATTCCGGTTTTAGTTAGATGCAGTGCTGCCCATTGGGAAAGTCTGTTCTATGCTTTACGTGATGAATTCAGGAAAAAATGTAAATTGAGCAAGAAAGCTTGACTCCAGATAGTCAAACGCTCTTTGGCCAAGTGAAATCCTGTCCCTAATTGACACTGACAGTAGCCAGAGACCCCATGTAACTAGTACTCATTTCAGGGAGGGGGTGGGGGAAGGGTACATGGGGTTCAAGGCAGTCTCAATACCAGAGAATGAAAACCAGAAGGGACTCACTTTCTTAAACAGGAAACCAATACTTCAAAACCACTCCCTGGTCACAATGCAGACAGCTGCTGTGTGCTTGCATTGCCCTGGAACGCCTCTGGAGCACTAATCCACACACTCTGAGCGTGGCTGATCCCTCCCAGGGAGAAGCTGCAAATTCAGTGTTTGACCTCACACACAGTGCCCTGGGCTCGAGGTGCTGAGGAACCCCCAGCCCCTGACTGGGAGGGGCTACAAAGCTTTGAAAAGCCTGAATGGTGGAGACAAATCAGCTAAAAGAGATCAAAGTGGCTGGCTGGGGGAGGACAGGAGGAGGGAGAGATCCAAGGTAAGCCTTTGAGTGCTGTTTTGTTTGTTTTTTTGAACCTCCAAGATTTAATTTGATGAAGCATTTGGGAGTTTTTGTTGCAACTGGGGGGAGGGAGCTGTTGTTTGTTTTACAGTAAATATTTTAAAGTTTTGTTAACACACGTACACTCACACATACTCTTTAAAGGGCCCTTATGACGCTGGCTGTTTCAAGTTCTCTGTACTTTCTCCTACTAATACCAGACTTTCAGGACAGCCCTGTGAGCTGTTATAGCCTGTGAGAGGGAGCTTAGGAGAGGGGTCAGTGTGTCTCCATTTGGTGGACATTTGGTTGCCCCATAGTTCCTGCAGGGGCCTGGCCATAGGCTCCAGACAAAACCCTTGGGTACCAAAAAGGCAATGCCTACTCTGGATGGCAAAGCAGTTGGGATGATGAAATACCCTGATGAACACGTCGGCAGGAGAAGGGGACATGGGTCCTGGGTACAGCTTAGTAGTGACTTTGATGGGAAATAGGAAGGGTCTTTGCCTTTGGGGTCTAGAATTGGTGTTTTTTTTGTTTTGTTTTGTTTTGTTTGTTGTTTCATTGCAATCAAAGGAAATCAAAGCACAGTGCGGCTCTAACTGGGAAGACATTCCTACATTTTGTCAAACCCAGAAGCAGCCATCCATTTCCTGAATCCCTATGGAATTTGTGGCTGGAGAAAATTAGAGCAATGGTGACATGATTGTTCTGTCTTCTGTCTCTAGCTGTGCTCCCCAGCCAGGAAAAATCAACACAGGGCCAGGTGGTTTGACCCGCCTCTGTAAGACCCTGGGGACCATGGGGACAGGAAAGCCACTAATAGTTTCCACGTCTCTTCCCAAAGCAGCTCCTGACCTCCATCTATTTGTCTCTGATTGGAAGGTATTACTGAGCTGTCCCCACAGGATTCTGTCTTCTCCCTCTCTCCCCACTGCAGCGTCAGGGGTGGGGTGAGGGGTCAGGGCAGCATTAAGAACGAAGCTCATTTCAGAAATCTTGTTTCTCTTAACTCCAGTTGCCCCTTTAGAAAGATTTTTGGCACGATATTTTCCCCGGGGGCCTTTGTAAGGCCGTTTCTAGGCCTAGATTGGTTTTGTTTTATTTGTTTCTTTCTAGCTCTATTTTATTTCATCTGGTGTGGGAGATTTTGTGTTTTGTTGTTATTGTACGTCTTTGATTTTGCTGATTTTTTAAAAATTTATTCAGAGCTCTGATTATTAAGGTTTGGGTGAGGGAAACTGTGGCTCTTGGGAAATTCCCACTTGTTGACTTTGGAAAGGGGAGGGGAAGTTCTGACTCTGGCCTCCCAGTCAGGAAATGGGCTGAAGAATTCCTAGCACAATGTAAGAAAGACCTTTACCTAATGCATTTAGGGAAAGAACTCTTGACAATGGAAAGTTGAGCGTGCTTTCTTCTTTTTTTTTTTTTTACTGCTCTCTAACAATAGGTAACTTGCAAGTTTTCCAGCATGATTTTCTTTTTTTTTTAGTTTAAAGTAATTATTTGTTTATTTCATTTGTTTTATTTTATTTTATTTTTTAGATTTACATCCAAGTTAGTTAGCATACAGAGCGATAATGATTTCAAGAGTAGAAAGCAGTGATTCATCCCCTACATATAACACCCAGTGCTCATCCCAACAAGTGTCTTCCCTAATGCCCCTTGCCCACTTAGCCCATCCCCCTACCCACAACCCCTCCAGCAACCCTCGGTTTGTTCTCTATATTTAAGAATCTCTTATGTCTTGTCCCACTCCCTCATTTCATATTATTTTTGCTTCCCTTATGTTCATCTGTTTTGTATCTTAAATTCCACATGAGTGAAGTCATATGATATTTGTCTTTCTCTGACTCATTTTGTTTAGCATAATACCCTCTAGTTCCATCCACATAGTTGCAAATGACAAGATCTCACTCTTTTTGATTGCCAAGTAATACTCCAGTGTGTGTGTGTGTCTGTGTGTGTGTGTGTGTGTGTGT
>NW_027528608.1:631602-651263 GCF_008692635.1 Crocuta crocuta
AGTAAATATTTTAAAGTTTTGTTAACACATGTACACTCACACATACTCTTTAAAGGGCCCTTATGACGCTGGCTGTTTCAAGTTCTCTGTACTTTCTCCTACTAATACCAGACTTTCAGGACAGCCCTGTGAGCTGTTATAGCCTGTGAGAGGGAGCTTAGGAGAGGGGTCAGTGTGTCTCCATTTGGTGGACATTTGGTTGCCCCATAGTTCCTGCAGGGGCCTGGCCATAGGCTCCAGACAAAACCCTTGGGTACCAAAAAGGCAATGCCTACTCTGGATGGCAAAGCAGTTGGGATGATGAAATACCCTGATGAACACGTCAGCAGGAGAAGGGGACATGGGTCCTGGGTACAGCTTAGTAGTGACTTTGATGGGAAATAAGAAGGGTCTTTGCCTTTGGGGTCTAGAATTGGTTTTTTTTTGTTTTGCTTTGTTTTGTTTGTTGTTTCATTGCAATCAAAGGAAATCAAAGCACAGTGCGGCTCTAACTGGGAAGACATTCCTACATTTTGTCAAACCCAGAAGCAGCCATCCATTTCCTGAATCCCTATGGAATTTGTGGCTGGAGAAAATTAGAGCAATGGTGACATGATTGTTCTGTCTTCTGTCTCTAGCTGTGCTCCCCAGCCAGGAAAAATCAACACAGGGCCAGGTGGTTTGACCCGCCTCTGTAAGACCCTGGGGACCATGGGGACAGGAAAGCCACTAATAGTTTCCACGTCTCTTCCCAAAGCAGCTCCTGACCTCCATCTATTTGTCTCTGATTGGAAGGTATTACTGAGCTGTCCCCACAGGATTCTGTCTTCTCCCTCTCTCCCCACTGCAGCGTCAGGGGTGGGGTGAGGGGTCAGGGCAGCATTAAGAACGAAGCTCATTTCAGAAATCTTGTTTCTCTTAACTCCAGTTGCCCCTTTAGAAAGATTTTTGGCACGATATTTTCCCCGGGGGCCTTTGTAAGGCCGTTTCTAGGCCTAGATTGGTTTTGTTTTATTTGTTTCTTTCTAGCTCTATTTTATTTCATCTGGTGTGGGAGATTTTGTGTTTTGTTGTTATTGTACGTCTTTGATTTTGCTGATTTTTTAAAAATTTATTCAGAGCTCTGATTATTAAGGTTTGGGTGAGGGAAACTGTGGCTCTTGGGAAATTCCCACTTGTTGACTTTGGAAAGGGGAGGGGAAGTTCTGACTCTGGCCTCCCAGTCAGGAAATGGGCTGAAGAATTCCTAGCACAATGTAAGAAAGACCTTTACCTAATGCATTTAGGGAAAGAACTCTTGACAATGGAAAGTTGAGCGTGCTTTCTTCTTTTTTTTTTTTTTACTGCTCTCTAACAATAGGTAACTTGCAAGTTTTCCAGCATGATTTTCTTTTTTTTTTAGTTTAAAGTAATTATTTGTTTATTTCATTTGTTTTATTTTATTTTATTTTTTAGATTTACATCCAAGTTAGTTAGCATACAGAGCGATAATGATTTCAAGAGTAGAAAGCAGTGATTCATCCCCTACATATAACACCCAGTGCTCATCCCAACAAGTGTCTTCCCTAATGCCCCTTGCCCACTTAGCCCATCCCCCTACCCACAACCCCTCCAGCAACCCTCGGTTTGTTCTCTATATTTAAGAATCTCTTATGTCTTGTCCCACTCCCTCATTTCATATTATTTTTGCTTCCCTTATGTTCATCTGTTTTGTATCTTAAATTCCACATGAGTGAAGTCATATGATATTTGTCTTTCTCTGACTCATTTTGTTTAGCATAATACCCTCTAGTTCCATCCACATAGTTGCAAATGACAAGATCTCACTCTTTTTGATTGCCAAGTAATACTCCAGTGTGTGTGTGTGTCTGTGTGTGTGTGTGTGTGTGTGTATACATACCATATCTTCTTTACCCATTCATCCATCAGTGGACATTTGGGCTCTTCCTGTACTTTCACTATTCTTGATAGTGCTGCTATAACATTGGTGCATGTGCCCCTTTGAAACAGCATACCTGTATCCTTTGGATAAATACCTAGTAGTGCAATTCCTGGGTCATAGGGTAGTTTTACTTTTCATTTTCTAAGGAACCTCTGTACTGTTTTCCAGAGTCGCTGCACCAGTTTGCATTCCCATCAGCAATGCAAAAGGGTTCCTCTTTTTCCACATCCTTGCCAACATCTGTTGTTGCCTGAGTTGTTAATTTTAATCATTCTGACTGGTGTGAGGTAGTATCTCATTGTGGTTTTGATTTGATTTCCCTGATGATGAGTGATGTTGAGCATCTTTTCATGTGTCTTCTGTTAGCTGTCTGGATGTCTTCTTTGGAAAAGTGTCTATTCCAGAATGATTTTCTTTAATACCTAGATGGCCACCAAACCCCTAATCCCAGACTTGGCCATTTTTTAAAATCTAATACATTAAGCTTTTGCAACACAGACAAATTCCAATGTAATTGGCAACCATATGAAGAACAAATGTAGGAAATACCCTACGTGTTAGGAGATTCTACATTACAGATTACGTAATTATGCATTTGACTAATATTTGTTTTCATTTTTAAATTCACGTTCTTTTAGGTTCCATGTGTTTTGGCAAATGTGTACAGTGCAACCACTAGCACAATCAGAATACACAAGCGCTTCCATCACCCCAAAAGTTACCCTCATTTTGCTCCTGTGTAGTAACCCCACACCTAACCTGAAACAATGCTGGTATGTTCTCCATCTTATAGTTTTGCCTTTTCAGAATGTCATTTAAATTGGAACATGCAGTATGGAGCCTCTGAGTCTGGAATTCTTCTAGCAGAATGCGTTTGAGATCCATCCTTGTTACTGGGTCTGTAGTGGTTTGTTCCTTATTAGGACTGAGTTCCTTTTCATTTCACTGTATGAATATACATACTTTGTTCATCCACTCAGCACTTGAAGGACATTTGGGCCATTTCCAATTTTTGGTTTTTATGAGTAAAGCTGTTATATGCATTTGTTAACAGGTTTGGTGTGAACAAAAGTCTTTATTTCTCCTGAGTAAGTACAAGTGAGGTTGCTGGGCCATATGGTGAGAATATGTTCAACTTCTTCAGACATTGTCAAACTACTTCTCCAATGGTTGTACCATTTTGCAATGTGTTAGAGTTTTAGTTGATCTACATCCTCACCAGCACCTGGTATTATCATTTTTTGTTTTGGTTTGGTTTTAATAGCCATTCAAATAGGTGTGTAGTGGTATCTCATTATAATTTTAATTTGCATTTCCCTAATGTCTAATGATATTGATCATTTCCTACGGGTTTATTTGTCATCGATATATCTTTTTTGGTAAAGTATCTACTGGGATATTTTGACTATTTTTAAATTGAACAGTTTATTTCCTTTTTGTTCAGTTTTGGGAATTCCTTATATATTATATAAAAAGAATATATATGAATATGTATCTGTTTGTCAGATATGTGATTTGAAAATATATACCCCTATCCTGTCAGTTTTCTTTTTATTTTAAAAGTGTATCTCACAGAACAAAAGCTTAATTTTAATAAAGTCCAATTTTACCTTTTTTTCCTTTCTGGATCATGCTTTTGGTGACTATCTAAAGACTCTTTCCTTGACCCAAGTTCAAAGATTTTCCCTAATGTTTTCTTCTAAAACGATTATACTTGAGTGTCTTACATTTCAGTCACCAATCCATCGTTAGTAAATTTTTGGATAAAACGTGAGATCTATCTAGAAGTTCATATTTTTTGCATATGGACATCTAGTTATTCCAGCACCATTTGTTAAAAACACTGTTTTTCCTCATCCTCTTTATGGAATCTAAGCAGGGAGGTTTGGTGAGGCATTTTTTGAAGATGCTGCTGCAGTTTGTCTCAAGAAACAGGAATAGAATGCATCATGAAAGGGGCGCCTGGGTGGCTTAGTCGGTTAAGTGTCTGACTTTCGCTTAGGTCATGATCTCACGGTTCATGGGTTCGAGCCCCACGTCGGGCTCTGTGCTGACTGCCAGCTCAGGGCCTGGAGCCTGTTTCAGAGTTTGTGTCTCCCTCTCCCTCTGACCCTTCCCTGCTCATGCTCTCTCTCTCTCTCTCCTAGAAATAAATAAAAACATTAAAAATTAAAAAAAAAGAATGCATCATGAAAGAGATGATGAGTTTTCTGTTTCAAGAAAACTTCCAATAGCCAACACAATCTTGAAAAAGAAGAACAAAGTTGGGGCATCACACTCCCAGATTTTAAACTATACAAACTATAGTCATCAAAAGAGTATGGTATTGGCATAAGAACAGACACATAGATCAGTGGAACAGAATCAAGAGTGCAGTAATAAGCCCGCATATATATGACCAATTAATTTACAACAAAGGAGCCACGAACATGCAATGGGGAAAAGGCAGTCTCTTTAATAAATGATGTAGGAAAACCAGACGGCCACATGCAAAAGAATGAAACTGGATCACTATCTTACACTATGTACAAAAATTAATTCAAAACACAATAAGGACTTGAACATGAGACCTGAAACCATCAAAGTCCTAGAAGGAAACAGGTGCTAAGCTCCCTGACATCGGTCTCGCTGATGATTTTTTGTTTCTGACACAAAAAGCAAAAGCAACAAAAGCAAAAATAAACAGGCAGGATTTTTTGTGGTGATCATAATATATACAAATACGGACTTACTCTATTGTATACTGGAAACTAACATAATATTCAATGTCAATAATATCTCAATTAAAAATAATATTAGAGTTAAAAAATAAATAAATAAAGGAGGCACCTGGGTGGCTCAGTCGGT
This sequence comes from Crocuta crocuta, assembly GCF_008692635.1. Taxonomy (NCBI): domain Eukaryota; kingdom Metazoa; phylum Chordata; class Mammalia; order Carnivora; family Hyaenidae; genus Crocuta; species Crocuta crocuta. The sequence goes on from NW_027528608.1 coordinate 636,371, forward strand.
TGAGTGTCCAACTTCGGCTCAGGTCATGATCTCATGGCTGGGGGATTCAAGCCCCATGTCAGGCTCTGTGCTGACAGCTCAGACCCTGGAGCTTGCTTTGCAGATTCTGTGTCTCCCTCTCTCTCTGCCCCTCCCCCACTCCTGATCAATCTCTCTTTCTCTCTCTTAAAAATAAACATTAAGAAATTAATTAAAAACTAAAAGGGAAATTTTCTATTTCTTTTAATTGAAACTAAAAAATTTTTTAAGATGTGAAGAGAGGGTGAATCAAAGCTCTTCAGTCACCTCAGCTGAAGAGGAGAGAGCTAAGGGTTTGGGAAACAGGCGATAAAGGGAGGGCAGAGCAGAGGCAGGATGTCTGGAGTCTGGGGTCTCTGGTGCCGGCAGTACCACCAGTACATCCTTCCAGGAAGCAGACAGCGAGACAGGAGCAGACATGCAAATGCATGAACTGGAGGGAAGACCAGAGAAGGATAAAGAAGAGGTTTCCAGAAAAGGTGGGGAGAGCCTATGGGCTACTCTGCCCTGAGACACCTGGACAAAGAGTGGGAGCTGGAAGAGCTGGGTAGAGAGTCTCAGATTGCAGAGCAGTTCCAGGAGAGCCTGGGTCAGGCCAATAGGGAAAACCCCAGCCAAGGCCGCCTGTCGGGAACTGAGTGTGGCCCCTCTAAAATTCCTATGTGGAGACCTAACCCCAGTGGGATGGGATTTGGTCCTTTGGGGGGTACACAGGCCGCAAGGGCAGGGGCCCTCAGGAATGGGCTTCGGGCCCTTATGGGAAGAGGTCAGAGAGCTAGCAAGCTCACTCTCTCCCCTGTGTGAGGACACAGGAAAAGACTGTCTACAACCGAGAAGAGTGCTGATGCTGGGATCTCAGACTTCCAGCCTCCAGGAGGGTCAGAAATAAATTTTTATTGTTTAAGATCCCCTGTCTATAATCTGTTATGGCAGACCCACTAAGACGTTGCCCAGGGTCCCCATCTCACAGGAACAGATCATTACCAGGACCCTGCACACGCAGACATTGGCTGGGAGCAGCCCTCAGGAAGTAGAGCCTTGGCATGGAAGGGGTGAATTGAGAAAGACAGTCTACCATGACCCCTGAGCAGGAGGAGGAGGGGCATCAACATTCTGCACCCAGTTCCAGTATGTGTCTTTCTCCCTGACACACCCAAGAAATTCTCAGACACTAGCCCCGTGTCCCACAATTTTACTCAATTCGGACACCGTCTAGCCATAGACAGCATCAGATCCCATGGCGTGAGGGCTCAGTCCGACAAGATCACCCCTCCCACTGCAGACACCAGGCACGGGTCCAGGCTGTCACCTGTGCTCCTGGCTGATTGGTTGGGGATCGGAGGTTTCAATGAATCCCTCCTTGGCTTTGCTTAATTTGTTATTATAAATAACATTTTTCTAACATTCTTGCACATTTACTTTGGTGGGCACATGCCTTCATTTCTCTTGGATATACACTTAGGAGCAGCATTTCTAGGCCATGGGACAGCATATATTGAGCTCAGTAGAGCTTTCCAAAGTGGTTGTAGATGGTTTTCCAGATGGTTTTCCAAAGTGGTTATATCAAGTTATACTCCCTCCAGAACACACTTAGTCTATATCTTTGCAAACATTTGACATTGTCAACATTTATAATTTTAGAAATTCTGGTGGGTGTCAAGTTCAGATTTTAAAATTCAGTGCACTGGCCAAACAGAGAGGGCCTGTGAGCCTGCAGGCAGCTAGTATGAAACCTTTGCACCTATGGGCTATCCATGCCCTGCACAGGTACCATCCCTTACCCCCAACACACACCTGGAAGTCAGGCTCATCATCCCCTTCTCTGACCACTCATGGGGAGAACTGCTTAGTCCAGGGCTGATTGCCCTACACTCGTTCCCACTGCTTTGCCCCATATCCACCAGTGGTAATATTCCTGAATTATTGCACACACAGTCCATGGTGTATATTAGGTTATAATTATGATTATCATCATCATCACCACTATTTGGATATGCACAAATGCAGAAGGTACAAAATCTAGAAGAAATAAAAGGATGTATTAGTTATCTGTTGTTGCATAACAAATTATCTCAAAATTGGGTGGCTTGAAATAATAAACACTTAGTGAATCACGTGGTTTCTGTGGGTCAGGAGTTGGGGAGGGCCTTAGCTGGATGTTTCTGCTCAAGGTCATTCAGAAGGTTGCAGTTAAGATGTCAATCTGGGCTACAGCCACCTCAGGGCTTCCCTAGGACTGGACAATCCCTTGCGTGGCTGGCAAGCTGGTGCTGGTGTTGGCAGGAGGGCCTCAGTCTCTTACCACACGACCTCTCCACATGGCTGCTTGGCCATCCTCATGACTAGGGAGAGTGAGTGACCCAAGAGAGCAAGGCGAGTTGTGTAATGCCATTTCCACAATATGGCATCTGGTTGCTGGTTGCACAGGTGCATCTTTCCAGTGTGGGAGGGAACAAGACAAGGGTAGAAAATGCTACTCCCCCTCCCCTGGGTCCATGCCACGCATCTGCCCTTCCAGAGGCCACCACTCTGACCAGTTTCTCATGAATTCTGCCAGCAATAATTTTCACACACATGCAGGAGTTCACACATACAGACACACTTTTCCACCTTACTTTTTTTGCTCAATAGATCTTGGAAATCCTTCCACATCAGGATATTCTTCCCTTTTGACTGTGATAAGCCCGGCCACTGTATGGATGTGCCATAATTTATTTAACTAGCCCCCTGTTGATGGATATTTGGGCCATCCCATTATTTCCCTGCTGTAAGCAAAGCTGCAATGAATAAATAGGAGCATATATCCTTTTGCACAAATACAAAATAATGTCTAAGAATAAATTTCTAGGAGTGGACTAGCTGGACAGAGGATCTGTGCCTTTCTCAGTGTGATAGATGTCACCACATTGCCCACCATGCAAATTGGATATAATGATAAAGGTATGGATTTCATGAAGTTTTCAAGGGGAATGGCCAACAATGTGGGGCATCCTAGGCAGGTCAGCAAGTAATTCAAATGGAATATCAGCCACTCCCATCCTTTGAAGCTTTTCTTGGCTTTCCCAGCCAGAGAGCCTCCCTTGTCCCTCTCCCACAACACATGTTGGGCCTTTTTCTCTCTCTAGTTTGCGTGCTCCTGGTCCCTAAAATTCCCATTCTTGCCTTAAATGCAGCAGATGAAGAATTCTTTGCCAGTCAGGCCCCAAAGGCTGAGTCCTTGGTGCGGAAACTGTGCTCCAAGATGTGTTATCCAACGAAGACAGTTCTCACCTGAGATGACCTCTGCCCTCTGCCCTGGGTGAGCGGCTCTCACTTCTCATGGATGAGTGTTTGCACAGCTCTGCCGCCTGCTTGGTTGTGAGCCTCCCGAGGGCAAAGGTAGAGCCTCCTTCATCTCGGGCTCCACTGCTCGGCAGTGACACAGCGTCCAAAGACTCTTTGCTGAATGAATGACCCAGAGGGAACTTTGTCACACCAGTGCTGTCAGAGGCCTCTTGCGTTATCCCATTCTGGAAACTAGGTGTGCCTAAATCATTCTGAATATTATCTTTAGATTCAACATTTATTTTATCCATCTGAAGCATTTTTCAAAGGACAATTGTTTCTCTTCTCATTTTTCCTCATTTTTGCCTTTGGTCTGGTCAGGGCCTCATGAGGACACCAATGATGGGAAGCGGGCACAATAATGCCTGCAAACGTGACAAGGATGTGTAGACTTGTCACACCTGGGCAAACACACACATACACAAAGGGATAAATATTGACGCTGCAGAGGCAGGGATGTGGGGGAGGGGAAGCCAATGCTCTTTTGTGGTTTCAAATCCAATACTTGAGCAATTCCAAATCCAGCAATCTGGAGAGAGTTTCTTATGAAATCAGTTTCTAAACCTTTCAGGGTCTCCTCCCTTAAAATCAATCTTCATAACTATTCAAATAGAAATCTTTCCCCAAATGTCCCACATTTCCATGGCTTTGAGACTCTGCCTCAGGTGTTTTATGTGTATTACTGATAAAGAAAGCAGCATGTAGAATCATGGGAATTGAACCAATTTGAAGTTGAGTTCATGACCTGCCCATTATAAGTAGCACAACCACTGTTTCCTTTTTTTCCCTTTACTTGTTTCCCCAACTTTGTTTTCTTTTTTTTTAGTTTCTTTATTTTTGAGACAGAGGGAGAGCACAAGTGGGGGAAGGGCAGAGAGAGAGAGAGTGAGAGAGACAGAAAGCAGGAAGGAGACACAGAATCTGAAGCTGTCGGCCCAGAGCGAGACGTGGGGCTCAAACCCACAGACTGTGAGATCATGACCTGATCTGAAGTCAGATGCTTAACTGGGCCACCCAGGAGCCCTGCTGGTTTGAGTATTTTCAAACCATCAGAACAGTTGTAAGAAAGGCATGATGAACATCTGTAAGTCAGGGGTCTGCAAACTCTTGTCTGTGGCCTGTTTTTTCATGACCTGTGAGCTTTTATATTTTTAAGTAGCTAAAAAGAAACTCAAAAGGAGAAGGGCGTCTGCGTGAGCATCCACTTCAGCTCAGGTCATGATCTCACAGTTTATGAGTTCGAGCCCCACATGGGGCTCTCTGCTCTCAGCACAGAGCCTGCTTCAGGTCCTCTGCCTCCCTCTTTCTCTGCCCCTCTCCAGCTTGTGCTTGCTCTCTCTCTCTCTCTCTCTCTCTCTCTCTCTCTCTCAAAAAGAAATAAACATTAAAAAAGGTTGTTTTTTTTTTTAAAGAAAAAAGGAGAATAATGTTTCATAACACAGGAACCTGATAGGACAGCCAAACGTTAGGGTCCCTAGGTCAAGTCTGCCCACGGGCCTGCGCACTGTCCAGGGCTGCTCTCACTGCGCAACAGCAGAGCAGAACCCCTGCCGGGATCTTGGCTCACAGACACTACAATATTTACTATTTGACTCTGTACAGAAAAAGTCTGCTGACCTCCTACCTAGAGTCCTCACCTGTTAATACTCAGCCCCATTTGTTTCCGTCTCTCTTGCTGCAACACTTGTGTTGGTCTTGATACTTTGCCCTAAATGCTTTGTGCCTGCCTCACTTTCTTAGACCCAAAGTGGGGAAGGGCAGGTCCAGCCTGAGTAGAGATAAGATTAATATGAAGTATGAAGTATGTAGCATACAGTGCTTGGCACTTAGGCAAAACTTGAGAAAAAGATCTGAGATAAATTCCTGGCATTTTCCACTGAGGTGACTGCCGGAACTCCTAGCTTGAAAATCATAAGCCTTGGCAGTTTCCTGAAAGCCTGGCTTCTGAAGTCTGGAAGCCAGCTTTCCCTCAGAAAGGGCTTCTTACCCGAGGAGCAAAAAAAGCCTCAGGGAGACCTCATTTTTTCCACAGCTTGTGGCTTGGCTGAGTCAACTTCTGCCTTTCCCTGAGTCACGAGTTTTTCCTCGTATTTGGAGGAGCACGGCCCTCCACCCAGGTCCTCTCCACCCACAGCTGGTCCCTTTTGGGAAGGGGTGGACGACTAGCTGGTCAGAGTCTGTGCGACATCCAGGGGATTTCCCAGCATGCCACCCAGATCCACACAATGGCAGTGCTGGAAGAATGGACAGATGAGGAGATTGAGGCCCCAGTGGGCCCTGGACCAGCAATGAGACAACGCTAGCTGGGGTCTCCCAACTCCGGGACTAATGGGTGTGTCTCTTCCCTCTGGTTTTGCAGAACCAGGGAAAGGCCTCCCTTCCTGGACACCTGCCCCATGCCAGGTGCAGTGCTGGGTGCCAGGGCGCTGTTGTAAACAAGAAAGCCTGCCTTCAAGGGCTTTCCAGCTCCCTTCCCATGGCTACCTCACTCTAGGCAGGGCCTACTTTCCCCAAGAAGCCCTTCTTGCTAGGATGTGGGGACCTGGCGCTGAAGCAGGCATGGAACATGGCCTTGAAGATTCACCTCGAAGTCCCCCTTCAGCACCACTGTCCCCTGGCAACCATCAGTGTGTACATCTGAGATGGCATTTCCCAGTGTCTCCATGTCACAACCCACCTCCCTGGTTATAAGTCAGCCTCCGGGATCAGTGGGTCTTGTCTCCTTCTCCTCTGTACTGTATGGAGGCCTGCCTATACCCCCAGGGCTCATCAATTCAAGTGCTTATTCAACTGGAGGCACATAAATTGGCAAAGTGGGGCAAGAGGGGAACCACAGAGAGAGGGGGGACTGCAGTGAACGGGGTCACATGCTCCATCTAAATCCTGAAGGTGAAAACCTGATTTTTATATGACATCTTTCAATATGAAATGTTGGCAATGCAGTTTATAATGTTTAAATACGTTTATGAGGCCTTAGCTTCTGTCAGACGCTCAGTAAACACTGTCCTTGCTGAGGAGGTAACAGCAGAGAAGGTGGTGGAGGTGGGGATGTGGGCTCTCCAAGGCCACATCGGTGGCTTACCACCTCCACCCTCTTCTTTCTTTAGGCCTCTCCTTCCCTTCTCCTTCCCTGCCTCATCCCCTTCCCTTCTTAGTCCAGGTCCTGGCCTCACTCCTCTTGGGCTGGGAGAGGTACTTCCTCACCTCACAGGCTCCACGCACACCACCCCGGAGAGCAGGTCACCAGGTCACCACTGATCAGCTCACGCCTTCGTGCTCCAGCCTCCAGGCAGATCCAGTCTGGCTCCTGCTGCTGTCTCTTGCCTTGGTCCTGGCCCGCAGATTCTGCATGGGCCTGAGCCAGCTCCTCTCCAATGTGCCCAGGGTCTGCACTCTTTGGCAAGACAAACTGCATCAGACATTTACTGTGTTTCTACTAAGTGCTGAACTCTGTTCTCAGCACTGGAGACAAAGGAATGAAGAAAGTGAGTATAGTCCAGCCCATGGGGCTCACAGCCTAGGTGAGAGAGACCAGCCATGGACATGTAAACAAGTGATCTAATACAATGCCTTCGGGTTGGAGAAATACTTTACAAAGTAATAAAACTGGGTGAGCTAGTTGAGGGTGATGGGATGGAGGCAGGAAGCTGCTCTGGGTGGTCAAGGAAGTCTCTGAGGACATGGCAGTTTGAGCTGAGAGTTGATCGCCAAAAATGCAGCCATGGGAAGATCTGGAGGCAAGGGAAGTGCAAAGGTCCAGAAGTGGCTTAACAGCCTTGAGGTGGGAACAGTCTTGGGGTTTTGAGGAACAGGAAGAAGCCAGTGTGAGATAAACTGCCAGGGAGGACGGACCTCCTGAGTGGTGAGGCTGGGAATTTCTGTCCAGTGTCCTGGGCTGCACGCGAGGGCCTGGGCGGGGAGGTCCCTGCTGGTAATGTTGGAACGTGTGGTGGGTGAGTACATGGATCCCATTAAACTGGACTCACTGTATGTTTAAAAGTTTCCACTATAAAAAAGTTTACATTTAAAATAGATTAAATGCTGCTGATTTTTAATATTATGGTTATTAATTTATCGGTGGCTGAGAGCAGATGACTGTGTCAGCTAGCAGCAGGGAGGCCAGCCCGAGGCAGCACACTGCACGATAATTCCGCCGCTCCCCTCCCTCCCCCAACTGTTCGGGTGCCCGCAGCGAGGACGCGTAAACAGCGGGGTGTGAGCAGCTAGGGTGCCGAGCTGCGGTGTGCGGCTTGCTGCAGGGGAAACTGGTAGCAGAGGACTGGGGAATTCAGACTGGAGAACCAGCCCCAGGAGATTCCAGAAAGTAAGTTCACGCGGGTCCGGCCGAATCTCGCTCGGGACACCCCGCCCGCGCACCCTTCCAGGGCACCCGGGAGGCGTCCAGGCTCCGCCCCCGCCCTGCGCGCCCGGGCTCCGATTGGTCGGGCCGCAGCGGGGGGCGTGTCCGGCTAGAGAGGGCCAGCGGTCGCGCAGGCCCCGNCCGCCGCCTCCAGTCTCTCCGGGCCGCCCTGTCCAGGTGGCTCCGGGGCTCGGGAGCGCGGCCAGGGCCGTCTAGGACCCTGACCCCGAGCAGAGGCGCGGAGAAGGGCGCGTACTGCTGGTTGGGAGTGCCGGACAGGGATAGAGGCTCCAGGGAGAGAGGGGTGAGCTCAGGCAAGGGAGCTCGGCGGTCACAGCAAGATCCCCGGGCATGCACGACGGGTGAGCGGAGGAGATCCGGAGGCGCCAGCGGTCCTGCCCGTTGGGCGATAGGGATCTCCGCACGCCCGTTTTCCAGTGATGGTTCGGAGAGAAGTGGCCTGACGCCGTCGTCGTGGTCTCACTTCTTGGTCCCGGTTTTCGGGGTCTGCACAAGTGGACCGAGACCACTGTCCCATGGGGTGGGGGGGTGGGGGAGGGTGGCAGTGCTTTCCGAGTGGCCTAGGTCCTCTCTGGCCACTCTCACAGAGGAACAGTCTGGCCCCCGTAGCGTTGGAATTTGTGACTTCTGGTAGGAGTTGTCAAAGGAAATGGCTGGCTTAATCTCCCATTTCAGAGAAAGTCACTGAGGCAGGCCCATAGAGATGGCAATTCCTTCCCACCCTTGGAATGAGCTGGAATCTCTTTCCCTCTCTCTCTCCCTGAACACGGAAGAGTTAAGCAGGGGAGTGGTGTCATCAGCCCCTTTTGCAGGTGAGAAGATGAAGGTTCCAAAGGTTCCAAGGTTTAGAGTCACTCTGAAACTTGATCTCCACAGTCCAAAGAAAATACTCATTTGCAATCTGAGCAGAGCTGTTATCTCACCCCAGAGGGTCAAAAGCCAGCAAGGAGGGGAGGATCCTTGCTGGGGTCATTCTTGGCACAGTTTCCACTTAGTACTGGGGTATTCCTGGGCACACAATTTCCACTGGGGGCTGTTTAACTTCAGCCTGTGTCACCACCCGTCAGCCCCTGAACAGGAGGTGAGGCAGCCCAGCTGAGCTAAGGGACCTGCCTAGGCCACCCCAAGGGATCCCTGGCTTGGGGCTGGAGGGTGGGCTGAGGATCAGGCATCTGGAGGGGGCCCTGCCCTCTGGACTTCAGGATTTATGATTCTGTCTTCCGTCAAGAACAAGAGCCTTCAGCAGCTCATGGTTATTTTTGGAGCTAGGCCCTTGGGTAGTAATTTTGATGATGGAGGTGTTACTTTCCCCAGTGGAGCTTTTGTGAGGATTAAGTGAGATAAGACTTATAATGTGCTTACTATTGTACCTGGTGAACCCGTAAGCTCCTAGTTAATGGCACCTCTGGTTTATTTTCCTTATTACTTTTTTTTTTTTTTTTTTTTTTTTCACGGAAGAAGGGCCTCCAGGAAGCACGGGGCTGGACAAGGCTGAGGGGCGGCCCCTTCTGGAAGGAGAGAACATTTGGATCATGGCACTCTCCTCAGTGTATTTGGAGAAAAACTCAGACCCTCATTTTGGCCTCTGGACCTCCAGGACTGGCTTCTGCTGGCCCCTTTGACCTTACCTCATACCCCTCACTCCTTCCTCCATGGGTCAGATTCTTGAGCTGTTCCCAAGGCCCAGAACGTTCTTTCCTCCAGCCTTCGCATGACTGACTCTGTCACAGTATTAAGGCTGGTGCCAGGTTAACTTCCTCACCAGGCCTTGACTCACCCCCACCCCTGCTGTGCCAGGCAGGTTCTCTGCCTTTTTCTTCATGGCACTTAGCACTCAGAATCAGAAATTACCTGTTGATTTACTTACTAGTCTGGCTGCCCCACCAGGAAGTCCATTACTAAGGACCTGTCCCTAGTTCCTCGCTGTAACCTGGTGCAAAGCACAGTAGGACTGTGTCTGGCACATGGTAGGACTTACAGTACATATTTGGAAGGTGAAATCAAGGAGGTGTGGAAGCACAGTGGGCCTGGTTGGGGCTGGAGGGAAGGAGGGGCTGGTGATGAATCAGCCTGGCCCCAGTCAGAAGCCAAAGGATAGTCCAAAGGGGCAGTATCCAACCCCCCCTCTCTGTAATCTTGGCCGGGTACCTCCCTCTCTTACAAGCAGTGTCCCCAACTGTAACTCTAACAGAAGGGTGGAGCTGGTGTCCCTCCTAGGTCCTGCTTTCCAGGGTTCCCAGGGTGGGGCCCCAGAGATCTCCCTCAAATCACAAAGGCTGTTTCTGAGTGGAGGAAAGGAGAAAACAAGTTCCTTCAGGCCACAGCCGTGTGTCAGGTGAGTCCCCGGAGTAGGTGCATTATGCATTTAGCAGCATGGGGTGGTACAGATCAGGGTTCTGCAAACCTTTTCTATACGGGGCCAAATGTAAATATTTTAGGCTTTGCGACCAGCCTCTGTTGCCATGTTCCAATGAACTGTATTTAGAAAAGCCAGCAATGGGTCAGAGTTGAGGTAGGTTTGACAGACACCTCGCCTGTCATGCACAGAACCCTGGCCATCCAGCAACACTTGGGGCATGGTACCTTAGACCTCAGTGTTCACCGAGCACCTTCAGCCCAGCTCAGGTGGTGGGATCACTTGTGTTCAAGAGGGCCAGCCCAGGAGCCTGGTACCCTCCCAAACCTTCCAAAAAAAAAAAGGCAGGTCAATTCATTTCCCTGCTGTCAGACACTGACCCTTCAGGAGCGTCCACCCTCTGTCAGCACCCTGGGTACAGAGGCAGCACAGGCACTATCCCAGGGCCAGAGGCTAGAGGCAGGAAGGTCCCAAGAGGACTGGGTCAGCTCTCTGCTGCCCTGTCCTAAAGGAGAGAGGTTCACTTCTTTGATGAGAACAGTAAAAAGGAGGATTCCCCATCTGCTTGGGTGAAAGGCTGCCATATTTACCACGAAAAATGTCTAGGCCATGTCAAACCAGGCTGTGACATTACGGTTGTGGGAAGGGTGGGCAGATATGGAGGGAACCCCAGGAGACAACAGTCTGCCCAGCCCCTCACTCAGCCTGGGACCCGCTATAGGCTCATGGAAGAGAAGGGCATGCGAGCCTTCTGGATACCCCAGTCAGCGTGTGGGATCAGCTCAGAGCCCAGATCCCTTTCACAATCACCTCCACCCTCCCTGGGCCACATTTTGTTGCCAGCAGCTAGACAGGGGCCATGAGGGCCTGGAGAGGGTCTGTGAGTCATCAGCTGGGGACGAGCAGTATGGGGGTCTTGCGTGAGGCATGCTGACACCCCCACAAGGGACAAGGAGACAGTGTTGTAGGCCCTCCTTTGCCTGAACCTCTCCCCTCCCTGGGTGCTTCCCTTCACTGCCTCCACGCCCCCTACCTGGCATGGTCAGAGGGGGTACCTGGCTGGCCCCTTAGAACTCACCAAACCCCACAGGGCCAAGTGGGGGCCATCTGCTGTCTTCTGTCTTGGCACAAAGTCTGTCTGCCTCAGCTGCCAAATGTGTTAAGCCTCAGTCTGTGGTGGTAAGATTGGGTTTTCATCCAGTTCTGCCAGACAGCCTGACACACAGGTGTGCTTGGAGGGAACAGGCAGCACCCTTTGCTCAGGGCTTCTGGCCTCTCCTGTGTCCCTGGACCCTGACACTGTGTGGTCCCCGCCAGGTGACCCACTGCACATGCTGTAGGGCAGAGCCCACAGCCAGTAAGCTCAGAGCTCCTGATGCAGACACTGTCCTGTCCCTCTTTTCTTTTTGAGGACCTTAAATTTAGAGAAAGAAAAAGAAGCTCAACTTCCCACTTCCTGGAATTGGCTGGTTTTGTGATTTTATCACTATGCTGCTGCTTTTTTTTTTTTTTAATAAAAGAAAGAAAATATCATAAAGGTGAAGTCCGACTTGATCCCCCCCATTCCTCATCACATCCAGGTCACCCTTCCCCAGGCCACTTTCTCCTGACTTTGGTTTGGGTCCATCATTTTTTTTTTTTAACCTTTAACATTTTTAAGTGTACAGGTCAGTGGAATTAAGTATATTTCCATTGTTGTGAAACATCTCCTGAATTCTTTTCATCTTGCAAAACAAACTCTATACCCATTAAATAACAACTCTTCTTCCTTCCCCTCCCCCCAACCTGGGCAACCACTTTTCTACTTTCTGTCTCTATGAATTTTACTACATGGCAATGCTTCGTGTAAGTGGAACCAAACTATGTTTGCCTTTTTGTGACTGGCTTATTTCCCTGAACACAAATGTCTGCAAGCTCCATCCATGTTGTAGCAGGATTTCCTTCCTTTCTATGGGAGAATGGTATTCTGTTGCACATTCTGTTCAGCCATTTGTCCGTCGATGGACATTGGGTTCTTCCATGTCTTGACTATTGTGACGACCACTTGGAGACCCTGTTTTCGTTCGTTCTGGTATCCACCCAGGAATGGGATTCCTGGATCATGTGGTATTTCTATTTTTGATTTCTTGAAGAACCCCCATCCTCTTTTCCTTAGTGCTACACCAACTTACATTTCCAGCAACAGTGTGCTGGGGTTTCAACTTCTCCACATCCTTGCCAATACTTGCCTGGGGTTTGGGGGCTTTTTTATTTTTTTAATAGAAGCCACCCTCATGAGTGTGAAGTTCCATCCTGTCCATCTTTATTCAGAAATCTAGTTCTTGAACACTTTTGAAACGCTGTGTGATATCTGCATATAAGTGTCACATACCACTCGGCAGGTTGCTTTTTCCACTCAGTGCTGGATGTCTGTTTTCACTCCATGTTGACCCACATAGATTGGGTGAGTCATAGTAACTGCTGACAGTCTTCCCTTGTACGAGTGGACCTGGTTATTTGACCCGTTCCCCTGCTGCTAGGCATCTCTCTTGTCTCCACTGCAGGTGCAATAGTCCCTGGTCTTGGTGGTCTCCCTCTATTGAGCTCTGAGCTTTTCCAGTGCAGCCCTCATCCAGCCCATCTCAGGGTCCCAGCATGCAGGCCAGGGGCCAGAGGGTGGCCTCTGGAATTTTGCCAGGTTGTCCACAGCAGGGACCCAGTGAGCAGTCCTGGCAGGACAGCCCCAGGGTGTCACCAATAATCAGCTAGATTTGCAACACACAGCCAAGATTAGCAACCTAAAAATAGTTGTTCTTTCATAAGGTGGTGTGGGCAGCACTTCTCAGGATGCCTTGTGGTCTGAAGGGGGCAGGTGGTATGTGACTCAGGGGGCCGAGCACCCGTCTTGTGCAACGTGTTCAGCCTCCACACGGGGCCTTGCTCTGGCTTCTCATAAGTGGTCTGACTTATAGAACTGCAGTGTGGTGACCCAGAAATACCACATGTGTGATCAGCTTGGCCAGGGTCATGCTCTGTGTGCCTGTACACATGGTGTTGGCAGTGAGATCAGCTCTTACCTGCTTCCTCTTCAGAAGTAACAGCTGACTCACACATGGTGGGCCCTCTGGGAGCTTTGGAAAGGTTCTTTCATTCACTAGCGACTTACAAAACACCTACTCAGCACTGTTCCAAGCACTGGGGACACTATAGCAAACAAGAAAAGGCTCCTACTCTCATGCAGCTTACAGCTGAGTGAGGGAAATAGGACACACGTAAGCTAATGATAGATAGACAAAATATTAAGTCCTGTAAAGAAAAAACGAAACAGGATAACATCTTAGAGAAAGGGTCACCAAACTTTTAGTGTGAAAGACCAGATACAGCCCGTGGTCTCTGTCACCACTCGTCATCCCTGACATTGGCAGCATGAAAGCAGCCACAGACAATTGTAAATGAATGAGAGTAACTGTGTTCCAATAAAACTTTATGTACAAAAAACAGGCCATGGGCCAGATTTGGCCCTCAGGCCATAGTTTGCCAACCTTGTCCTGGATTTGGGGAGAAGCTACCTGAGCTTCAGAGACCCTTTCTGAAGAGAGATGAGAGCTGAGAGCCGAGTCACAGGAAGGAGGCAACATGGGACAGCCTACTTCAGGCAGGCATGATGGTGCCTTGCTCCAGATTCAATGGTGTAACTGTGTGGTGAGAGGTAGGCAGCCTCTGGCTCAGTGTGAGAGATAAAAATAGTGGAGCTTGCTTATGGGTTGAATGCTGAAGGTACAGGAAAGAGGAAATTCAAGGATGAGTCCTAGGTTAGGGTGAATGGTTCTGTTTATGGAAAAGAAGAAGAGCTGTAGGAAAAAGCTGGGTTTGTGTTGGTCATGTTGAATACAAGAACTGTCTTAGATGAATGGGTGAGAAATCGCATGGGCAGGTGGACACCAGTGCCCATAGCTCAGAGAGAAGCCAGGACTAGAGGCTTGACCTGGGGAATCAGTAGGATTTGGGTGGTCTTCAAAGCCATGAGTCTGTAGGGTCAGGGGCCTACATAAAATCTGGGCCACCGACATTTTGTGCTTGGCAGAGGAGGACAGAGTGGGCCTCACACTCCATGGAGGAAGGCACTGTCTCCCAGGGTACAAGCTCTGGGCCCTCTACTTACTGACAGAGCCTCAGTTTCCCTCCTGTCAGTGGGGGATTCTACCTCCTAGGATTGATGTGAGGAGTAAATAAGATAGTCATGTTTGACACAGAGAAAGCACTGAGCACATGATACCTGTGATGATGGCAGTGGGGACACTGAGCTCACCGCTGAGTGAGTAGGTTGGAGGTCTGTGATGGTTTGGCTTGACAGATGGGGGAGATAGTGCTGGATTAGGTATGCAGACACCTGTTGCCTGGCACTCAGTGTCCTGGTACATGTACCTGCACCCTTCCACCTGGGGCAGGCCCAAAGTGCCAGGTCCTTGGGGCCCCTGTAAGCCCGTGATGGGAGTTGGGGCTCAACTTGGGTGAACAGCATTGAGACATGTCCTACCCTGTATCCCAAAGCTCCCCAGAGAGTTGAGCCCCTACTGCCCACAGTGGTAACCTGGCTCAGCCACATATCCCATCCCCAGCTGGCTTCCTCATGCCTCTTACTGGGGAATCCCCCTTCATCTCTCTGAAGCTCCTTGTCTAAGAGTTGGCTTCTGGGACCCTGAGTGTGTTTGGTTGGGTTACAGTAGGGTAATGAGTGGTTTGTCTGGCTGGGTGGGTTCAGTGAGTTGGGGGAGGGGTGGGCAGAATGGTCCCACCACCATTCCCCCCACAACCCACCCCCCCTCCACCACTCC
>NW_027528608.1:651803-787180 GCF_008692635.1 Crocuta crocuta
TGGCAAGCTGCTGCCTCCCTCACCTGCTGCTCCTCCCACAGCCAGGCTGCCAGAGAAGATGGTGGATTACCTGGCCAACACGGAGATCAATAGCCAGCGCATCGCAGCGGTCGAGAGCTGCTTCGGGGCATCCGGGCAGCCTCTGGCCCTGCCAGGCCGGGTGCTGCTGGGTGAGGGCGTGCTGACCAAGGAGTGCCGCAAGAAGTCCAAACCGCGCATCTTCTTCCTCTTCAACGACATCCTGGTGTACGGCAGCATCGTGCTCAACAAGCGCAAGTACCGCAGCCAGCACATCATTCCGCTGGAGGAGGTGACACTGGAGCCGCTGCCTGAGACCCTGCAGGCCAAGAACCGCTGGATGATCAAGACAGCCAAGAAGTCTTTCGTGGTGTCGGCCGCCTCCACCACGGAGCGCCAGGAGTGGATCAGCCACATCGAAGAGTGCGTGCGTCGGCAGCTGATGGCCACGGGCCGCCAGCCCAGCACGGAGCACGCGGCGCCCTGGATCCCCGACAAGGCCACGGACATCTGCATGCGCTGCACGCAGACGCGCTTCTCGGCCCTCACGCGGCGCCACCACTGCCGCAAGTGCGGCTTCGTGGTCTGTGCCGAATGCTCCCGAGAGCGCTTCCTCCTGCCGCGTCTGTCACCCAAGCCCCTGCGTGTCTGCAGCCTCTGCTACCGCGAGCTGGCCACCCAGAAGCGGAAGGAGGAGGAGGAGGAGGAGCGGAGCGCGGGGTCGCCCCGGCAGCCGGCCTACCTGGCCGGGGCCGTCTGCGGAGCATCCAGCGGGGACGATGATGACTCTGACGAGGACAAGGAGGGCAGTGGGGACGGCGACTGGCCCAGCCAAGTGGAGTTCTACGCCTCCGGGGTCTCCTGGTCTTCCTTCCACAGCTGACCCGGATCTGCAGCTGTGTGGGAGGGTCTCCCCATCCCTGCTGCATCCAGTCAGACTCCATTGCCCGGGCCCCTGAGGGAACAGAGTTCCCAGGCTGCCCAGCAGCCCCCCGGGACCCTGCCCCATGGGTGGGAGGCTCAGTGGGAATGGCTCTTTCTCTCTGGGACCCCAGTGCCTTTGTGCTAGACATTGGCATCCTTCTGTTCCACTTCAGGTAATTCTCTTTCGTTAGCAAACCCAAACACTCCGGCCTCTTGAGAACAAATTTATTTCTCAGCGCTGTGAGCTGTAGCCCCAGATGACCCCTTGACCGAGACAACCCCAGGGTACCTGTCAGGACCAGAGGGAAGGTAGGACTGGAGGGAGGTCCCCTGTTGTCTGAGGACTTGCACCACAGCACCTGCCCTTGGGACAAGCATACCCCCAGGGAAGACTGGGCGTCCTAGAAACCACGGTCTGCCCATGCACCTTGCTGACTGCCTTGCTGGCTGAACCTCGTCAGGCCAGGCGTGTGCACTTACCTTGAGCCAGACAAGAGAGCCGTGCTCTGGGGACCAACCAGGTTTGGTGCAGCCTGACTCCCACGGATCCAGGGCAGCCTGCCCAGGCCTCTGGCCCCATCTCACCTCTGTCCAGTTGTCCAAGTGTCTGATGCCTCTCAGTCCAGTCCTCCTCTCTTCCTGTGGCTGAGGAAGGCTGCGTTTTCTGCTAGGATTCTTAACTGCAAGTGACAGAAACTCCCCCCCCACCCCAGACTGATTTAACAATAAAAAGAATGTTTATGGACTTGTGTGGTCAAAAAGTTCAGGAGGATTTTGCTTCAGACAAGGTTCATGGAGGGCTGAAACCATGCTAGGTGGCAAATGTCAACAATCGTGCACCACCCTGGGTGTTCCTGGGAACCCTGCAGCATAGTGGGGTCAGACATTCACACCATGTGGATGTGTTCTTGGCCGGTTCCCAAGGAAATGTCCCCATCCATCTGGGTACTCTGACCACAGCCCAACACTCTGACCATAGCCCTGTTCACTTGGTGTGAGTCATCTAAGTGGATGGACAGCGAGTAAACACAGAGCCACTTGTCCAGTTCTTCCTGGGCCTTCTAGATTCAAAGGTCTCCCATGTGGCCTCCTGCCTGGCCTGCTCCTGGGGGCCGTGTCATTGAGTGGGAGAGTCCCAAGTGCAGTGATTGGCCTTGCTCAGAGTCAGTGTGTTGGGGCGGGAGCTTGAAGGCCAGCCTCCTGATGCCTGGCCTGCAGCTGGCCACAGGGTCATGGGTCCTTTGATGCATTTGCTTCTGTACTGTGGCAGAGGGGAAGGTCACTGTCAGCTAGAAGTAGTGACTCTGAGGCCAGGAGAGCATCCCCCAGCCCACATGGCACAGTAGGCTCTGACCAGGGTCAGAGATATAAAACCTTATTTTCTGAGCTCCAGGCCCTGGGTGAAGAATTGCCCTTTGGCCAGTTCTCAAATCCGTAGGTGCAGATAGAATCCTGAGGGTCTGGTTAGAATGCCACCTCTGGTTCAGCAGGTCGCTAGATCCCAGGAGCAGAAAGGCTCCAGCCCAATGAAGGAGGATAGAAGGGGTAAAGTGTGAGCACCAGGGCCTGCCTGGTGGCCTTTCTGCTCAGGCAGAGGGAGCAGGTGGGAGAGAGTCAGAGGTGCTTCTAAGAACTTGCTGGTTTTCAAGCCCTTGGCCTCCCTGAGCCACACAAAATGGTCCAGGTTGGTTCTGCCTGGGGAGAGGGCTCAAGGCAGGACACATCATAGGATGAGGGACAACTTCCTGAAAACAGATCAGATACCCTCTCATAGCCAGGCCAGGCAGCCCCACGCCTTCACCCCAGGGCTGTTGCTGAGGCAGGGGGTGCCCTGCCTCCAGCTGCCCCCTAGGCTCTTCTGAAAAGGGGCTCACTGTCCACCAGGCTGCTGAGTTCTGCATTCTCTCCTCTACTTCCCCAGCAGGTGTGGTCCTTCAAGGCTCTGGAGTTGCCCCTAGTCAAGGCCACACAGCTGACCCTTGCCCTTGGCCACCACACCACCCCCACACATGCAGGAGGTCAGGAGTTCCCAGGCTGTATCGGTGCCTCTGCTCTTCACAATGTTTCGTTTCCCCAGAGTGAGGCTTGATGTCTGGCTGCAGGACTGGGTCTGCTGGGCCTGCGTCCCAGCCCTCACTTTCTCCTGGGGCTTTGCTTACAAGGCCTGGCAAGGACACAGGAACCGGCTGTCCTGCCAGCCACGTGCTCCTGTCTACCGCCTGGGGATCCTTCCTCCCAGCTGCGCCTGGACTTCGAGTGCCTGCCAGAGGCTGCCCTTCAGCCCTGGGAGGGGCCTCCCTTGCCCCTCCTCCGAGGAGATGGAGGTGGGCAAGGGGAGGTTCTGAGGACCAGGCCCATGCCTATGAGGGGCACTGGAGCCCCCCACCGCCTCAACATTGCCTGAAGGGCCCTTGTGGCATCAGCCCTGACAGAAGTCGCTCCAGTGGAAAGTGAAGTCTCAGCAGTGACCTCAGGGCATTTGGGGACTGACTGACAGGCAGGCCCTGTAGAGTTTGACCTGCCCATGGGCAGGGATGCTGTGCTCTTGAAGGACTCTGAGGATACTGAGGGAGGCCTCTGCAGGCAGGAAGCTAGTGACCCTACCTGCAAGTTTTGACTATGGGAATTTTTAGATGCTGAGTTTTCTTAAATAGGGCCCACTTGCATGGGTGCTGGTCACAATTGCCAGAGGCAGGGAGCCAGGCAAGGGGTTGACAGGACCAGAGGACTCTTATCCCTCCTTGGTGATGGTGGGAGTGGTGGCACTGGTACTGATGGGGACAGCAGCTGCCACTTACTGAGACCCATCTGTGCACCAGTCTCAAAAAGGCAGAGCCGGGTTACCTAAGGCCATCCTGAGTCAGAAGATGTGGCTTGAGTTCTGAGAGAAGGACAGACCAAGCCAGTGGCCAGAGCTCCCAGAACAGCTGTATGACCAGGGAGGGCTTCCTGGAGAAGGTGGTGTTTGGTTGAGCCTCAAGAAGTCATGATTTTATCAGAGATCCTAATCTCCATTAGGACTGGGATTCTGGGTTGTTTTATCAACTGCCCCTCCTGTCTCTGGCTCTGAACATTTGTTGCTTGAATAAATGAATCAAGTAAGAAATGGGGTTGAGGGTGTTGGAATAGAAGGGATGATATTGAACTGGCCATTGAGCCTCACCTCTGGAGCCTCCAGTCAAGGTGCCAGATGAGAATTGTTGGCCCTGGCCTCTTTCTGGAGGGTTGAGGACCAGCCCCTCTCCCCAAACACTGACATCTGCCCTGTCAGCAGGGGCAGGAAGTTCCTTTCCACCCCCTCCGAGGCAGAGCTTTCTGGAGACATGATGTCAGACCAGTTTGCAGGAGGACGTTGGCAGGTTGGCATCAGAGGATTTCAGCTGGCTGGGCCTCTCCCCTGCCTCAGCCTGTTCTTGAGGACTCAGCCAGAAAGAGGAGACAGGGGATGTCAGGACCACTGCTGGGCTCAGCTACCGGGCAGACTAGGAGTGATTGCAAGCCTGACCCAGTTCTCAGCCAGGATCCTGTGGCTCTCAGGCCATTCTTGCAAACCAAGGCAGCCACTTCCGCTGACCTGCCTCTGACTCCGCCTTGCAGGAAGTAGCCCTCCCGAGGGCTGTGGGCAGGGGAGAGGCCACCTCTGAGTCGGGCTTTCACACCTGACACCAGTAGGCTCTGGGCTGTCTTCCTGCTTGTCTCTGCACCTAGGCTCCCATGTCTGAGAGGAGGGGGCCCAGCCCCTCCACATGTATGCTCTGCCTTAGCCCTGAGCAGACTCAGAGACTGTGCCGGGATTTCAGATCTTGGGGCTGAGTCCGTGAGGAGGAGGAGGGATTCTATGTCACTAAACCCAACAGAGCCGGACCTCAGGCTTCTCTTCTCTCACTTTGCTGACTCTGAACCCAGCATCTGCCTTTGTCCATGAACTTGGGCCTCCCTGTGGACTGCAGTGCTGCTGCCACCTCTGCTCTGCAGCCTTCCTGGTTGTCCCAGAGCAGCATGGCTGTCCCATCCATGCTCCCAGAGCACCTGCAGCCCCTGCTGTGGCTCCCAACCTCCGTCTGTCATGAGGTACCTCAGTAGGCCTGTGCCCATCAAAGCTGGCCTTGGAGTCCAGGCTGCTTGATGGCAGGGGGACCACTCATTCATCAGTCACCTACAGCCCTCACATCCTCAGCAGAGTTCTGTAGGTGCCTTTCTTTGGAGGTAGCCTTGTTACTTCCCCTAGCTCCTGAGGGATGATGGCAAGATACTGGGGTCACTGGGACCTCAAAGCCCCTGTGTCTGACTCCAACGGCTTCCCCTAAACAGCTGATCCTGTCTCCACTGGTGCCCGCACCTGGGCCTTTGAACCAGACACTGGGTGATCTCCTGACCCTTCCCATTCCTGTCCCCCCTCCCACCTCTTGTGCCTTTCCAGGCAAGCCAGGACCAAACTGAGGGAGTCTGTGGTGCACGGGGGCACCGAAGGAGCTTCTTTAGGGTCCTGGGAGGAGTAGTTCAGCCAAGACCACAGAGGTGGGCATGGGCCAGACCCCACAAAGTAGTCTTTATCCCAGTGGAGAGGGAGCCCGGTGCACACACGTGCATACACACATCCCTTCTTCCCCTCTCAGCCTGCCTCCTACTTTCCCAGATTCCCCATGTCAAAGCCTGACTAGCTTTTGGAGCAGTGTGCAAGGGAGGAATAGGAAGAGAGG
This sequence comes from Crocuta crocuta, assembly GCF_008692635.1. Classification (NCBI taxonomy): domain Eukaryota; kingdom Metazoa; phylum Chordata; class Mammalia; order Carnivora; family Hyaenidae; genus Crocuta; species Crocuta crocuta. Next base: position 657,446 of record NW_027528608.1, read on the forward strand.
GCGGTTGTGGGGAGGGTGTCACACAAGGAGAGTGAAAACCCACAGAGTCTCTCCAGAACTCCCCGCATTTCCTCCACTATTTGGGTTGGGGATCTGAGGCCCCATGGGCAGGTGCACCCCTGACCACTCACAAGTCAAGCTGAGGGCCAGATGAGAGGCTGTGGCTAGAGCATTGCCCCATGTCCCTCCCAGAGTCCTGTCTCCTGCCAGCTCCCCTCACCACCGCAGAGCCCAGCTCCGACTGGAATATTCCAATGCAGAAAACAGAAAGGCAGGCAGGCAGGGAGGGAGAGAAGAGGGGTGGGGGAAGACCAAGCCAGACATTTCTGGGCAAAAACAAGGGGAAATTTCAATCCCTGGAGTGTCACTTCAGGGGGTCCGGCCAAATGTTCTGACCCCAAAGAACAGACTTTCCAGAGAACGCTTTCTGCGCACAGTGGCTCTGAGCTGGGAGGGAGGGGAGTCAGGTGCCTGAAGCCAGTGCTGGTGCTGCCCATTCTTTCTCTGCACAGCCCGGCTTAACAGGACCCCTGGCTGCCCACAGCAACACCCAGGGCTGTGGAAACCCAGGGTTCCAGGATTCTGGTACCACACATACACACACACACACACACACACACACACACACACACACACACCCCACCACAAGTTTCCCTTTGTGTCTACAAAAGGAAACTTTATGTGGTTTGCAAATTGCCAACATTCTTAAAATGCCAAAATGCCTTCCTTTGTATCCCAACCAAGCCTCCTGGGGTCCCCACCCCCACCCAGATGTAGATGAATCCTCTCAGCCTTGGGCCAAGCCGCCACTTGCTAATCTCTTTCTCCAGGCTTGGGCTGGAGTTGGTCTAAAAGAGTGGAGTCAAGGCAAAGGTGATCAGTGAGAGGGAGTCTGGGGGGTTGGGGAGGGTGCTGAGGTGCAGTCATCACCCCAGGCTCCCCACACCTTCTGTTCTGTACTCATGTCCTCACCATGAAACACCTGCCTGCTCACAACTCCTTGCCCCCTGCAGCTGCTGTGGGTTCACGGGGTGGTGGTTATAGATATGGATCTCTACTCCCAATTCCTGGCACAGAGCTCCTGAATACCTTGGAATTTCCCAGGTGACGAGAGTGACTTATGTCCTAAGGGAGCACTTGGTGGACAAGATCAAGCCACGTTTGGAAGCTTGGAACTTTCAGTCCCACCCCTCATTCTCCAGGAAGGGGAGAAGGACCAGAAACTGAGTTAATGATCAGTCACGATGAAGGTTCCATAAAAACCCCAGAAGTGCGGGCTCAGAGAGATTCTGGGCTGGTGAACTTGCAGAGGTGCTGGAAGGGTGGTGCGCTGGGGAGGTGGGGAAGCTCCACACCCCTTCCCACGCACCTTGCCCTGCATACCTCTTTACCTGGCCGGTGATCTGTATACTTTATCATATCCTTTATAATAAACCAGTAAATAAATGTACCTCACTGAGTCCTGTGAGCTGTTTTGGCAAATTATCAAGCCCAAGGAGAGGGTCATGGGAACCCTGACGCAGATGACACCCTGGGACTTGTGATCGGCGTCTGAAGTGGGGGCAGTCTTGTCTGTGGCGTCTGCACTCACTTCAGGGAGACAATGTCAGAACCGAATTGAATTGTAGGACACCCATCTGGTGTTGCAGAGAATTGCTTGGTGTGGGGTGTGGTAGTGCCACGAGAATGAACGCGGTCACAGGTGTGTTTCTCTCACACACACACTTCCTTACTTTTGTCCACAGGCTTTGGTACCACTGAGCTATCCACATCCTGGCTCTAGAAGTGGGCACAGTACCTGGGTCTGGATAATCAGCACAATCCATAGGCCTGAGGGGACGTCTGAGGGCTGTGAGGATCCATGTCCACTTCTCCCACCTGCACAGGGAGGAGTGGTCCTGAGTCACACACGGCAGGGAGTCGCAGCCCAGCTCTCAGGAGGACCCAGGGAAAGGGAATGGGGGCCCATATTTATCCCACAATGTGGCTGTGGCAAAGACACTGTGCAGATTTCAATTCAATTAGGGAGAAACCCACCCAATGATGAACAGCTCCAAGATATGAAAACAGAGCATTCAAAAGCACAATGGACAGAGTGATTGTTTCCTTTATTCAAGTCACAAACAATGCGACATCTCACTCAGGCAGCCCCACAAGCTGATTATCACATGAGTCAAAACTCTGAGGAACAAACATAATTCAGATGCAAACCTGATTTGGGGAAACAAAGCCCGTCCAGTCCCCGTCAAGTTAGGACAACAATGACGCAGAGAAACTGAGCTCTGCGAGGATGTACTTTCTGAGAGTCCTCCCCTGTTTGATTCAGGGTATTTTGCACATCGATCTCCTCTCCAAAGGTCAAGGAGTAAGCAGTTAGGAAAATCAATGTCTTCAGAGCAGTACAAGGAGGAAATTAGCATGGGGCAGGAAATGCAGTTCAGAAGTGGGGTCATTCAGCCATCTGGGGTACCCCTGGGACCTTAGGGTTTTTTTTATTAAAGTCTAACCTACATCCAGTAAAGTGAATAGATCTTAAGTGTTCAGCTCCATGAGACTCCACACACACACACACACACACACACACACACACACACACACACACACACACACACACACACACACACACACACACACACATACACACGGGTGGCCACACACACCCACACAAGCAGCACTCAGGTCAAGTACAGAGCATTTCCAGCACACAGAAGCCTCCCTCAGGCCCTTCCCAAGGGTCCCTGCCTCCAAGGGTGACTGGTGTTCAAGTAAGTTTTCCCCGTTTTTCTTTAATTTCATATAAATAGAATCATATTCTAAGTTTTTGTTGTTGTTCAGACTTCTTTGCTCAAATTCCGTTGGTAGGACTCCCCATGTTGTTGCAGGCGTCTGTACTTGGTGTATTGCATTGTGGTGGAATATTCTATCTAGTGGGCCCTCCACACCTATGTGTCCTCCCTACTGTGGCTGGCCATTTGGGTCATTTCCAGTTTGGGGTTGTCACGAATTAAGCTGCCGTGACCATTCCGTAGACATCTTTGCTGGATGAAGCACTCATTTGTGTCAGGGGCACGATCAGGGTGGCACTGCTGGGCCTCAGGACATAGGTACGTGTGGCTTTAGTACATGCTGCCCCCCAGTCCCCTGCAGTGGTTGAGCTGGTTTTCACCCCCCAGCAGATGCGGGCTACAGACCTCCATACCTCACCAGCCTCACCAGCACTATGTACTGCAGGGCTCTCACTGCAGTGACTCTGGGGGGTCACCTGGAACACAGATCTCAGACCCCAGCCTGCCACCAGAGCTCACCTCAGTGGGCCCGCGGGAGGCGGCCTTTCCTTGTGCTTGGGAGAGGCTGGTGTGGGAGACTGAGGTGGTGCGGGTGTTGGGCCTGCATGTGAGATGGAAAAGGAAACCCTGGGGAAAACTGCCCACCAGCGTTACTTTTATTCATTCTTTCAGCAAGTGCTTACTGAGTACCTATAGACTGGGGAGACAGCTGTGGAGCAAACACACAAGAATCCCTCCCTGCGTGGAGCTCACACTTGTTAAGAAAGACCACAAGTACAACTGGAGGGTATATTATACTCTTTCATACCTCTGGGGTCTTTTCCAGCACTAGGAAGATTCCCAGCCAAGAGGGGCACACTATGGAGACACTCGTGTCTGCCCCTTGTTAGTTCAGCTCTGCTGACGAGCCTTTGTTCATTTGGTTTCTTAAGAATTGATCTCAACACATTCTCCTTGATGTAGATCCTGTAATAATGGAGTATGTGAGAAGGACTGAGTGTACAGATAGCAACACAGAGAGGGGGACGGTGAGAGCTGGGTGGCTACGATTTCAGATCCAGTGGCCAGACAAGGCATCACTGAAAAGGTGAATTTGAGTCAAGACCTGAAGGAACTGAGGCAGATATCTGGGAGAAGAAAGAACATTCCGGGCAGAGGAAGCAACAAGTGCAGACGCCCTGGGGTGGGGATGTCCCCAGGCTGGTGGAGGAGCACAGAAGAGGCCAGTGTGGCTGCAGAGTGAGGGAAGGGAGGAGCTGCTGGAGATGTCCAAGGGGGGGGAGATGGAGCAGGGCCCTGGAGGCATCGTAAAGACTTTGGCGTTGCAGGGAGTGAGATAACAGGAGTCATAACAGGAGGTGTTTCGGCAAAGAAACGGCATGCCTGACTCACCTTTTAGCAGGACCACTGGCTGCCATGAACTGGACTCACGGGGCAGGGAAGGGCAACCTGGGAGCTGCTGAGGAGTTGGGAGATGATGATGGCTCGCACCAGGCTCCACGCAGAGGAGCTAAGAGATTAAATACCAATATATTTGCAGGTGGGAGCAACAGAATCTGCCAGTGGATTGCATACACGGTGTGAGAGAAAGATGTCAGTGCAGCTGCAAGTGTGAAGCTCCTGGTTTCTGAGACAGAGAAGGCTGGGGCCAGCCAGCAACCAGTGGTAGTTGTCTGTTGTGGGTTTTGAATGGGGAGTGTGGGTATCAGGAGCTCAGTTTTGGCATGTAAAGTTGGAGGCTGAGTGTGAAATTGTGCAGGAAGGACTAGAGTGCAGCGGAGAGTCTGGGCTGACAAACACTGCTACACATTTGGAGAAACCCATGGGAGAGACCAGAGGCCAGAGCCGTGGAGGTAGAGACGGGGGAGCAAACAGCCAGGCTAGAGGAGGGCCTAGAGAGTGTGGCAGTGGCCAGCAGCAGGGACCAGCCATGCTAGACGCTGCCCACGGGTCATTGGGTGGCATGAAGACCAAGAACCAGCCTGTATTCATTAATATGGACATCATGTGAAGTGGCCGCCTACAATGTGGCTGCTGTGACAGGAGACCATTTAGTGGTAGGAGCAGAGGCATGCTGGAAAGGACCTGAAGAATGGGAGCCAAACTGGTGAGGTCATCTGAGGAATTATATATACATATATATATATATATATATTCATTTTTGAGAGATAGAGCCTAAGCAGAGGAGGGGCAGAGAGAGGGAGACACAGAATCTGAAGCAGGTTCCAAGCTGTCAGCACAGAGCCTGATGTGGGGCTCAAACTGTCGAACCATGAGATCATGACCTGAGCCAAAGCCGGATGCCCAGCCAACTGAACCACCCAGATGCCCCAAGAGGTGCTTTATTGGGATATAATTCACATCCCATGAAATCTCTCCATTCTTTAAAGTCTGCCATTCAGTGACTGCTAGTATATTCCCAAGATTGTGCACCCATTCCCACTGTCTAATTCCAGGAGATTTTCACCACTCCAGAGTAGAACCTCACAGCCATGAGCACTCACTGACCATTCTCTCCTCCCCCAGCCCCTGACAACCACCCATTTGCCTTCAGTTTCTATGGATTTGGCTATTCTGGACATTTCACACAAGTGGAATTATATAATATGTGGTCTTCTGTGCCTGGCTTCTCCCAGTTAGCATCTTCCCAAGTTCATCCCTGTGGTATCATGTATCACTATATAATTCCTTTTTATTGTGCAATAATATCCCATTGCATGTAATAAACAACATATATGCCACATTTTGTGCATCTGTTCATCAGTTGACAGACATCTAGGTTGTTAACACTTTTTGATTCTTATGAAAAATGATGTTAATGGACATTCACATACAAGTTTTCAGTTCTCTGGGGTATATACTTAGGAGTGGAATTTCTGGGTCATATGGAACTCAATGTTTAATATTTTGAGGAACTGCCAAACTGTTGTCCAAAGTGGCTGCACCATTTTTTTTCCCACCAGCAATGTATAAATGTTCCAATTTCTTCTTGACCTCATTAACACTTGCTATTGCCTTTTGTATTTTAGCCATCAGAGTAAGGGAGAAGCAGCATCTCATTGTGGTTTTGATGACTAATGATGTTGAGCACCTTCTCATGTGCTTATTGGCCATCTGGATATCTTTTTTGGAGAAATGTCTATTCAGATCCTTTGCCCATTTTTTTAATTGGGGTGATTGTCTCTTTGTTTTTGAGTTCCAAGGGCTCTTTATATATTCTAGATACTGGTCCCTTATCAGATACATGATTTGTAATGATTTTCTTCCATCCTGTTATTTTCTTTTTTCACTTTCTTGATGGCGTTCTTTGAAACGCAAAAGTTTTTAATCTTGATGAAGTCCCATTTATCAATTTCTTTTTGTCATTTGTGTTTTGTCTCATGTGTAAGAAACCATTGACTCATACAAAGTCATATACAGTTATTCCCATGTTTTTATCTGAGAAATTATCTATTTTGAGTTAATTTTTTTTTTTAATGTTTTATTTATTTCTAGGAGAGAGAGAGAGAGAGACAGCGTGAGCAGGGGAGGGTCAGAGAGAGAGGGAGATACAGACTCTGAAACAGGCTCCAGGCTCTGAGCTGGCAGTCAGCACAGAGCCCGACGCGGGGCTCGAACCCACAAACCGCGAGATCATGACCCAAGCGAAAGTCGGACGCTTAACCGACTAAGCCACCCAGGCGCCCCAATTTTGAGTTAATTTTTTATATGGTATGAGATAGGGGATTGCCAAGCTTCACTTTTTATACAGTTGTCCCAGAACCATCTGTCAAAAAGACAATTCTTCCCCATGGAATTGTCCTAGTGCCCTTGTTGAAATTTTTGTTGTTTTTTAATATGGAAGAAATAATGCATGTGTGCATGCTTATGGGTCAAACTGTACAGAGTGGGAAATGCTGATGAAGGGGCAGGAGGAGAAAGGCTGGAGCAGCAGCCTTCAGAGGGGGAGGAGTGCCCAGAGGAGGCTGGCATAAGTCAAGGGCAAGGTCAGGTTGTAGTAACAGGAGATGTGTGGGCAATGAACGTTCTCTCCCGAACGCTTCCTTTTCCGTAGTGAAACAGGCACTATATCCGCACTGCAGAGAAGGCAGAGGAGGAGGGATGGGAGCTGGGAGAAGAGGTTAGCAAGAGCGGAAGTGGGCTGGGAAAATAGAGGATACTTGCCACTACACTGCCATCCCCTCTGAGCTCAGCGATGATGAACCAAAAGTGAGACCAGTCTGTGTGGTTAGGTATTCTTTAGGCAGGTGTGGGGGTAGGGGTGTGTGGGGAGAGTGGAGGAATCCAAGGCCTCTGAGGGCTGCCTGTGCCAGCGAAGAAGGACAAGGCTGGTCCTTTTTTTTTTAAGTTTATTTGAGAGAGAGTGAGCAAGGGATGGCAGTAGGCAAGAGAGAGAATCCAAAGCAGTACAGAGCCTGATGTGGGGCTCGATCCCAAACCCATGAGATCACGACCTAAGCTAACATCGAGAATTGCATGCTAAAGGCTAAAGTGACAGAGCCAACCAGGCACCCCTGGACAAGGCTGGTTGTTAGTGGCTGCAGCAAGCAGTGCTCTTGCTGAATATGGTCAGGTAGAAGGTCGTTAGCCACGTACCAGGCCAGATTGTAATCCCAACACAGGGAGAAAATCCCTGTGCCCCTAAATCTAATTAGAGAGGGTGAGGAGGGAGTCACCAGTAAGTCCTCAACTTTCCAGTGCCCCATCTTTCTCAGTGGGCATGGGCTGCCACAAGAGAGTACCAAAGACTGGGTACTTATCAACAATGGACTTGTACTTAATGTAAACAATGTTGCTCACTGTCTGGAAGCTAGAAGCCCAAGATGAAAGTGCCAATGTGGTTGCATTCTGGTGAAAGCTCTTGGCTTGCAGACAGCTGTCTTTCCACTGTGTCTTTACAGAGAGATAGTGAGTGGGGTCTCTGACTGATATCTCTTCTCATAAGGGCATTAATCCAATCATGGGTGTCCCAGCCATGGTGTCATCTAACTGTGATTACCTCTCAAATGCCCCGCCTCTAAATGCCATCACATTGGGGGTTAAGGCTCCAGCATATGAATTTGGGGAGCACAAAATTCAGTCCACAACACCATTTTTTGTTTTTTAATTTCTAGGAGAGAGAGAGAGACAGCGTGAGCAGGGGAGGGTCAGAGAGAGAGGAAGTCACAGACTGAAACAGGCTCCAGGCTCTGAGCTGGCAGTCAGCACAGAGCCCGACGCGGGGCTCGAACCCACGAACCGCGAGATCATGACGTAAGCGAAAGTCGGACGCTTAACCGACTAAGCCACCCAGGCGCCCCATCCATCCAACCTTCTCTTGACCTCTAACAAGGACCTTAAGCAAACCCAGATCCTGAACTGCAGAACAGGGAGATGTCCATATCACTGGAACCCAAGTGGAAAAGAAAAATCTTTCATCTTTACATTTTCTGTTATGTATTTTAGAGAGTTGTGAAGCCTGATATGGTAACCACTGGCCACATGTGGCTTGACATGTGGCTAGTCACAAAGGACATGTGCTATAAGTATAAAAACTGTACACCAGATTTCAAAGACTTAATATTTTAAAAGAAGGAAAATATCTCAATAATTGTTTATGTCAATTACATCTTGAAATGACAAGATTTGGTACATTTGGTTAAGTTACATTATTAAATGAATTTCATCTTTTTCTTCTTGCTTTTTAAATATGTGTTTACTAGAAAATCTAAAGTGATACATGTGGCTCACATTTGTGGCTTGTGTTAGATTCTGTTGGCGAGACACTAGAGAGAAGACCCCCACATCCAGAACGGTTCCCAGCATGGCTGGCCCTCCTGCTGAAGTCCGTGGGGCACAAGTGTCACCCGTCGGGGGTGGAGCATTAGGAGTTCATGTTACAGTGGGGACATGACTCAGAGGAGGTAGGGCCCCCGGAGCACACTCATGAAAGGTCAGCCTTGAGTCCAGTCCAGGAGGCATTAGATAGTCTCTCCGGGCTGGTCCTTGTGTGGTTTAGGGACAGGTAAAGCATTCACACTTTATAACACTAGAACTTCACAGGCAAAGATGCCCACATGCAGGGCTTCTTGTCTGCTGCACTGCTTCCTCTGAACCATACCCTCACTTCTTTGGAAGCCTGGAGGGTCACCAGCACCAGTTAGAATTTGTCTTTTTCTTTATTCTCCCCAAGCACATGAGTATGAAACTGCTGTAAGGTAAACAATGTGTATGGAGCAGTTCTACTGAATTTCATATACCCATCTCCACTTACTACTTATTAAAATTGGCTATGAGTATTCCATTATATTACCCACATAGGCAGTTTGACTGAGTCCCTGTTGCTCAGCACTGGGGCTGGTTCCCTTTTCGCCTGCTGCTGTAAACAGCAGGGCTATGAATATCCTTATCCTTTTTCCATTTGAATTATTTTATTGTAATGTTTTCCCTGAAGTGAAATTTGTTGGCTGGAAAGTGTATACAATTTTATGGTTCCCATGACTTTTTTTTCTTCAAGTCACTCTCCCAAAAAACTGTATCACCAAGTATTTTCTCCAGTGCTCTGTGTGTGCATGCGTGCGTGCGTGCGTGTGTGTGTTGTTATCTTGTGGTGCTGATAGTTATGGGTTTGATCATTTGTATTTATTTTTACCAATTAATCATTATGTAACAGGTACTGCCTAGATATTATCCTAGCATTTGCTTAATTGCAAGTGAGAATGAGTAAAGTCCTTCCCTTAAAACTCATACAAATTAAGTAAATAGCCACTCCCTCTGTAGTTTAGAGAAACACTTTTCGGCTCCTTCTGTGTGCCAGCATTTGGGGGATCCACAGCAGCCCCAAAGCTACAATCCATCTGGCTGGGCCCAAACCACACCTCCTGACCCATGATTATCAAGCAGTCTGAGAAGCCTCCTCCAGCTAATAAAGTCATTTATCTCCTCCCAACAAACTGAAAAAGCATCAGACAGTCCCCTTTCCCTGTGTGGTTTAGATGAATCCTGGCATTTCTTAATTGCCATATGTTGATTGTTCAGGATTGAGACACATTCTGGTTTATATGCAAAAAGATTGCAGGAGACATGGCTGATGTTCTGTTCATGGCTTATTAAAACCTCAGGAAGACTGTACCCCCCTCCCAAGGGGAACTCATAAACCCGCATCCTGGTGGAGCCACGACCCAGCGTCAGGTGACCCAAGAAGGCTGGGAGGGAAACTGACAGAAGGCTATGCCTACTTGACCACTAGATGGCACCTCTCAATAACTAATGGGGAGAGGACCACTTCCTTCCAAACCTCCAGCCCCTTTTGTCAGCCTCCCCACCACACATTACAACACACTCTAGTCGTGTTTACTTCCAAGCCAGACATCTCAAAAAAAAAAAAAAAAAAAAAGGCAGAAAAATTAAAAAGTTCATTCTAGCTAAAAATATACCATCTGCCTGTGAAAAATCTTGCTCGGCGCTGTCATGTCAACACCCAAAGCAGGTTAATAACCGGCCCAGAACAGATGGTTTCTTTTTATAATTACTGGGTCCCCCCACCAAGGCTTCCTCCTCAGCTGCCTCCTCACCCTGCTGGCAGCTCCTAGTGCTTCCTGGCTACCCGGCTGCCACTGCCCAGCCAGCGACCGCCGTAGGCGGCCAGCCCGTTGCCAGCCCTCTGCTCAGGACCAGGGGGCTTTCAACACCACTTGGGAAGATGGCCACCAGGAGGCCACCCCAGCCTTGTCATCCCCACTATCAAAGAAAAACTAATCAGGCCAAGATGTTGGTAATCACTCAACAAATAAATAAGTAAACACTTATTATCCTATTTCTGGGTGAGGATGCAATGAGATGTGCATCCCCAAACCCTGTTCTGGGGAGAGCAGATTATTAACACTGACTGTCTAGAAAAAATTTTTGCTGAATATAACAGCTTTAAAAAATATTGCATTGGGGCACCTGGGTGGCTCAGTTTAAGTGTCTGACTTTGGCTCAGGTCATGATATCTGGGTTTGTGAGTTCCAGCCCCGCATCAGGCTCTGTGCTGACAGCTCAGAGCCTGGAGCCTGCTTCAGATTCAGTGTCTCCCTCTCTCTCTGCCCCTCCCCTGCTAGTACTCTGTCTCTGTCTCTCTGAAAAATAAATAAAAAACATTTTAAAATTTTTAAAAAATATATCGCATACTTTTTAAAAAAATTTTTAAGAGACAGAGAGATCACAGATGAACAAGCAGGGGACTAGCAAAGAGAAAGAGATTGAGAGAGAGAGAGAGAGAGAGAGAGAGAGAATCCCAAGCAGGCTGCACGCTCAGTGCGAAGCCAGATGCAGAGCTCAGTCTCACAACCTTAGGATCATAACCTGAGCCAAAATCAAGAGTTGGACACAGACTGAGCCACTTAGGTGCCCCTATTGCATACTTTTTAATACACTAATTTCACTTCAAGGAATCTATCTGAAAGACTATCTATCATAAATGTAAAATACAAAAAGAATGTTAACACAAAAATGTTCACTGCAGCAATGAAAACCAAACCAGGGATATGGTTAAGCGTGATAGAATATTATACAGCCATTATACATATTCACAAGGAATTTCACAAATGTTATTTAATGTTAATTGGTAAAAGTGTTCAAAGAGGCCTAAATAGTAAGAATGCAAATATGTTGGAAATACGCACACATAACATTAAAAGGTTTGCATGAAACATACCAAATTTGTTAAGGGTGATATTCTAAGGGGCACCTAGGTGGCTCAGTCAGTTAAGCATCTTTTGTTTTCTTTTTAATGTTTATTTATTTCTGCAGGAGAGAGAGACAGAGCATGAGCAGAGGAGAGGCAGATAGAGAGGGAGACACAGAATCTGAAGCAGGCTCCAGGCTCTGAGTTGTCAGCACAGAGCCCAACCCAGGGCTTGAAGTCACAAGCTGTGAGATCATGACTTGAGCCAAAGTCAAATACTTAACTGACTGAGCCACCCAGGTGTCCCATGAGCATCTAACTCTTGATTTCATGATCTCATGGGTTCCTGGGATTGAGCCCTGCATCAGGCTCTGTGCTGATAGCACAGATCCTGCTTGGGATTCTCTCTCCCTTTCTCTCTTCTCTCTCAAAATAAACATTAAAAAGAGAGAAAGAGAGAGATTCTGGGTGGTAAAATCTGTAGTGATTTCATTATCCTTTTCTGGATTTTTCTAAGCTTTCATTAATAAACACTGACAGATGAAAGGAAATGAATGGTTTTCAAAGACTATTTAAAAATAGAGTTAAGGAATGCCCTGGGGAGGGAACTGGGGGGGTGGGGGGCCCATGCAGGAGGAAGCCTTGCTTTTCCATTTGTACTCTCTGGTGTCTTCTAAGTTTTGTACTAGGATGGTATTATTTATTCAAAAATAAATAAATGCAGATTTTTGCATAGAAGACACAGAAATCAGAATACTAAAACCACAGGAGCTGAGAGGAGAGCCTGAAGGGAAAGTGCTTTCACCTCCTATGGGAGTCAGGACTCGAGGTCTGGCCTGCCCTCTTGGGCTCAAAGCCCAACATGGGTCACTCCCAGACCCAGCTAGTCACGGGTGACTTCATTCAGCAAGGCCTGCTCCATCTGACCCAAAACTGGTCAGGAGTTGGGTCAGTGCTTTTCCCAGGAATAAAGGCAGGCAGGCAGGGGCGGGGTCACTTCAGTGGATGTCAGTACAGGGCTTCTTACCTAGGACCCATGTGTCCCGTGGGCCCACCCAACATATAAACAACGCATGGGTGAGGCTTCCTCCGATTCCCCAGTCACCCTCTATGAGTTAGAAGAAACATCTAAATGGCCCCCTTGTCCTGCACCCCATCAACTCAAACAGGACATCAATGATCAGTGGCTTCATCAACTCCAGAGGCCCCTGTCATTCTTTAGAGCCACAAATCCAGCATTCCCTGGCACTCCAAGTGTATGACTCTGGATGTTAGAGATGCTTTACACAAAATATGTGAGAAGAGGCCTGTTGGGAAAACATTTATTGTAATTTGATAACACCTAGGGATGTTATGGTTCCAAATGCAAAGTGAATATAGTATTAGGGGGAATTTAGGGTGAACACATTTCCTAGATTCTAGCAATTCATAAAAGTATTTTTTTTTTTACTTTTTACTGAAAGTATTTAATTTAAAAAGCAAATCTCGGGCACCTGGGTGGCTCAGTCGGTTTAGTGTCACACTTCGGCTCAGGTCATGATCTTGCGATCTGTGAGTTCAAGCCCTGCATCAAGGCTCTGGGCTGACACCTCAGAGTCTGGAGCCTGCTTCAGATTCTGTGTCTCCCTCTCTCTCTGCCCCTCCCTTGCTCATACTCTCTGTCTCTCAAAAATAAATAAACATTAAAAATTTTTTTTTAATAAAAAGCAAACCTCAAGAACTACCACGAATTTTCAGATGGGGAGAATAAGCCCCTGGGAGGGTAAGAGCCCAGGTGTGCCAAGTGGGAGGACTGGGTGCCTCGATGTCGTGGCTTCACTCAACATGCCGACCGCCCCTGTGTGGGGCCACTCGGAAGTCACTGGTCAGAGAAGAGGTACATGAGGGAAATGTGATTCCCTCATGGGCCAGCTCCCAGGTCCTGAGACCCGGGGCCCCAGGGGAGGAACTGGTCCTCTAACAGGTGCTTAGGACAGGACTCCTTCACAGGTGAGGAGGCAGAACATGAGGGCCTTCCACCACACTCCAGTGTAAGAGTGGACCCAGAAAGCTGTCACCAATGTCACTCTTCACCAGCCTCCCAGCCAAAGGGTGGTCAGTGCATATTAGCACACACGACCCCAAAGCACAACATCTTCATAAATCATCTCCAGAACATGATAGAGCGCAGCAGTAGCCCCTCCGGCAGATTTCATTCCATATAAGGTAATACACTGATGTGGGGCTTTCCCACCCCCCAGTCCCCTTCTGTGAGTCCAAATCACGTACATGAGACCCCCGCATCCCAGGAGAAACAACCTAGTCATCGTACTGGACTTCGGCCTGGAGCTCCTTGGTAACATAGTTCACCAGCATGGCCAGCAGCTGCTGCTGCAGGGCCTCACTGCCCATGACCAGTGTGGTGAGCTGCACAGCGTCCGTCCACTCCAGGTGCCTGACGATGGCGGTGGCTTGATTAAAGAGCTTCTGCTGCTCGGCGGGTGGCAGCTCCATTATGATCTGCGGAACTGGCTTAAACTGTCCGCTTGTCATCCAGGCACCTAATAGACCCCCGACAGCCCCCCCTGGAAAACAAGGGAAGCTTCAATTAGTCGGGCCGTATCTGTGAATGATGGCCTCAGGTTCTCGCGGACAGCACGTCCACCACTGTGATGAGTAGGCACATTCTGGGTGGGCCGGAACGAGCTCAGCTCCATGCCCGCCTCTACCCCACGGTGCGGGGGGCAGAGGTTTATGTGGTCTTCAGTCCATTTGGCTCAGATAATTGACACCCAAGTCTGTCCTTCCTGAAGCTCTGCACGAAGCAGTTCCCACCTCACAGCTGTGCTAACTAAAATCTTTTCCAGGGGCCGAAGGTTCGATGCTTCCCACAGAAATCTCTCTCATCTTAAAGGAGAGAGCTGGGAAGCAAGTGAGTTTTCAAGGAGAATCATCTCAGTGGTGAGACAGAATTTTCTCCATCGTGTGTCTAACATGCTCTCTGCCCCTGAACCTTGGAAATTTCCAGGGAAATCATGTGCTTAAAAGGACCCTGGGGACAGATAAGGAGACCTTTACTCTTGAAACAACTGTTTTTCATGCAACCCCTCCAGAGTTGTATAATAATAAATATCAGATTTAACTTATTCAACTATTTCTCTTTCAGTGGCCCCCAAAGGGCATAACCATTATTTTTAAATGTAAATTTATGATTAAATTTAAGGTGCGTGATTTGGGGACTTGATACCCTTATGTCAATGGAAAGTTCTGTCTAATCAGGTAGGATGCAGGTTTGTTACAGCAAGCTGCCCTGGGGCAGAGATCTCAAACCCTAGTGCCTTCAGGGGCCAGGAAGGGGGTTGAGAGAAGTGAGGAAGGCTGGGCGAGCCTGTGGGTGATGGGGAGCTGATTCCCTGTCTAAAGGGACAGTGGCTACTCCTTGCCAGCCCATTGGTACCACGCAGAATACCAGATTTGTATCTTTAAAAGGTCTCATGACTTTTAAATATCAGAGATCAGGTATTTAAAAGATGCTGCCCAGCTAGCTGGATATAGTGACTCTCTTCTAACAAGTAGAGTGTGGAAACAGGAAACAGTAGCTTCACAGTGGAGAAATCTGGCAAATACCACTTTAATCAGGTAAGCAAGGTAGATGTCACCAGGGAGGCCCTGTGGATGTCACGTGTCCCTGAAATGGCACTAGGAGATAGGCACGCCACCTCCCTCCGTGGTCCATAACCCTGGGCTAATCGTGAGAAAGTCATCAGGCAGACCCAAACGGATAGGCATTCTACAAATACCTGACCAATACTCCTCAAAGCTACCCAGACCATGAAAGACCAGCGAAGTCCGAGAAACTGTCACAGACCAGAGGAGACTAAGGAGACCTGAGGATTAAATGCAGTGTGATATCTTGAGCTGGATTTGGGGACAGGAAAAGTTCATTAATGCAAAAACTGCCAAAATCCAAATAAAGTCTGGAGAATAGTTAATAGTTATGTATCAGTGTTGGCTTCTTAGTTTTGACAAATGTACCATGGTAATACAAGATGTTAATGTTAGGGGAACAGAAACTGGGTGAGGGGTGTACAGGAATTCTCTGCATGGTCCTGCCTACCTCTCTGTAAATCTACTACTGTTCCAAAAATAAAAGGTTTATCTGAAAGAACACAGCCCAGGTCAGGGAGGACCCATATGTAGGCTGGACCCCACCAACATGCTATAAACCTGCACCCCCTCAAGAAGCCAAGGATGGGGGTCTCTGGATGCACACCCTCCCTTGGGGCAGAGACCAGGCCAGCTTCGAGCCCTGGAGCCTGAGCACCGTCCCTGGACAGGCTCTCCTTCTGCTCCTAAGGCAGGGAGGGTTCCGGGGAGGGAAAACCAGTAATTTACAAGTTTTACTGAACTTTTCCCCATGACACCCGTGAAGTGCTTAGAGTCGACAAGAGTTGCACACATCTGCACTAAACCTTTATGAGAACATCAATATTTGATTTAGAGCAGCACTTAATGCAAAAAGTCGCCAGGAATATCGACCAGAAAATTACTAACTCTTTGGAGAAGAGAAAATTCCTTTGTTTTCTGGGTAAAATGATACTCCAACCCACGAGTAGGGGCTGCAAGTAGCGAATCCCCTGGGTTCTCTTTGCAGACATCCTGTTTTCCTCCAGCTTTTACATAATCCAAATAAAATATATGCTCCCACAATGGCATCTGGGAGCAGCTATATGATAAACGATCCCATCAAGCCTGCCCCTGAGCACATTAGATGGGGTGGGACAAAGATATAGAATGTCACTGAGGAAAGAGGCAATGGCCTGGTCTTTCCCCTCACTTCTTGGATGGGGGGAAACTGAAGTCAGGACTCGCTAATTCACAGTTTGGAAAGGGAATTGTATAAGCAGAAGGTCTGGGACCACCCACATGCTGATTTACTCCCCAGTGTGACCTCAGCTTCATGAAATGTCCTCAGATTTGCCCACCCTGCTACGGAATGGCAGAGCAGAGCAAGAAGCCATGCCGGGGAACTGGGAAACAAGCCAATCTGGGAGACACGCAGCTGCCTCTCCAGCCCATACCTGTGTACAGACAGGATTCCCACCAGACTGTGAGCACTCCGATGTCCCCGGCACAGCCTGCCCAGCACAAGGCAGGCATTCGGTTAAGTATTTGCTGAGCCCAATGCAGTAGACCATGTCTTTATCTGATGCCCCTGTGTTTCAGGGTCCATCGGAGGCAGCTCAAGGGAGGCACATTCCAGCCTCTCCTCAAGTCAGGCCTGCACAGCAGCCAGCTCACTGATGCCACCCTCTTCTACAGTTCAGGCCACACAGGAATTCTTCCTTCCTATTCCTAAGCCAAAGGAAGCAACTTCATCCTATCTCCAAGGAACGATGGGAAAATCAGCCGAACCTCCATTCATTGCCAGAAACCAGCTCTCAAATTGAAGCAGGCAGCAGAAGAAAGGGGCAAGGATGGCCACCCTAGTATAGTTTGTTGCTGTTTCTGCATTAGATTGCTTGCTTTCAGAATGGGGCAGTCTCTCTGAATGGGCTAGTAGGTTCTCAGCAAATCCCAGCCTCTTCCCTGGTTCCCTTCTGCAGTGACATACACTGGTGACGGGGTCAGGAGACCATCCAAGGGACCAGGACACCCCGATATCTTCAAACTCTAGGCCACACCCCTGAGAGGAGAGGCATTCTCCAGGTCTGCAGGACATGCATGCCATTTGCAAGAATGCCCTGCACTTCTGAGACATTCACACTCAGGGGCTGGCGTTTTCAATAGGATACATTATGTACACAAAGATCATTTCACAGAAGCAACCTTGACTCAACAAATATCTCACACAGGACAGACTCTTATGAGGTCTCAGCGTCTCAAAGTCCTTTTCCACCACACCCACCAGGCTGGCTGCCCCTGCGAGGGACTCGCACTTACCAACAGCTAGTCCGGGTGGGCCTCCAACCAAGCCCCCGATGAAGGCCACGGCCCCCGTGACCAGGGCGCCCCTCCCAGAGTGCTTGACGGCTGCCTTCATCTTCCTCTCCTCAGAGATGGAGCAGAGCAGCTTCATGATATCTCCTACCATGACGGGCATCTTGGCAAGCCTCAAAGGAAGCATTTTAGAGGGTGACTTTCACTGGGTGTCAGAATATTTCCACCCAAATGTTACTCTCCCTAGAGTTTTGAGGAAGAGTCCTCATTTTCCAGTAGAGAAGAGTAGCTCCACCATAAGCATGACAGACAGCACTCTGTCATGTGAAACGTTGTCACAGACAAAGCAGGGTAGCCTTTAGTTAAAAAGCAAACACAATCAGCAGAATGGGTGAAAGGTCTTCTCTGCCCTCTGCATAACTTCTGATTTATGACAGATTAAGGAGCAACCCCAGCCACAGACTCCACCAGTTCATCACAAGTGAGGCAAATCTGACCTCTCTTGCATCAGCGGCCTTCCTGCTGCCTCAGGCTTCCCCAGTGCACAAAGCCTGGCAGGGTGCAGAAGGTCCTGGCCTCAAGCCCTCTTTTGTGTGACAGTGCAACTGAGCTCACGCCAAGCCAGTAAAGGGTATAAGTACTGGGCTGTGTGACCACACTGGCCTCATGCCCACATTTGCCCGCTGAGTGACCCTGAGCAGACTGTCATATTCCTCACCTGTAAAATGAAGATAAACCACCTACAAGCTGGATTCTTGAAAGGTCTAAGTAGAATGGATGCAAAGTGCCTGGTGCGAGTCTGGAACATGGCAGGCCCTCAGACATGATGGCTCTAAATGGACATTCTGCTACTGATACGCACCACTTGCTTTTCTATAGGCAACAACTCTTAAAGCCAATCCAGTTCTGCATGTGGGGTATTAAAAGCAGAGACAGGGTGACACGGTGATATGAAACGACCAGAAAATAAAATATGCCAAAAAAATTCCAGGGGGTTGCATATATTTGGACAGACAGACAGATGGGCCTTTGGAACAATGACCTTAGAAAAATTCTCTGAGGGCAAGAACTTGTTCGCCACACTGGGGAAGCTGGCAGGCAGGGCAAGGGCAGGGCGGGCTCCGCCCCAGGGATGGGTGCGAATCGAGAGCCACAACGCTGACACCAATGGGTCACCTGCCTGGGCTGGGGAGTAAAATCAAAATGGCCACAAGCTGGTGCTTCTCCTTCTGGCTTCTGCTGAACCCAAGGTCAGTGGGGACTTCCTTTCCATCACTCCTTTTCATTCAGGGCTGACACATGATACAGTCGCTAAAAGAACTTGACAAAGTTTGGGGCAGACCCTGTTGCTCAATATCTTTTGGTTGCATCTTTTTGTGACCCAAGGATAATCCAGAACCAGCCTCTAATATAAAATTACCCTCTCAATCCTGGGAGAGGATTTTGAGTCCTTAGAATGAGTCTGTGGGCCTGCTGGATCACCAGGCAGGTTTCAGAATTTCTGTGCGGTCCCTGGGGAGCTAAGAAGTCTCCTGTGTTTTGGCCTCTGCAATATTCTTAATTAAGATCAGTGATTTTCCACAAGGGCGTAGGAACCACTGTACCTTGCTAAGTACAGCCAGTAGCACTGGGCTGCGATCATACATTTCGAACAAGCCTCCAGCTGGTCTTCGAACCCCACTTCGGATAGCAAGACTCTAAGAGAGCGTGACCCAGGACATCTGATAACTGTTACTTACTCCTCGAGCTCAGAAATTGCAAACAAGCATCCCCCAAATGTGTCTGTTTGGCCAAGTGGGGAACAGAGGCAATGGAGGGCAGGCCCTACAGGGCTGCTCAGGTGTGCCGTTCCTGCACTGGCTGCATGTGTCCTGGACTTGCCAAAGCACCTCCTGGCCTCCAAGCACCTTTGCTCACTACTGGCAACCACTTGCAGACAGAGTACATGCTACCTTCTCCTCCTTGCGGGATAAGACTTGTCCACTCACAAGTATCATAATAATAAAATAGCACTACAAAAGCAAATGGACTGCACCTAATAGAAGTTTACTAAAAAATGAGGCGATGGAGGGTGGGACTCGATTTACCCAGTAGCCACGGTCCTGTGAAGCTATGAAAACAAACTGAGTTTTATTTCAAATACTCATTTATTTCAAATATTGATAACCAAAGCATTTAATTTCATGGTAAAAACTTTCAAAAGCTAAAAACACTCCTGTAAGACATCTAGTCATTGTGTAGTTTATATCTGGTTTATATCTAGCTTTTTATCTATCACTTATGCTGGGGAAAAGGGAGACAAAGCTCTCGTCCTAGGAAAGCCCCTCTGGAGGCTGCAGTGAGCTTCCCATTTCCAAGCACATGAAGACCGCAAGCATGGTCCATAAGGATGGCCTCCTGGCCAGTGCACGCTGCCATGACCTGCAGTCTTGAAACTGTTTCCACACAGCAAGAAAACACAAAAACGAGGCAGGAAACAGCCACTTCACACTCTATTGTCCATTAAAAAAACCCTAGCTTCGGACCTGCTCTGAATGACTTTATGTATATAAACCCACAGGGGCTAATAAGGCATCATTGTGCAAATGCTGCCCCCAGCCTCCACTGTGCCCAGGCGGATGAGCACAAGGCCCAGGCCCAGGGCTCTGCAGAACGGGTGGACCAGCAGGGGTCACGGTGTGTGGGAGGGCAGGGGAGGAAGTGGCCCAGCTCCAGCTGGGCTCAATGGTTCTACACCACAGGAAGAGGTGGTAGTGTGGCTGCTTCAATTCAAGAGAAAGCTGGCTTAATTTCCTTGCAGGAATCATTTTAGAAGCTAGAGCATCAATAGACTCTTGTGGAAGAAAGGTTTGTAACCCCATCTCCTGAGTCCTTGCTAAAAAGCCCAGCCTCCCGACTTCTCCAGGCTTGCCAGATTGCGGGAGGAAGCAGCCCTGCTCCTTCTCCCACTCCACGTTTGCCTTTGTCTGTAAGCAACTGGGAAGTGAGTCAGGAGGGAGGAGGGAGGAAGAGGACTGTGATGGGGACAGACCTCAGAGGGTGAGAATGGGGCCTCCTCTCCCATATCACACCTATTTCAGAATCAGATTTGTCCACGAAACAGGTTCTGGTCACAGAAAGCCCATCTGCCAGCCATAGGGAAGGCAAATGCCAACTTGCAGCCCTGGTTTCTTGCACGCACCAGGCTGGTCTGCTGATTACAGCAAGGTTCTGGGAAAGGGGGAGATGAGCCCATCCCCAAGACTGTAGCTCGGCTTTCTGAGATGGACCAGATTGTGAGAGAGGAGAGAGAGGAGGGCTTCAGAGTTAACACAGACCTCCATGCACCCTGTTTAAAAAAAAAAAAGAATTAGAAAAGCGGAGCATCTTAAGGGCCCAGAGTGATCTTGCTCACCTGCATCTTAAGTACTTTCTACTTGTCTGTTGGAATTTATAAAACCCCACTGTATGCACTGGCTCTTGTTAACCTGGTCTTCCCACCTCTGTATGCCCTGGTGCAAAGGTCACATGTGGATCCCACCCGCATTGTCAGAGTAGCCCATAGACTTTTTAAAAACCCAGCTGATTGCCAGTATTTAAAGATCTAATTTCACATACATCTGATTTCGGATTTCTCTTGAAAAATCAAAAGAGCAGGGCGCCTGGGTTGCTGAGTTGGTAAGCATCCAGCTCTTGACTTCGGCTTAGGTCATGATGTCACGGTTCTGAGTTTGAGCCCCCAGTGGGGCTTCACACTATCATTAAGGAGCGGGCTTGGGATTCTCTCGCCCTTTCCCTCTTCCACTCCACTGTTCATGATCTTTCGCTTTCAAAATAAATAAATAAACTTAAAAAAGAAAAGAAAAAGAAAAATCAAAAGAGCGAGTCACCCTAGTCTATCTTCCTGTACCACGGAGGCCAAAGGGAAGCAGGTACTGCCTTCTCTGTCATAGTCCGGGACAGATACCTACCTCGCCCATAAACGGGCGCTCTGCAAGCTCTCAAAGTCTGTTTCTCTTTTTAAAGGCTAAAGAAGCTACCTGTCCCCACCAAACTAATTCGCCCCTCCTAAATCATTAGTATCCATTCCTGATTGTGTCCAGACTTTCCCCATAGGGCGAGTCCAGGGGTGCTGACTCACCCGGTATCCTAACTAGGACTCTGTCCTGCATATATAACACCTGCTCCCCACCCACGCACCTGGGGGGCACTGAGGAGGGTGATACCCGCACACCGGGTTACAGAGGAGGACACATAAACATGGCTAACTGAGGAGGTCACACACACACACACCACACCACACCACACCACACCACAACACACCAAACCCAGTCACTGCGTGGCGCACCGCTGGGTGCGAGGGCCCGCAGTCAGAGGGCCCGGGAGTCAGGCAGCCCGGAGTCTAATGCCAGCTCGGCTGCTACTGCTTACTTCGGTTGTGACGGCAGCCTCTCCGTGCCTCAGTGTCTTCATACGGAAAATGAACACCCAAGCACCGTGCTGGCTGGGTCCGGCAGCCGCAGGCCTCCCGGCCCCGCGCCCCGGGCGCCCGGCCTCCCCCGCGCGGCCCNGGCTCGCCGCGGCGCCCCTCCTCCTCCGGGGCCTCGGGCAGGCTGGAGTCGCCGTGGTCCCCAAGCCACGCTCCGTCGCGCCCGCGTTTTAGATGGACATGGCACCCTGCACCTCCCTCAAGCCCGGAGAGGCCTCCTGGGATCCTCTTTCCCTTTCGCCCTTGATTCAGGATCTCTGACCCTTAGAGGTAGGGACGTTCCTCCCTCCTCCCAGCAATCATGGAGAGAACCCAGCAACCATAGGAAGCCAAAGGTGCTAAATTAATGTTCGGTGAATGTATGGGCCGAAGTCCAACGTAAGCTGGAGGCCGGTGCTGGCACCAGGTGCCTCTGGGTCTGGGGGTTGAAAGGCTAAGCAGCTGGCTTTACCTCCAAGGGAAGGGGGAGACGAGACTGCTGGGAGGGTGCAGAGGTGGGGACGGGGTGCAGGGAATACTTTAGAGGAAGTATGGAGAAGAGGCCCCCCGCCCCCAGCACACACTCATACACTCACAAGGGCTGGCCTGGAACCATCTCAAATCTGGGAAAGGCTCTGGTTGCCGTCCATGGACTGTGCCACTTAAGCCTGACAGTAGTCCCGCCTCCTAGGTGTGGTTGCCACTGCCCTATTACAGCTGGGAGAAGCCAGGGAGAGGTCGGTCTGCCCAAGGCCACCCAGGTAGGGTGTGTCAGAGTCGGAACTGTAACCCGGGTCTCCGCGGCTCAAAGACCTTGCTGAACCCAGCGCTCTGCCTGGCTTTCCAGGCTACTGTAGACACGGAGAGGATGGGCGTCATTCACACTGCCAGTCATCTTGTTTCTTTCTCTTGTTTTTCCTCTTTTGAGTGGGAAAGCACACACATATGTATACACCACGTATTTACACACATAGATACAGATAAATACCACTTATGCACACACAGATTACACATATACCTACACATATATATACCATATATTTAAACAGACATATATACTATAGTATATACATGCCCCGATATGGTGTTTAAAAAAAATCTGTATTTGCTGACTTTAAAAAGCTGTACATATTAATGTATATAAGTCGATGAGTTGGGGGATAAGTATACACCATCATCACAATCTACACCATAAACATATCAGTCACTTCAGAAGTTTCTTCCCGCTCTTTCTTATCATTATTATTATTATTATTATTATGTGTGTGTTGAGAACACTTAGCATAAGATTTACCCTCTTTAGTATACATTTAGTATACGTACAATATTATCAGCTGTAGGCAGTGTGCTGCATAGATTCCTAACATGTATTTATCTTACAGAATTGAAACTTTGTACTCTTTAACTATCGTCATTTTGTTACTTCCATTTCCCTTTTGTCCTCAGGGGAGAAAGGGCCTTAAGCATTAACCAGGGTTCGGGGGCCATGGTGAAATAACCCCAACCACTTCTCAGTAGGAGCTTTTGCTTGAGTTTGGGTGACATTCAACAATGAAAGTTAACTGAGGCTAAGAATAGCTCAACCGTCTCTAGGCTCTGACCTGGGGGAGATTCTCCAGTTTCCTCCGCGGGCAGCTCCCTCTGGCGGCTCATTAAAGAAATTGGGCTGTTGACTCCTTCCCCAGAGGTGGTAAGGGGAGTATCGGAGAGGCAGGGAAAACGAAAGAAACTTCAAGGTCAGGGCCCTCTTGAGGAGGTGAGCTTTAGAAGTCCTGCAAACTTTGAACCTGTCAGCAACCTAGGACCTTCATTCTGATATGAATGGTTGCACACACAGAAGCCCATAAATGTAACAGATAATACCACAGTCTCCTAGTGTCAACTAGGCCTCCTGTAGCGTTGGTTCTGTGAAGGGGGTACACAGTGGGGTCGCCATCATGGTGACTGTGCCCTGGCCCAGCATACAGATAGTGCTCTCATAATGCTTACAGTCCTAATATCTGGCTGGGTGACCTTGGGAAAGTCATTCAACTTCTCTATGCCTGTTTCCTCATTTGAGAAATGACAACAATAATAGTGCCTGTCTCATAGGATTATACTGAAGAGTAAAGGAGGTAATGTATAGGGATCAAGATTATCCTTGTTTATATCATAAGGTGTGAAAACGAAAATCATCTCCAGGGTGCCAAATGTGAGCCTCATGTGCCCAGAGAGGCAAGAAATCTGATTCCACCCCAAGCCTTCACAATCCACCATTTTCCAGAAGGGTCCAAGAATCCCATAGCATCCTGGTTTGCATCATAGAGCTGGCTTTGGACTATGATCCACCCATTCACCAAACATTAACTTAGCATCTTTGGCTCCCCAAGGTTGCTGGACTGTCACCATGACTGCTGAGGGAAGGGAGGACTGTCCCTAGGCCAGAGGGTCAGAGATCCTGAATCAAGGGCCAAAGGGAGAGAGGATCCCCAGGAGGCCTCTCCGGGCTTGAGGGAGGTGCAAGGTGCAAGGTCCATCTAAAATGTGTGAGGGCTGGGGTAGAGGGCAGGGGATGGGTGTGAAGGAGCGCAGCCTGAGGGCCATGGGGCCCCCTGAAGCCAGCACCTTGTTCCCCCCACCTTTCCACAGTTCGAGTTAGCCAGCTCCTACCTTATATTGCTTTTTCAGGATAAACCCATCTGGACCCAGGGCTGGACAGTTCCATATACACACACGTAAACCCCTGCAACCTCTTAATTAAAGCATATGAGTAAACTTGATATCATTTTGAAAACTAAAATCTTAAGGTCAGTGTTCTTTTTATTTTTTATTCATTTTTAATTTTTATTTCTTATGTTTCTTAAGTA
The DNA here is from genome assembly GCF_008692635.1 of Crocuta crocuta. Lineage (NCBI taxonomy): Eukaryota > Metazoa > Chordata > Mammalia > Carnivora > Hyaenidae > Crocuta > Crocuta crocuta. The sequence continues at coordinate 682,091 of NW_027528608.1, forward strand.
ATCTCTATGCCCAACATGGAGCTTGAACTCAGCCCCGAGATCAGGAGTCACATGCTCCACCAATGAGCCTTCTTTCTATTTTAAATTACCTAGAGGCACCATAGTCTTGTGCTTAGGGATTCTCAGGGGTCTGGATCCAGCCTTGCAACCATAGAGCCAGGTTTTGGGTCAGGAGGGATTCTAACCGCATATGGTGGGCCTAGGACACTCTTCCTTCCTTGGTCTTGGTGATGAAGGAGGTCTCCCTTGCCCCCAGTCTTTTCCCCAAGATGCATGCCATTCCTTTCATGTAGGAAACGTTCAGCACTGCTACACCAGATGGACTGAGTAATTTGCTAGGGCCCTATAACAAAGCACCACAAAGTGGGTGTCTTGAAACAGGAATTTATTGTCTCCATTTTGGAGAGCAGTCCAATGTGTGGGCGGGTCCAAGCTCCCTCTGAAGTCTGTGGGGGACAATCACTCCGGGCCTCTTCTCAGCTTCTGGTGTGGCCGTCAGCCCTCAGCATTTGTGGGTTTGCAGCTAGTGCCCTGCATCTGTCATCACGTGGCATCCTCCCTGTGTGTCTGTGCCTGTGCCCCAACTTCCTTCTTTGTATGAGGACACCAGTCATATTGGATCAAAGGCCCGCCCTAAAGACCTCGTCTTAACCTGATGACATCTCCAAAGACTCTATTTTCAAATAAGGTCACATTTACAAGCACCAAGGGTAGGACTACAAAGTCTTTTTGGGGTGATACAATTCAACCCAAAACACCAGGTATCCAGCAAATGGCAGCCATGTTGATAGCATCTGAATATGCACATGGTATGTGCTGGCACAATGAAAGTAAGAGGCTCGGCTCATGCCTGTGTCAAAGTTGTTGTGTGCAGAGGGGCCATCAAGCTGCCCTTCTTTGGTCTTGGGGGCGCTTAATTCTGAAAGGACTGCTGTGGGCAAGGTGGTTTGGGGACTGGTAAGGGAGCTGGTCCCGGGCTTTGTCACTGTGCTTCTAAATAATTAACTCATCTTCTTCCTTAGTATTTACATCCTTCAGATATTTGGAGATGGCTATCATGTCCCTTCAGCCATGACTCAGCACTTCTCTACATATTTGCCATGGTGCTGAGTGTGTTGTTGTTGTTGTTGTTATTTTTATTATTTTCCCCCTGCACACTCCCTTGTTCCCTTAGCCACCATCATGGTTCTGTGAATTTCCTCCAGTTTCCAGCCCTGCAAGTGCCAAGTTACTGGGAGGGAGCATCAGCAGTCAGTAGTCAGGTGACAAGGGATGGCTCACAGGCCCTCTGGCCTCCTACTCCTCTGTAATTTTTGTCAGTTTCCCCAAAGCCACATCAAATAAATAGGCAAGCTAAGGAAAAACAGCGTGCTTATGGTGCAAATGCAGTTTCCAGACAAATCCCCTGCCCCCGCTCCCATCCAGACAGTCCCCAGTTTCCTCAGCTACTAAATGAGAAGAATCCTTGCTCTCAACACCGTAGGGCTGCTGTGAGGACTTCGGGAGGAACAGAGCAAAGAGCCTCCATGTCAGCTACAAGGCTGGGATGCCTGCCTACCAGCAATGCCTTCAAAACATGATTGGATCTCTGCAGAATGTTCCAGGGGTCTGCTGCTCTAAAAGCTAGAAATTCTAAGTTAAAATTTACAAAATGAACTTGATAGAACTGAGATTCACCCTAAAATCTGTTTGTGGAAAGAATAGAGAGATGCCCTACTTCAAAATCTACCATCAGATTTTAGTTTTCCAAATAAAGTGTGGAACTCAGAGCCGGATGGGCCCTTGGAGACATGTTGCAGATGGCCCTCAGGGGGCTTTGGAAGGTTATGCTGCTATAAAAGATTTGGAAAAAAAAATCCACCTTGTCTTCTATTTCAGATCTCACTGAAGAGTTCTTCTGTACCTGGAAGCCTTATTTTCACTGTGAGAAGAGTGATTTTCAATGGTTCTGTTGAACATGCAATTCTCATGCAAGTATTTCTATAATTATCCTGTTTCAGTTATAATACAGTTTCCGGAACAATAGGACTTTTATTGTATTGCCATATCTGTTATAATAGATATTTTATTACAGAAAATGGTGGTAGAGTCACTATTATGATTCTGAAGTTTTTATTTCAAATTGCTCATAGGATGGAAATTCTTTCTCCCAAGTAGTTTTTACTTTAATGCTGCTTTGGTTGTTTTTTGGGTTTCGTTTTAAACTTTGATGTGTTTGCGATTTTGTTCCATGGCAGAAGGTGGATGGTTTTGGAGGGGGGTAGGGGGGTTGTTTTGCTCCAAGTATAGACTGTGGCTAAGTTACCCCTGGCATCTGTGTGTCTGTTGTTAGTTTCTGGTACACACAGTTTCTTTAACATGTCAGATACATTGTCTTATGCACACATGCTTTAGTCTGCTCAGGTGGCCAGAACAAATTACCATAGACTGGGGGGATTACACAACATGCCTCACAGTTCTGGAGCTTGCAAGTCCAAGGTCAAGGTGCTGGCAAAGCAGGTTCCATTCAGAGATCTTTTGGTTGGCAGGCCTGCCACCTCAGTGATGGCCTCTTCTCTGAGTTTGTGGTAGGGAGCAGGGATCAAGTCTCTGGTGTCTCTTATGAGAACACTAACACCAGGGTCCCACCCTTATGACATCACTGAATCTTAATTACCTCCTTATAGGCTCCATCCCCAAAGACAGTCAGTCACACTGGGGTTCAGGCCTCAACATGAATTGGGGGGACACACAATTCAGTGCATAGCATTTATTTTTTTTTATTACTGCTGAAGAAATACCTAGAGCCCTTGAATTAAATGAACCCGATAAACAATATTTTGAGAAGGAGTAAATAATGTTAGTGAGAATACAATAGAGACCTTGAAGCTTCAAGCACAGTTCATTTAAGTAATATCTTATTTCAGATGGCAGCCCAGAGGGGAGAGGAGCGGAGGGGAGGAGGATGCGGGAGTTTTTCCTGGTTAACTCACTGGCCTCAGACCCCCAGCTGTTGGAAGCCAGGCTGGGATCCAGAAGCATGTTCATTGATTCCACCACCATGATCTTAGCTGCCAGGAAGTCACCACCTCCAGGAAAGGGATGGTCCTCAAATCTTGGACACTAAATCTAACTTTAAGCCCAGTAGACCTCTCCACAATGAAAGGATTTAAGGACCATGAAAAGTTCCCGAATACCTACCCACAGCACCCTAGCCCTATGAGAACCATCCCTGAGACCAGCCACACGTTCCTGCTGAAACACACTCTCAGCTTAGAGTCCAGAAGAACTACTGATGGGGGTGGGGTGGGGGTGGGGGGACATGTTCTGGGCTCTGGGGAAAGTGGAGGCTCCCCAATCACAGTCTCTAATGAGACAGAGTTCAGATGTTCTAGGCACCCTGGTCTCCAGATGATTTCTTAGGCTCCCCAAGAAATAGAGAGAGGAAAGGACTTTCCATGGTTATACTGTTAGTCACAGAATCAGCACAAAACCCCAAACGCCTTGGCCTCCAGGCCTCTGTTTTCATAGCAGCGACAGGATGGAGGCTACTGCTGTAGAAGGTGCTGAGTGCCTTGGAAGGCAGGGAGAGGCTGAGGGGGGTAAAACACAGAGAAGTTACGAATGTGGAGAAAGTCAGAGTGGAGGATGGCCCTGGAATTCTCCAACATGAAAACAATCCCATAGCTGGAGCTCCCAGAAGAAGAGTGCCTTGGCATTCACAGCAGCATTGGGATGCACCTGGGATCTCACCGTCTCCCCTACCCTCATTCCCATCCCACAGCTGGCCATACACTGCAAACTTTCAATTGCCTTGAGGGAGCATGTGCCTGACTTCAGGATGGAAGTCAGTGGGAAAAGGGATCCTGCTGGCACAATGCCTTTTTGCAGGCTGCTTCTCTGCTATGAAAGGTGATACTCATCTTCTGTTCCCACGGGTGCTTATCCACTGGGGGCGTGGGGCGGAGGGAGGAGCTCAGGTAAATGATGCTCTGTTCACCTCAGTACTCAGGCCCTGATAACAGGGACTTCTGGGTGAAGGTCTTGGGTGATAAACGTGTATCATATCTCTGGCCATTTCCATACTTCCGGAATTTAGCAATGCAGAGAGGACACCCAGCACCCTGGTAGCCCTTTCTACCAGAGGTCCTCTCCTTTGGCCACCTCCAAACTTCCAGCAGGTGTCAAGCTTCCAGCAGGTGTTGGGGCTTAAGTACTTGCTGCCCTTCCTTGGTTGAAATCCTCGCTGCAGGATTTTCTTTTTCAGTTGTCCTCTGGCTTTGCTAGCGGAGCCCCAGGTGGGAAGCAGCCCAGGTGGGTGGCCTTTGGTGCCCCAGGCCAGTCCTCAGGATCAGAGGCCCGCACCTTGGTGGTGGCACAGAGAGTGATCTGAGCGAGCCAAGGGATTTCTCTCAAGTAAGCTCCTCGAAATAACTCCAGGAACCTCAAAGATTACAGCGCCCACACAATGGGAGCAAAGAGGCTTCCAGTAACGCGGCAGACAATCGGGGAAGGCCGAGGTACAGGCAGCACGGAGACCTCAGTGGGGACCCCTGCTTGGGGAGTCCTGGGGGCCAGGCTTACAGGGCGGCCACATTGCTTCACCCAGGGGAAAAAAAAAAAGACCCTGGGCCCATCTGCTCCGGGTGGGGAGTCGCTTGCACCACCAGCAAAGTAAGCGAGACAAAAGGCGCAGCCCTGCTGGTGGGCACAGGGCAAGTAATTAAGGACCAGTGGAATGTCCTGTGTCGATCTGCAACGAATGTGACTGGCTCCCCATGCCCCTTGTTTTCACCAGGCTGCTTTCTGCTAAGTTTCATTAAGTAATTTGCATGCCACTTCAATAAAAATGAATAATGGCTGAATTTTGGTTTTATTTACATAGCATGAAGTCTTCCTTTCCTTTATTATTGAGATAATTCAGCCACAAGCAAGATGCACAGTGGGCAAAGAAAAGGTCTCCTCCCAGCCAGATCCCAGCTTCTCTTCCTCTGAGCTGGATAGCCAACTCTTGCTGCCCACCTTGGTTGGGGGAATAAACTAGATGGTCAACACTCTCACTTTGTTAGCCTGCTTCTCATGCAGTGAAAGCTCCAGAATCTATAAGAGGGGGTCAGGGGTGGCCATGTCCTGGGAAGGAGTTGGAAGCTAAGGGGCTTCTCTAAAGTTACATTTGCAAAATAGGCACATGGCTAAGGTTGCAACTTTTATTTATTTGAAAAAAAAATTTTTAGTGTTTGCTTTTGAGACAGAGAGAGACAGTGTATGAGTGGGGGAGGGGCAGAAAGAGAGGGAGACACAGAATCAGAAGCAGGCTCCAGGCTCTGAGCTGTTAGCACGAGCCCGATATGGGGCTCGAACCCACCAACTGAAAGATCATGATCTGAGCTAAAGTCCGATGCTCAACCACCTGAGCCACCCAGGCACCCCAAGTTGCAACTTTTAAAAATGTAACATGCTCTGAAGTTCCTTTTCTAAAATGTGTATCACACTGAGGAAATGTCAGTAGTTGGATTAAGGAACAGCTCCAACTTCCCCTTATCTGTGATTATTGCTGCAAAATAGTTTACTTCTAAACTTAGTGGCTTCAGACAATAATACAGGTCTAATAAATCTCATGGTTTCTGTGGGTCAAGAATTTGGAAACGCTTTTGCTGGGCAGTTCTAGCCTGGTTTCTGTCATGAGGCTGCAGTCATTTGAAGGCTTGACTGGGGCTGGAGAATTGGCTTCCACCACGCACACTTCTATGGCTGTTGGCAAGGAGGCCTCAGTTCCTTGACGCATCAGCTGCTCCACAGGACTGCCTGAACATCCTCACAACTAAGCAGTGGCCTTCCTCCAGAGCAAATGATCCAAGACACAAAGCAGGAGCCACATATCTTTATATCTAGCTTTGAAAGTTACATACCATCACTTCTTCAATTTCCTGCGGGTCAGTGCCTTTGAGCATGTCAGTAAGGCAGAGAGCTACACAAAGCTGTGTACACAATAGGTGAGGATCATTGAGAGCTATCTTGGAGACCGGTTACCACAAATGGTTATCATTAATATTATTTAGCAGGTTTTTTTTTTTTTTTAAGGTCTGGAGGAGAGTACTACATGGCTAAAGCCACCATTTCTTATACATTCCTTCTAGTCAATGCAAATGAAGTGGTCAGTTACCGTTAATGGTATCCCGTGTCGCAGCCAAACCAACCATCTGCCAACAAACATGGACTCAGGGCTCTGTTGGTGCCAGCCACCCCCCTACCCCACCTCCAGATTGGGGAATAGAACAGTAGTCAAGAGAGACAAGATTCCTTGTCATGGGTCCTGGAGAGGGAAGACATGAGGAGACAGATGGATGGCAGGTAGTGTTATAATGCTGTAGAGGGAATTGTAGGTAGTGCTGTCAACTAGGGGATCCAGGAAGGACACCAAGGCCTGAGCTGGGTGGTCTGTCCACCTTGGTCAGGAATCGGAAATTGGAACTCTGCAACGACCCATGCTTTGCAGTGAGGTGGCTGCAAGCCACACCTTTCAGTAGAAAAACAGCCTGGATAAGACAGACTCTTGATATAATGGGGAACCCCTCATTTGCACAATGCTCCCCCTCCTGGAGTGTGAGAACCATAGGAGAGGAACTTACTATGTCTTATTTGCTCCTGTATCTTTGGCACCTAAAGGATGACTAGTATGTACTTGGTATTCACTAGTGACTATCATTAATAATTATTATTTAGGGATATCTGGGTGGCTCAGTCGTTTAATGTCAGACTTCGGCTCAGGTCATGATCTCACGGTTTGGGAGTTCGAGCCCTGCTCTTAGCTGTCAGCACAGAGCCTGGAGCCTGCTTCAGATCCTATGTCTCCCTCTCTCTCTGCCCCTCCCCTGCTCTTTCTTTGTCTCTCTCAAAAATAAATAAACATTCAAAAACATTTTTAATAATTATTATTTAATAGTTATCAGCCTTGTTGGTGTTTCCAAGTATTTCAGGCTTAATGGAAGTCACTATTAATATTAATAAATAAAAGTTACTGAAGCTCTCAGTCCACATTCCAATGTCTACACAGAATCCTAAAGATTGCCAGAAAGGGATAGGGAAAACAGAGCGGGAGCCCCAGGAGCCTGTGACTTCCTGGTTCCTCTCTCAGCCCCCCATCTCAACCTCTGCATCAGAAAACCTCTCTCTGCTTAGCTTTCCTGGCCTGAATGAATGGGAACTCCAGATCTCCCCAGGACCTTCTCAAATCATCTCCAACACAAAATGCTTGGTGTCCTAGACTGTGAAGTTTGCAGTGACCAGAGAAGGATAGATGTGACAGCATGAGTCATCAAACGACTTGAGAGAAAATATTGAAACACCCTGGTTCTTGAAAGTTTCTGGAGCCCAGCCAGGCTCTCCCCATCTTGCTGCTCTCTTCCCAATGGACCAGCCCCAGTGTGCTCCCACACTCTTCCTGGACTATCCTGTCCACAGCCAGTGTCAGATGTTCATCCATGTCAGGTATCAGCAGTTGGAGGTCTAAAGCTCTGAACTAACACCTTACCTTTCACATGGTCACATTTTGAGCATTGCTGCCTACCTTTCTTCTAAATGGAGGACAGCTCTGGGTATAACAGTTTATTGTACTCCCATAATGAAATATGCAACACCCCCTTCCTCTTAGAAGTCACAAGCATCCTGGTCAATTTTTATTGGTTTTTAATGACAATTTTTTAATTCTAGCTATTCATATATATATACATAAATGCCCACAAGACTGCTGATCTGATTAAAACAAAGAAAATATCATCTTGAGAAAACTGACAAATCCTGAGTACTTTTTAAAAAGGTCTTTTGGTGTATTATATAAACACCATCATTTTACAGAACAATTTGCTTTCCATGCAGTGACTTTAGGGGTTTTTCTAATATTGTCCGTTATCAAAAGACTGTTTACCAGAGAGGTAGCACAACTGAATGAATCCCAGCCATTTTGTGGACAGGTGGACTGAGGGAGAAGTTCAGAGGGCATTCTGGAATGATTTGCAACGTTTCAAGCAGAAATATAACATCTTCTTTCATCCTCTGCAGAGTCTGGAGCTAAATTCACACCTTTTTTTTCTTCCCATCACTTAAAATCAAATTCTCGCCCTTAATACTTCCTTTCAGAACTGCACCAAAAATGATAATGTCTTCTCATGCATATGAATTACCCAAAGTGTATGAGAATCAGCCCCACTGGCGTGTGCTAAAGCATTAACCCAACTAAATTTAAAGCTGTTAAGCCTCGATTAAGGCAAAGTTGTTTTTTTATTTTATAAGACATTTAGGACAGTTCACATCACCCTGCACTGATGCACTAAAATAGATTGTGGGCAAACTATAAAGAGAGCATATGTTCCCCATATCTGTTCCGGAGCCAGGTTGGATGATGAATTCTGATTTGGGATTGAAGCAAACAGTGACATCTGTCTCCCCTGCACACACCTGTTTGGACACTAGTTTAACACCCTCCTTCACTGTTCATCTGTGGAAAGGTGGTGCATTTTCAGCTGAAATCTCATGCACCACAGGTCACAGGGACACTCAAAAGTTATTTGCTAGAGGAACAAACTCTTTAGAGAAAAAGCAATAAAAGAAGCCTCTGCTGCAACAAATTTCCACTAATCATAGTTTTGGTGGAAGCCAAATTTTAGGCTTCACAGCAATGCTCAGAACATGAGTTGAAGATACCACGAGGTGGGGCTAAAGATCAGGAAATCCAGGAACGATTGGCGCTGCAGACCGCTCAAGAAGCTCAGAATTTTAATCTAACAGACGAAGCCTTTCATTTGTGGGAACTGTACAGCAACACTGACTTATAGCTTCACCATTTTGCTATGATTGGATTATTCTCTAAATGCTCATTTTGATAAATTTGCACACCCTGGGGTTACATAGAATTTCAAGACTGGCTACAGGTTACAGAACCCAGGTCTGTTTGATAAACAAATATCTTAAGTACTACATGTTCATATGCTTTTTAGCTTGACACAGGCAGAAATTCCACTTGTCTACTTCAGGGCTTCTCCAGGGGAAGTTGGAATTAGGAGACACTGTCTTAATTTAGCTCCTTCCCTAAAAGCAGAGCCCGAGAAAAGTCCTTAAACAAGGATGGCTTCTTTGAGAGGCTACCCCAGGAACAGGGAAGAGGGATGGGAGAAAGCACAAGAGGAGGAGGGAAAGTGGATGCAAGGATACATTATCAAGGCTGGTGGGTCACTGCTGTAGGCAGCCAGGACTCAGCCCTGTGCCGTCTTCCTAGCAGCATGCAGAAGGCCTCCCAGAATTCTCTGCCTCCCTTCCATCCCTCAAACCCCCATCCCCCGCCCAGGGTTCCCATGAAGGTTAATCTCCTGCTCTTCCGGGCTGCATGTGTATCGTGTATGGTGCATGCTGAAAGGGCTCTCTCTGTCATCCCATGTCACGGCATTAGGAAGCCCTGGGGCCCAAAGCAAAAAACGCACTTGAGGCAAGGTGCGATCAGGGCATGGTAAGCTGAGGCTTACATGAAATCGTTTACGACAAACACAGCTGGAGGCAGAGTTGAGGCCAAGGCAATGTTGGACACGCTGCGCATAAGGCATGTCTGATACAGTCCACCCTTATTCCCCTCAGGTCCACTCACACCCTGCATTAAATCCAATCTGTCACCACATCCTCAAAGCAGAGACCAGCTGAAAATCTCTCCTGTAGATGGCCCTGGAGCCACAGTCGGTATTCATCATCTCCCATTTTAATACCAACCATTCTATATTTCCTCTCTCTTGGCCAGAACTTGAACTTGTCTAAATTGTGTGCCAGGTGAGGTGACCACACCTCCACCCCGGAGTGTTCTAGGTCCTTAGTTGCTCTTTTCAGCCCACTGTTGCTGCAGTTGTCCACTTACCTTTATTGCAGGACACACATTCACCAAGAGGTGCCCACACAAGTCCCCTGAGATGATACATACCTGGCCATCCCTCACTGTGAAGCAACACTTCTATCCTTCGTAATAATCACGAATGACTTCCCTTCAATTATAATCACGACCTTTTATTGTCGTGGTGGTAAGTGCAGCACAACATTTGCTTTTTTTGAGAGAGAGAGCATGCATGCATGGTAGGGACAGAGGGAGAAAGAGGCTCTTAAGCAGTTTCCACGCCCAGAGAGAAGCCCACTTGGGGCTGGATCCCATGATCCTGGTATCATGACCTGAGCCAAAATCAAGAGTCAGATGCTTAAACAACTGAGCCACCCAGGTCCCCCCCAAATTTGTTATTGTTAAATATACAATTCAGTAGCATTAATTATGTTCACAATATTGTACAACCATCACTACTGTCTATTTCTAGAAGTTTTTTTTAAATCACCCAAACAGAAATCCTGAACCCAGTAAGCAATAATTCCTCATTCCCCCTTCTCTCAGCCCCTGGTAACCTAATGTACTTTCTGGCTTATTTAATCAGCATAGTGCTTTCAAGCTTCATCTATGTGGTGGCATGTATTAAAATTTCATTCCTTTTTATGGCTGAATAATATTCCATTATATGTCTGCCCTACATTTTGTGTATTCGTGTATCTGTTGATGGACAGACACTTCTGTTGATCTCACCTTTTGGCTATTTTGAATTGTGCTGAACATTGGCTTCCAAGTATTTGTTTGAGCCTCTGTTTTAAGTTCTTTTGGATATATGCCTGGGAATGGAATCGCTGGGAATTCTATTTTTAATTTTTTGAGGAACCGCCATACTGCTATTTCCCACAGCTGCTGTGTCATTCTACATTCCCACCACATGGGGTCCAATGTCTCCACATTCTCACCAACACTTGTTTTCTTTTTTAGTGGGTGTCAAGCAGTATCTTGTCATGGTTTGCATTTCTTTCATGACTGGTGGTCTTGGATAACTTTCATGTGCTTATGGGGCATTTGTAGATCTCATTTAAAGACATGACTATTAAGTCCTTTGCCTGTTTTTCAACTGAGTTGTTTGCCTTTCTGTTGTTGGGTTGTAAGGGGTTCTTTATATACAGTTTACCTTTGAAAACACACTTTTGGGGGCGCCTGGGTGGTTCAGTCTGTTAAGTGCCCAAGTCTTGATTTCAGCTCAGGTCATGATCTCACTGTTCGTGAGTTTAAGCCCTGTGCTGGGCTCTGCACTGATGGTGCAGAGCCTGTTTGGAATTCTCACTTTCCCTCTCTCTGCCCCACTCATGTGTACACACTTTCTCTGAAAACAAATAAATAAACCTGAAAAACAAAGAAAACACATTTTTTACTGTGTGGGCCCATTTCCATGTGGATTTTTTTTTATAAATACACTACAGTACTATGAATGTAGTTTCTCTTCCTTGTGACTTTCTTAATAACATTTTCTTTTCTCTAACCTACTTTATTGTAAGAACATAGTATATTAATATATAAAACATACAAATTATGTGTTAATCGACTATATATGTCATTGGTAAGGCTTCCCACCAACAGTGGGCTACTAGTAGTTAAGTTTCGGGGAAGTCACAAGTTATACATGGATTTTCAACTGTGTGGGGGTCAGCGCCCCAAGTCCTGCATTGTTCAAGAGTCAACTGTATTCTGGGTATTAAGCTCTTATTAGATACATGATCTGCAAATATAGATTTGATTTTCCATTCCATAGATTTTCTTTTCACTTTTTTGAGAATGTCCTTTGATGTACATGTTTTAAATTTTGATGAAGACCAATTTATTTTTTTCTTGTGTTGCTCGTGGCTTTGGTATCATAATCTAAGAACCCACTGCCAAATCCAAGTTCATGAAGATTCACCCCTATGTTTTCTTTTTAGATGTTTATGGTTTTAGCTCTCATATGCAGGCCACTGATCCATTTTGAGTTGATTTTTATGGATGGTGTGAGGTAGAGGGTCCATCTTCAGTTTTTTGCATGTGGAAATCTAGTTATCCCAGCTTCTGCCTCCCCCCGCCCCCCCCCTTTTTTTTTTGCCTCTGGTCCACTTACATGAGAAACCCAACATGACCAGACAGTAGTTATGCTTCAAATTCAGTGACATTTGCAATGTCCTCTAGTGGGAGAGAATGCCCTCCCCTCCCTCCACCCTCATCAAGAACTAAGACCGCTTATTTGCCAGAGCACAACCCAAGGTTGTGGGGACAAGTAGCACAGATTTCTCAAGTCAGTCACCGAGAGTGATGGTAAGAGAAGCCACCGTAACCCCCACCACTTGATTCCTGACCCATGTATTTCAGCTATTGGGGACATAGGACCAATATGGGGTTTAGCACATATGCTAAAGGATAGCACCCCAACTACACAGGGTGCTGTCTCCAGGTTTTCCTCTTCACAGCCTTGTAATAGGCTGTTCTGATTTTCTATTAGGCCACCTGCTTCTGGACGAATCCTATGGTCATGAGCCTATTGTCTACTTCCTTTACTGTAAAACAGATCCCTAAGCTTGAGGCAGTGTTTGAATCCCATGCCAATAAACCAAGCATCTGTAAGTTCTTGGATGGATATGCTGGTGAAGGCCCTATGACAGGGAAGGAAATCCACATCTAGAATAAACATTGATTCTGGCAAGGACTGATCACTGTCTCCCCTAGGGCAGAAGGAATCTGACATAATTAACTTCTCACCAGTGGCCTGGTCTCCTAAAGAAAGTGTCATATTGAGCACCCAGTTTGGTTTATGTTGCTGGCAGCTAAGATATTCAGCAGTGGCAGTAGCCAGATCATCTTTAAAAAGAGGAAACTCATGATATTGGACTCACGTATAGCCTGATCTTTGCCACCATGGCCATGCCATTCATGAAATTATTTATTACCCAAGCAGGGTGTTGGCTGATAATAGATCCATAGAATGAATCATCTTATCTACCTAGGTGCTCAGTGCCCCCTCTGCAGAAGATGCTTTCTGGGATGGGTGGAGCCTTACCATAAGTCCAAAGATTGGTATACCGGTGCCCATTTCCATAGATTAGTATCATTGATTTTTTTCTTTTGCCTCAAGCTCCAGGATAGCCCAGCACAGTACTGTTACTGATCTTGTGTTTATTTCAAATTTTGGTATTTGGGGGGCACCTAGGTGGCTCAGTTGGTTAAGTGTCCAACTCTTGGTTTTGGCTCAGGTCATGATCTCACAGTAGTGAGATCAAGCCCTTCACTGAGTTCTCTCTCTCCCTCTCCCTTTGTTCCTCCCATGCTTGCTCAAGCATACCTGCTCGCTCTCTCTCCCTCTGTCTCTCTCTCTCTCTCTCAAAAAAAGGAGGGTTTTGGTATTTTACTAATGGTGTGGGTTTTTTTGCATTAATTTTGACCTTTTAAATATTATAGTAACATTTTTCTTCACTATCAATACATTTTTCACACAAGGTGAGGGCTACCCTTGTCCCAGCCTTAGGACAATAGTTTTTTATTTAGCATTTACATGCTGAACCAGTTTGTCTGTAAGCCAGATCCAAGTTTTCTCCTTCTGAATCAGGGGGACATAGGTACACCCCTTTCTCACCCCACCATATGCCCAGAAGGCCATATCTTAGTTCTTTTGGGCTGCTGTAACAGAACATAAGAAAATGTGTAGCTTATCAACAACAAACATTTATTTCTCACTGTTCTGGAGGCTGGGAAGTCTAAGATCATGGCGCCAGCAGGTTTGGTGTCTTGTGACTGTCTTCTTCTGGGTTGCAGACTGCCAACTTCTCCCTGTGTCCTTACGTGGTAGAAAGGGCTAGGGAGCTCTCTGGGGTCTCTTCTATAATAGGACTAGTCCCACTTATGAGGGCTCTATCCTCATGGCCTCCCAAAGTCTCCATCTACTAATACCATCACTGTTAGGGGTTAGGAATTCAATGTATGAACTTGGGGGGAACACAAACATTCAGAGCATAGTGTGAGCTAAAGGAGACATTGCATCAGAGACAGATGATACAAGGGTCGAAGCCACCTGTTCACATAATTTACATGTTCTTACTGGACTTCCTTGAGTGGGCCTGATCCCAAAGATACCATTTTCATTGCATGATAGATCACTATTGTGCCCTTCGAATCAATGACTTGATGACATGCCCAGCTCATGGTTAGTCCACTAGCGTAGTCACTGCTCTCCCATTAGTAGGCACTAAGTCTCTACCAGACCCAGCTGCACAACAGGAGCTAGTTTTTTTTTTTTCNGTATTTCAACAGGAGCTAGTTTTTAAAGTATGAGTAGTTCTCTGCAGTAGAAGGAACAGTCTTAGTCCAGAATGCTGAAGGTCTACCATGTGACTCTCCCACTGGGGCTTGCCAGAGACTCAACATGGAACCCTTCTCCATCATAGTGGATACTGAGTCTAACACCACTCTAGGTCATACAACCTGAGTAGAAGAGCAGACTGCTGTAGGGCCCTCTCTTGTTCTGGATTCCCTCAAAACTGCAGTCTTCCAAGTCATCCGAGTAATGGATTTGGAGAAATATTACTAAGTGTGCTGTTGCTAGAGTCTCGGGGGTATACCAAGTGCTGTGCTTCTTTCTTAGTAGGAGATGATACAATAGTCCTGCCATGTCCCAGGCCAGTGAGACCTCTAAAAACCTCATCAACATGGCATCCCCTGAATATTTACCCTTGACATGCAAGTGTTTTCTAACTAGGACATCTGGTGCTTGCCACTTGACTGTTTACCGGGTCCATTTAGCCTAATGTCATAATAGGGCACTGTTGTACTGTTCAGACTGTACTGTGACAGAGAGTACTGAGGTGCTATCTTATTCATGACATTTAGATTCTTAGTTTAATAAAGTCATTTTGAGGACAGCGACTATGTAGGATTCTTTTCTGGTTTCCAGCCCCTGCACCGTCCTGGCACATGACAAGGGTCAGTAAATGTTGGTTGGTTGGATGAAAGAATACGTGATGGATTTCCATCTCCTTGGAACTTCTCCCAAGACATCAGCCAAGCTGCCTGTGTGAAGTTAGTTCCCACAGGGTCAAAAGAGCAATTTATGGTGAAATTTGAACAAGATCTATAGATTAGACAACACTATTATATCAGCGGTTATTTCCTGATTTTGATAATTGAACTGTGGTTGTATAAGACAATGTTTTTGTTTTTAGAAAAAATGCACAGAAATACTTCAGAAAAAAAAGGGGGAAATACATTGGCAACTTATTCACAAGTGTTTCAGGAAAGAAATTATACATCTCTATTTCTGCCGCTCTATCTGTCAATTAAGAAAATGATAAGACAAAGTGTAGTAACATGAAACATGAAGCAGAATCTGAGGGATAGATATACAGGAGTTCTTCTTTCTATTTTTGCAACTTTTATGTAAGTTTGAGATCATCTCAAAATAAGAGTTAGAAATAAATACATTAATAATTATAATTACCAATCTTATCAGTCATAAATGATCAGTTTCATTAAAACCAAAAGCCATGTACCCCAATGTGCATAGCAGCACTCTCAACAATAGCCAAAACATGGAAAGAGCCTAAGTGTCCATCAACGGACAAATGGATCAAGAAGATGTGGTTTATACGATGGAATACTACATGGCAATGAGAAAGAATGCAATCTGGCTGTGTGTAGCAACATGGATGGATCTTGAGGGTGTTATGCTGAGAGAAATAAGTCAGGCAGAGAAGGACAAATACCATATGTTTGCACATATAGGAGGATTAGGAGGAACTTAACGAAGGACCGTGGGGGAGAAGAAGGGGGGAAATAGTGGGGGAGAGGGAGAGAGGCAAACCATGAGAGACTCTTGAATGCCAAGAACAAACTAAGGACTGATGGGTTTGGGGTTGGGGAGATGGGCATGGAGGAGGGCACTTGTGGGGATGAGCACTGGGTGTTATATGGAAACCAACTTGACAATAAACTATTTGTAAAAAAAAAAAGTTATTACTGGCTCAATCCAGTAAATGAATTGAGTGGGTAATAAAACAGGAAAAAAAGGAAAGAAAATAAAGTGTGATCATAAAATAAAAATAAATAAAACCAAAAGCTAAAACAAACAATACATTCAACTCCTTGGGACATCTTTGTTCGCTTAGAACTTGACAAAAAACCCCAAAAAGAATCCGCTTAAAATGGGTACAAATATGATTTGGTTATTATCTACAAAATTGAACCTATCAAGTATTCAAAATGAGTTTGTTTTCAATATTTTACTAAATTCTAGGTCATTGTGACTACTATGCTATAAATCTTAGGACAAGGAATGGATCGACTATTTTTTATTTATAGCTTTTATATTTTTATTTATTTCATAATATTTTATTTATAACTCTTATATTGTTATTTATGACTGTCTTATTTTTAGGGGGAGAGTGCTTTTCTGGCAAAAGTACATGACATGCTCTGGCATTCTTAACTTACAACTTCCACAGGGTGATCACAAAAATATCATTCTTCTAAAAACATGTGAGGTTCCAAGTATTTGATATTCGAATCATCCTCCTTTGAACTCCTATCATGTCAACATTTTTGTCGATTTTCTTTCTTTTGATCCTTATCTGATCTAACTCGGCCAGAGGCGCAGGGCTTTCCACATGATCCCAGAAACTCTCCAACACTATTTTCATCAACTTCATGAAATCCTCTGTCTTTGTCAGGATTTTCAACCCCACTTCATAGACGATTTGTATCCCATCTCTGCTTTATTGATGGGTGTTTAAAACATGCTAGAGTCAGACCAAGATGCTGCCACACCGGGCAGGGAGAAATTCTGGTGTCAGGAAGAAAACGCAGTTTGAGTGACTGTGTGTATGTGGAATCCGAGGGTTTCTGCTTCCCTAGCACTGTGTCACCGCTGCCACGGGGCTAAGGAGGCCCCTGCATGCTCTCCAGGCAGCCTGAGCTAAGGGGTTGTGGAAGGGCAGAGACTTTTCTTCTGAGGAATTTCTAGGAAGCTAGGCATTCACCAAGTTCCCTAGTTCTATGCAGTCAGGAACCCTGTGAGGTCTGCTGGAGGAGAGAGAGAGGGAGAGAGACATTTGTAAAAGACCAGCAGCTTCTCTGATTAAATGGTTCTAACCAAGTACTCAAAATCCTCCTACCTGGTTCCTCGTAGTTCCTCAATTCATAATACTCAAAACAATGCGTGTTAAGGAGCACCTGGGTATCTCAGTTGGTTACATGTCCTCTTGATCTCGGCCCAGGTTATGATCTCACGGTTCATGAATTTGAGCCTCACATCGGCCTCTGTGCTAACAGCACAGAGCCTGCTTCTGATTCTCTCTCTCCCTCTCTCTCTCTGCCCCTCCCACCATGTTCTCTCTCTCTCTCTCAAGTAATTAAACATTTAAAAAACACAAGTGTTAAGTGAAGGATGGAGTCTTTCAGAAAGGGATTTTTAAAAGGAAGGAAAAAGAGGGATGAATAGGTGTAGTACAGAGGATTTGGAGGATAGTAATCATGCCTTGTGTGACACCATAATAACAGACGCAGGTCTTCATACACTTCTCAAAACCTATCCAATGGACAGCACCGAGAGTGAGCCAGAAACTATGGACTCAAGGATGATGATGTGTCAATGCAAGTCCATTTATAGTATCAAATCCCTCCCTCTGCTGGGGGGTGTTGATAAGGAGGAGGGCTGTGCAAGTGTTGGAATGGGGGTAGGGAGTGGGAGAAATGGGAAATCTCTACACCTTCATTCACTTTTGTCGTAAACCTAAAACTGCTCTGAACAAATAAGTCTCGTGGCACCTGGGTGGCTCAGCTGGTTAAGCGTCTGACTCTTGATCTTGGCTCAGGTCATGATCTCACAATTCTGTGAGTTTGAGCCCTGTGCCTGGCTCTGTGCTGACAGCATGGAGCCTGCTTGGGATTCTCTCTCTTCCTCTCTCTCTCTGCCCGTCCCTTGCTTGTGTATGCGTGCACATGAGCATTCTCTCTCTTTCTGTCTCAAAATAAGTAAACTTAAACTTAAAAATAAGTCTTTAGAAAATGGAGTATTTTTTTTTAGTTGAATCAGTACTTGAAATTGGAGACAATAATCATGGCCACCATTTACTGTGATTTTGCCAGCTCTGGGCTGTGAGCTTTATGTCTATGAGCACTTCTCTGTCACACTGCATCTCATTGATATAAAAAGTAAAGTTACTGCATTTTACCAAGTACCGCCTTCACCATTTGATGCTGAACTTCCCTTTCCCACCCACTAGGGTTCTTGATAGGTGACAGTATGTTGGCATCACCTTGGCCCCTTCTGGACCTACAGATCCCCTCTGAGGGACAGTCTAGGATCCCTTCAGCCCCACCAAGGCTGCCCTCTTATCGACACCTCTGCCCCAGGCCCCTTGCCCTTCCTTGTCCTCCATGTTCCTCTCCCTGGAGCCTGGCCACCTGCTGAGGTCATCCCTCTGAGAGGACTGCAGGGAACTGAGGTGGTCATAGGCCCCCATCTTTCTTTCCACTCACTCTATGGTAGTCCCTGCCAGCTTCCGTGCTCAGGACACTCCAGTGTCCTCCACCCTTTGACCCAAGATTGCACCCATTGCTGTGTCCATGTTAGCCTCCTGGCTCCCAGCAACACACTCCCCAGCTGGCTTCCTCTGCTGCACCTGCAAGTTCTGAGCTCAGCAAGCACCTAGGTAGGACTGGGGTGCTCACTCCTCTTCCAGCAGGCACCCCAGTCTCCATGGGACTAGCTCCCTCATACGCAGCACCCCACACATGAAGTCCAGGGTTTATTTGTACAGGGTTAAGTTCCCCTTGGGTAGCAAGAAAATAACCATTTCACAGACCAGGATCCTCTCATCTGTGTGGCCAGTATCCTTTCTTCTGGACACAGACTTGCCTGAGAAGCCAGACCTTCGTCCTTGCCTTTTGAGCAAGGAGACTTCCAGGTAACAGGATGTTTAACTGCTTCTAATGCATGTCCATGGGCATCAGTGATACTGGAAAAAGGGGCATAAGAGCTAAAGCGACTATGGACTTTACAGAGCCACATGGGCTCTGGGGCTGCCCTCCTTGGTGCCCCAGGGCTGGCCATGTGCCTCCCAACCGACCTCGCCTTTCATCTTTATGCTACACTGCCAAACAGGTGGCTGGAAAGGCCTTTCACCCAGAGCTCTGTGGCTCCTGTTCCACTGTGCACCTGTTACAGAAGCACTCTCAAGGGCAGGCTTACTTAGCCAGTTTGTAAGATCTGGGGGGTCACTCTTCAGCAGTCGTTGAGCACCAACAGGAAGTATCTTCTGGCAGCCACCCCTCACTCTTTATCAGAAGTGAAAATGAAGCTCAGATGGGGAGACAACTTCCCACAGTCACACAGCTAGTTGCTGTGCTGACATTAACTAGGCTAGTTTTACCCCCATCTGCCTGTTTTTCCCCACCCATTCCCTCCCTACAGGTGCCTGTCTGCACATAGTCCATTCCCTCTGGGTCTAGACTTCAAGGTGTCCAGCCAGAGTGGCTGCTCTGCTGCTCAGCCCTGCCTCTCAGAACCTCACTGGTGACTTGGGTATATTGAGACAAAGCCGAGGCGTGTCATTAGAGCATCTTTCCTAGTATATACTTTCATTTAAGGGCAAAGAAGTTCTCCTTTCATTATTTTGCTTTAAGTAACCAAGATCGACTTCAGACTACAAGGAGTTGTTAGCAGAATATCCTTTGATTATGTACCACCACTCAGTTGGGTCTGATGAGTTACCCCAAAGCCTACCATTGTTCTAGTCCTTCACTGAGACCAGATAGCCCCCACAGTCCCAGTTAAAGACACAGATGTGACCTGTAGGGCAGCCCAGTCACCCACTGGCTCCTAACAGCCCATTAACTCAGAGTGTTTATTTGATTAGGTGCCTGTCTCATATGGTCCTAAAGGAAGTGGACACAGGAGAGAGCTTTTGATGGTGGGGAAGGAGGTAGGGGAAGTGCCCAGGAGACGTGGAAGCCAGCTGGGGAGGCAGGGCAGTAAGTCTGCCGAGGCCATGCGTGAGGAATGGTGTGAAGGGCTGGCTGCCATGGCTTGGGAGTCAGGGACTAGGGAACAAGGGAGGGTAGGAAAAATCGGGACCCCAACATTCATGTTTTTAGCATTTCTGTCACTGCAGCTGCATAACTATTACAAGTCCCTTAAACAATCTATGCCTCCGTGTCCCGAGGGTAAAGGGGAGACAGGAGCAGCTGGGGTGGGGCAGGGGGCAGGCTGGGCCTGCAGGGCCTTCTGGGCCTACTAGGTCATGGGGCTTTGTTCTAGATGCTACAGCAGGCCACTAGGCTGGTGGTGGGGGACAGGTTGGGGCCTGCAAGAAAGCTGATCAGATTGACTTTGAAACAGGGCCCCATGTGAAGAGCAGGGACTGGGGGAATAAAGCAGGCTTGGGGGAAGTGTCATGATGAATGATTGTCTGTACCTCCCCCCCCACCCCAATTCATGTGTTGAAGCCCTAATGGCCAATATGTTGGTATTAGGAGGTGGGGCCCTTGGGAGGTGATTGGGATTCGAAGAGGTCACGAGGGTGGGCCCCTCATGATGGGATTAGTGCCCTTATCAGAACAGAAGGTGCTGGCTCTTCCTCTGCCAGGTGAGGACAGGGAGAAGGCAGAGTGCACAGGCCAGAAGAGAGCTCCCACCAGAAGCCGACCATGCTAGCACCCTCACCTGTAGCTTCTGGCCTCCACAACTGTGAGAAAATATGTCTGTTGCTTAAGCCGGCCACTCTGTGGTCTATTGGTGTGGCAGCCTGAGCTAAGACAGGAAGCTAACTGGGGGTCCAGCTCCGTGAACGATGGAGAAGAGCGACAGCCAGGTGGGGAGGGGGGCAGACAGGGTATGGGACACATGCTGTACTGGTGGACCCACCTGATGACAGTTTGCATGCGGAGACAGAAGAGAAGGGGCGTCAGCTGTGACTCCCAAGTCTCAGCTGGAACCCTAGGGAAGACAGGCTGTGCTCTGGGCTGGGAGCTATGGAGGGCAGCAGGTGGGGGTGGAGTTCTGTTGTGGAGGGTCCCGTGCTGAAGCATGCCCCTCATCGGAGGTCTGGTCAAGGGGGAGGCCCAAGAGGTGGAAGGCAGCGGACAATGGGGAGCTGCTGAGGCTGCACAGAGGAACCCCCAGAAGAGCAGCAGTGGGTTACCATGGGGAGGGCTTGCCTTCACGGCCTCTTAGTTTAACACACTTACCCCAACCTGTCTCCCCGCATCCTACGTTGTCGGGCAAGCACACTCCTCACTGGCTGTCCTCTGTGGGGAGGGTCCTGCGGCTGCCAGCTCTCCCCCCGTCCCCCGACTTCAGATTCATGCTGTGCCTATCCTTCGTGGCCAGCCTCAGTGTCCCCACTTGTTTCCCCTGAATGCCCACAGCCCCTCTGTCCCCCGCTTTTGTCTGACCCTAGAGCCGTGTATGCCCTGTGTACTGCCCCAGGAATGAAGGTGAGCTCCTCACACACAGGGGAGACCCTTCCTTCTCCTCTAAATCCTGGCAGACACATGAGGAGGGTTTCTGGTGACACACAGATGCCTGCCATCAGTGTAGTTAAACACAAGATCTGTAGGTTGGGTTACGTAACCGAAGCATCTTCTGAGAGTTAGAACAGGCCAGCTGTGGAATGCATTCTGCCTTTTGAAGGTATGAATGGCTCTTCTCTGTAAGTGTCCAAAAGCACACACAGACGCCGTCCAGGGGGGGAAGAGGGTGAGGAGATTCCTGCTATGGGGTGGGGGCGGAGAGTGGGGGGAGGTCAGACGGCACAGCCCCTGAGGACAGTGGCTGCTCTGGGGGCCTCTGAGCCTAAGAACAAGGCAAGAAGAATGACCACGGAAAGCTGAAGGATTCACTGTCATAATTCCAGAGTTTGGCACTTAGCTTAATCTGAAAATATTTGCCAACCTATTATGAATAACAATATTTGCGGCTTAAAATGCTTACCCTCCACAGCTTCGGAGGGTGAAGATGAGCCCTACCCTGACAAAGATGTACTCACTGCTTTCAGAGCAAATTGACACAGGGAGCTTACAAACCTAATTGTTGGCATCTCTGTCACATTTGCCTCCCCCGGGGCCACTTTGATAACCTGGCTTACAAACGTAGTGGGGTGCAGCAGGGGAAGGCTCCCGGGCCAGGGAGCCCCAACTCCTCTTCACGCCAGCCCACACACACCTTTCTGTTGTCATGGAGTCTGTGGACCGTCTTTCCTTGGCTGTCCACGTGGTTCTCAGGGACATCGTTACTGCCACGTACAGGGTCTGGCGAGGGGCCGTGTGTATGTGATCAAGGCCATCTGCCAAAGTGGGTGACCAAGGCCACCAGAGTTCTCAGGCACTGAATGTCTCCACACGACTGTGGAGGAGGGGCCTCTCTTCCCTGGGGAGTGACCAAAGACCACCCAAGCTCTGTGTCAGGGGTAAATAAATGGCCGAAAACCACCTGAGCTCTGTGTCCACGGGTAAAGCCATCTGCACAGAACATGGGCTGCGGGCAGGCACGTGTCCATCAGCATGGAAGGAAACCCCGTGTCCAGGATGACCGAAAAGCCCGTGGCGGAGGCTTGCTGCAGGGCCGGCCCGATCCAGGGCCTCGCTTCTGCATCGAGGCTGTCCTCGTGGTGCCACAGCTGCGGCTCAAAGCTTAGGGTCCTCCCCTCTCTCGTGGGTGGGACCCCTGCCCCCTGCAAGCCTCCACTGTGGCCGTGGGTGGGCCTCACACGAAGGGCAGGGTCTGAGAGTAGAGAAAGATGGTTTCTCAAAGAACAGCTGGAGTGCTCGAAGGAGCAGTGCTGGGCAGGGAACACACTCCTCCAGGGGAAGGGACAGAGAAGAAAGACGAGCAGCCGCTGGCCAGGAAAGCGGGGGCTGGCAGCCACCACCAAGACTCGGAGCAGGAGAGAGAACCGTACAGCTCTGGCCTGTCCTCCGAGACCTAGAACACTGCAGAATTAGGGCAAACACAGTGAAAACACTAAGTTTTAAGCTCACCCTCCAGCCAACACTTATACCTCAGTGAACTAGACCAGCATCTGCAAGGCTGAGGACAAGGCATGGCGGTTGTCTGTGTAACTGACTGTCCTGGGTCCTGCAGCCAGGAGCCCCGGCCTCCTGTCTCAGCCATGTGCTCAGCAAGGCCGAGGTCTGCAGCAAGACTTTCCTTTAGTCTCTTCGTTCCACAGACATCTACCAGGGCTCCTGCCGTGGGCGCCGGGACCTGTTCTCACCATCCATCTGAGCAGTAGGCACAGAGAGAGGTCACTGCTGTCACAGAGCCCACGTTCTCATTGAGAGAGGCGGCTGACAATGAGAACGGTTCAGATAACAACACAGGCACAGGAAAAATAAAACAAGGTGAGAGGCTGGGAAACAGGGCACTTTGGAGCAGGCAGTCCAGAAGACCTCTCCGAAGAGGTGACATCTATGACAAGGAGACACGCAAGGCCTGGGGAAGAGGGCTGGGCAGAGGGAGCAGCCAGAGCAAAGGCACAGGGCATCGAGGAGCTTCTGGGGCATTCTGGGGTGGCCTGGGACCGCCGCTCGTTCTCTCTTGCAGGGCCCTCTGGTCCTCTGCTGATCCCCCACCCTGAGCAGACGGGGCGCCCAAACCTGTCTCAAAATGGGGAACCAGGGGCTGAGGGGGAGGGGGCCTCGGAAACTGTCCGAAGAACAAATACCACTCATTTTCAACATTGTTGCTCATCCAAGAAAGTAGATAATTTAAAGCAAACAAACAATAAACCACTGCAGGGTCGTCTGGTTGGTAGTTAGTTATTTCTTACCCAGAACATCCCCTTTAAATCCTCAGCAGGACAGGGCAGGACCCTGGGAATCTTGTTAATTCTTTGACTCTAGGAAAGAATCTGACCATCCCGGGCTTGCCAGCAAGCTTGAAAGCAATTTCTGGGCAGGGCCTGGGGAGGAACAGGGACCATCACAATGTCTTCTTTTTTATTATTGGTGAAGGTAACCCATCTGGTGTTTGGACGTATACCTTTACAGAACACAACATGCTCTGCAGCAGCTCACACCCAGGGCCCTCACCGCGTGGACAGGGGCCCAGCGGTTCTGTCGCCTATGCGGTCACCAGGCACAGGACCCTAGGGCTCTGGTGTGCTTGGCGGCAATGGCTGTGGCAAAGGTAGAAGATGCACAGGTATGCACAGTGTCAGGTCACCAAGCCTCGTTGGGGGCCACCTGGAAGGAACACAGTCCCCGGGGTGAGGCTGGTGGCTGGGCCGAGGCCACTTTGCAGGAGGACCTACACAGCTCTTAGCATGTCCCTCTTTGCACATCTGTGGGGCAGGGATGCCACTCTGCACCCTGCCTGCCTCGCTGGGTCTGCCTGTCACTGAACGTTCAACGAAAACACCTACCAAGTGTCCGGCCCCAAGGTCACAGGAGATAAGTTTGGACAAATGTTGCAAAGAAGTGTTCTGGCCTCCCCAGCACTTGAGAGTGGCTGGCTTGTGTCACAGACGTTCCCACCTTGTCACCGTCAGGCTGTTCATCTATCCCAGGCATGGAGCCCACTTTGGGGGCAGGGACGAAGCGTGGTTTGAGAAAGGTATTACTGCCAAAGCCAGCACAGGACCTATCATGTGCTTACATATTTATTGCTCGTATAAAGGATTGTCAATGTTACCAAATAAAAAGGTGTGAGGATCAGGCCAGCTTGTTTTGCCCAGTGTCTGGCCTAGTGCTGTGCTCCCAGGGGAGGCCCGGGAGGTTCTAAAAGAAATGGAGGCTCTGATATGCCTCCCAGTCCTGCATGAACAGATGGGCTGACTCAATACGTGGGCCCAGCAAATGGGTTACCTCTGATCATCAGCCTCAGGGCCTCTGCTGGGCAGGACCTCAGGACCTCAGATTCTTTTGGGATTCCAAAGATTCTCTGAGACTCTCCTCCCTTCCCTGTTCAGAAAGGCTCATTCCTGATGGCCCAGCCTTGTCTGCTCCCTCCGAGGCAAGCTCTTGACCACGGTCATTCATGCAGCTCTCAGCCTGTCCCCCATGGATGAGGCTGTCAATTCCTAGAAGGTCACTGTCCAGGGTCACTGGCCTTTGAGCAAGGAAGCAGAAAGGGCAGGCTTTAGAGGACAACAAGCTGCATGTCTGGGGCCAGCGAGCCCCTGTGGCCACCTGCAGGCAAGTTAGGGGGCAGGGAACTGGCCTGTCCTGGTCCCTGTCAGGCCAGAGAGGCCCTCAGTGCACACCATAGTCAGGGGGACCACAGATTTCTGTTCCGTACTTTTACATTTTGATTATTTCATATACGGCCTTCTGATGGACTCATTTATCGGGAAGCTAAAGATACTCTTAAATGCCTAAAAATAACCCCAATCTGCTAAAAATTCAGCTTTTCTCTCTCTCGCCTCCAGCAGCTGGGCCTGTCTGCTTTCACTCCAACACCATCAGGAGCTACAAACAAGATTTACAAAAGCGAGCAAGTTTACACGGGCCTGATTAGCAGATTCTCTTTTCTCTTCAATTTGCCAAAACATTTTGGGGATGTTATTATTCAGGCACTTTCTTTTCTATCTCTTTCTCTCTCTCTCCCATGCCTTCCTTCCTTTTTTTGTTTTTTTAATCATCTCAGGTTTTATGACTTGTGCTCCTTCATTTTAGTATTTAGGAAAACTTTTGTCCGAAAACAGGCTACTAAAATTCTCACCCAGTGGTCTGCAGCAATCTCTCTCTTCAGTTATTTTAAGAGCCTCTCCTGGTTTCTATGAACACCATGTGAGTTGTCTGAGGGCTGGTTAAGAATAACCCTCCTAAACCAATAAATTACACTCACCCTCATTTTCAGGGGAGCCCTTTTACATAAATATCTGCCATGGAAATAAATCAGATGCATTAATAAGAACTCCCTCCTCCCCCCCAAACCAAACAGTGAACAGTAATGGTTATCAGACCAGTTAAAAGAATAAACCCATTAAATAAATAAATTTGCTCTACACCAATTTATGTCACCAGTGTACTTACGGGGAAACCTTTTAAAGGAGTAGATTTACAGTGCACACACACAGATCTCCACTGGGTATGTGTAATCACGCATAAGAAAGGCATTACTTTTAAAGTGGATGAATGGGCGATACTTTTTTGATTTACTGTTAGAAACAGAAAAATGGTAATGGCATGAAATAAGCGTTTGCAAACCCATTTCAGAAGACAGGAAATGCTTGATTTACCTAGGGCACCCATCATGTTCTGTATTTCAGATCGAAGCAGATAAATGGCAAGGCAAATGGATATTTGGGGGGAAATCTATAGCCTTTCTGTCAACTCTGCAAGTTAAATGTTTGGAATAAAAATGCAGAGAGTGTCTATGTGTGAGGAAGAACTCATGATTTATCAGCAATCTGGCAAACGAGAGTGGGCAGTGCTTACCTGGGAAGGTGAGGCTTTCACAGAAATGGGTAGCGTCAGGCCCTTTCCATGGCTCCCATGGGGCTCCTTATCTATGAAGCATGGTGTCCCTCTCCCCAGGCCACCCAAATGCTGCCCCTGACACTGTTCTTGTTTTGATCTCCTTCTCTGGCACTTAAAAACCCTGGCTGCTCTCTGAGAGGTGGATGCCCTATAACGTGGCTGGGCCTTGTCTTCATGTAGGCCATGTATCACTGTGGGCCTTGGCGTCACTCACTAATCAATGCCATGTACAAGCCTTTATTGAATGCCAACTGTGTACATCCACCTGTGTCAGTTGCTGCTTACAGATGCCTGTAAGATTTCTGCGTCTCACACAACGCAGTATTTCCCAAGGCAGAAATCAATATCTAGCAATTGGCCACAATGTCAGGAGCCATGTCTACACTCAAATAGAGGATTGAAGATAGCAGCCAAACCCCGTTATCCTCAACAGCCAGCCCTCCCTTCCTGAATTACTTGAGTTACTTCAAGAACTATTTCCTCTGTTTTCCCCTTTTGCACACAGAGTAGAGGAAGATACCAGGCCAGATGGGACTACAGCCCACATTTCAGTCCCAGGTCTGCCCGTCACTAGCTGGCCACTTAGTCTCTCCAAGCCTCAGTTTCTGCATCACCAAAATGAGTATAACCACCCCATAGCCAGCAACAGTTAAATGTAGGGCAGGCAGAAAACAGTGACAATTACTGTTGCGCTGGTGGTCACCCTCAGGGACATGCTGACCAGGTGACAGGCTGTGTGCCAGCTCTGTCCTAGGTGCTCAGAGGGCCAAGAGATTTCCAGCCCAGGCTCTGCCTCAAGGAGATTACGTTGGATCTTGTGTACAAGAAAGAAAGAAGACATGCTGGGTGGTATCATCAGTGCTACAGTAGAGGAGAGCGTGGATTGAGCCCCCTATAGATAGAGGCAGGATAGGTGGGGAGAAGAAGCATTCCAGGCACTGGGCACAGCCTTCGCAAAGGCCTGGAGGGGCACCGTCCATGGAAGGAGCATCAGAGTGACGGAAGGAGGAGCATCTCTGGAGGTGAAGCAGTCACGGTCAGAACGCTGGGGCCTTCAGGGCTGCTTCTCAAAAAGTGGTTGTTCTCAGCCACCATCGTAAGCCTGGCTCCTTCCAGCCGGTTCCAGTCCCCCTCAAGCAGTTAGACCCAGCTGGCCTCTCTCTGTGGCTCTCCCAGTCCCCCGGGACCACTCCATGACTCCAAGGTTTTGAGCGCTAGACGGCCCTAAGGTCTGCCCTGGCTGGGCCATAGCTTGCCCTATTTCTGCCCACGTGACTCAGCCACCAAGCAGGTGCCCCCACCATAGCACAGGGTCCTCAGCCCTGGCTGGGACGTCCTGCTCGCTCATGCCCAGATTGGAGGGCATGCCGAGAGCCATGCAGGAATCTGGGGGCTGTCAGATTTACACAGTCAGATGTGCTAATATCTTTTGACCAGCTTAAGAATAAATATGGCTCAACAAAATGTCGTTTTTATGGATATTTACAACCAAGACACTTTGTAAACCTAAGAACTAATATTTCCCAGAGGAAATCTGGCTCTCGATTCTTGATAAATTATTGGAAATTTAAACCAGCACTAGTTCAGAGGTTTCTCTATATTTTGGCGTCAGAGGTGCGGCCTGCGGCAGACGTAGGCTGTCTGGGGCTGAATCACAGGCAGACATGATCATCCTGGAGGCACTGAAATGATCTTACCAGCAGCAGTAATCATACCCATTTACGTAGCCATTACTATGCCCTGGCACTCTTCCAGACCCTTCCTAAGTATTACCTCATGAAATCACCCCAACAGCCTTATGGCATAGGCACTGCCATCATCCCCATTTCACAGATGGGGAAACTGAGGCAAAAGATTACAATACAATTCAGGAAGGGCATCTGGAAGGTAGAAGGGGATCCAACTCCAGCATATGGGTGGGATTGCTTTCTGTTACAAGTTAGAAAGCCCAAGTGAAACTGACATTAAAGCAATAAAAGAAACCTATTAGCTCATGTAAATAAAAAGTGCAAGGGGAAGGTCTGGCTTCAGGTGGACTTGGGGCAGGCACTCCACCCTGTCACCATGTGTCCGGGCTTCCTTCTGTCTGCCTAGCCTAGCCGTCCTCCTGCAGGGGCCCCGAAGGTGAAATCCCCTTCCACTCAAAAGGAGTGGAAATGGAAGGCAGGGACCTCGTGGACCCTGGGGCTGCCACACCTCACAGGAGTTGAGGGACCCAGTGTGGAGCCACTATCGCAGGAGGCCCGCCCTCCTCCCAGCAGCCCGGTCCCCTCCGGCATGGGCACAGGGCCTGGGTGCTGTCGCCTCCGTAGCTCTGGCCCTTTCCCCAGTTTGGGGCCAGCAGTCTGCCTCCCATTCCCCTTCTGGCTTCTGGGGGTGGGTGAGACCACGAGACCACCAGCAGCCAGGGTGCCTTGAGCAAAGAGATGGCTACCAGATTTCTGTCTCCCACTCCCTAACATGCTGGAACCACAATGCATCTTAGGATCAATGTGCACCTGGTTTTATTTCTTTTATTTTCCCAAATCTGGTATCAGCAATAGTCTACCTTGCAACTGATGACATAGTGTGTCACTTAAGCCCAGCTGTCACAGAGAGTAGGGGAGTCGGTGCAGGTGGAACAGCCAGAAAGCAAGGGCAGTAGGGAGGCAGCTCTGCTTGCAGGAGGCTGGGTGGGTTTCATGGGGGACAGCGCCAGACTACACTTGTCCCCACACATCACACCCCGGTCGTGAGGCCCAGACAGCAGGGCTGGGGGTGAGCTTTGGGCTGCCAGGTCCCTGGAGCCCAGGTGCCTGCTGCAGGAGCACAGCCAGGGCAGCAGGCCCTGCCCTCCCTCCTGCTTGTGCAGAACAGGCACTGCCACCCCTTCCATGTTGTTCTAGGGAACAACAATCCAAAACAAACATGCAGACTCGGCAAACATACTTTTTTGACAGCTTGAACACTAAAAAAAAAAAAAAGAAAGAAAGAAAAATTAAAAAGCCAACAAATGTTGCATCGAAGCAGAGCCCTCCTTCCACAGTGCTCAGTGTGGGGACTCCCTGGGTCACCGGTGGGGCCTGTGGGAGCCTCCGTCCTAGGGGTCTGATACCTGGCCCTCACCCACCCCAGGTGGGCCGGGGGCTATGGCCCTGACAAGGGGTCCTAGCTCACAGGCGTCCTGGAAGGGGGGCATCCTGAGCTGGCAGGCAGAGGAGGACACAGTCAGGGGACAAGGAGATGGCATGGCTGTCATCTATTGGGCCAGTGACCACTGCTAGGCTGAGCCACACCCACACAGTGTCTGGGGGAGCTGGAGTCCAGGTGCCCAATGCTGGACCTAACAGCAGAGAGGGCTGGGCTGGCAGTGAGTGGTGCCTGTCAGGGTCCTGGGACAGATCCTGACGGGACAGAGAAGGCAGCGTCACAGATACAGAGACCGACTGGGTGTGGAGAAGAGGGTGGAGTCAGGATGCTGCCTGGCACTCTGGGGACAGAAACATGAGCATTGCAGATGCACAGGGCGGGGGCCCAGCCCCTCCAGCCGATGAGGACACCTGGAGGAACCAGCTGCATGTTTCGGGTAACATGGCTGAGAGTGGGCCGAGCAGTCCGGGTGGCCAGTCTGCCTCTCTGAACAAGTCCATACCCTGGGCCGGCTTAGGGAGTGCAATGGGCTGTCACATCCCCTCCAAAATTCACATGCTGGAGTCCTAGCCCCTAGCACCACAGAATGTGACTGTATTTGGGGATAGAGTCTTGTAGGAGCTAATTATGCATAACCGGGGTCATTGTGGGGCCAGAATGCAGTATGACCAGCATCCTTATAAGAAGAGGAGACCAGGACACAGGCACAGACAGGGGGATGACTGTACAAAGACACAGGTCATCTCCATGCCAAGGAGAGAGACCTGAGTAGAAACCAAGGCTGCCGACACCCAGTGTTGGACTTTTCCCCTGCAGAAGCATGAGAAAATAAATCTCTGTTGTGTAAGCCAGTCAGCCTGTGGAACTTCATTATGTCAGCCCTAGAAAAATGAATTCAGAGAGATTCAGAGGGTCAGCCAAAGAGGTCTGGAGGGATGTGGTCCCTTCCCACCCAATTCCCTTCTCTTGCCTCCCCCTGCCCCTGGCAGCGCTGCCAGAGTGCCCTCTGTGAGGGGCCCCAGGCTGGTTCAGCTAACAGCGAAAGAGCTTCTCATTTCTGACTTGTTCCCCACTGGGCAGTGGGTATGCAGTGGGCAGGGCTGGCTTCTAGCTTCCTCAGTCCTTGCCCATGAAGTCATTTGAACACTGTCAGAACCTTGATACCTTTTGTGCATCCTTCCACAGACAGGGCCAGAACTTCAGCTGTGCTTTGGGGAGCCTAGCAGGAAGAAAGTTTTCACCTCCCTTGTTTCAGACACCATGTTTCTGTTCATGTAACCAAATTGAGCACTGGTTCCCTGGTCAGTCCTGGCTCTGTAGACCCACATGGTCGCTGTGGCTGAACACCCAGCACTCAGTTTTACACATAATTCCTTATTGAGCAAGTTCCCCATCTGCATCATATACTCGGTGGGACCCAAATGCTGGGCTTTACATTTGTCCTTTTTAAGCCTGTTCATGGGATCTTACATTCAAGAATGAACACTGCTGTGAACTTTGGCATGGGGTGGTGGGTACTAGGAGGTCCTGAGCTCCCCGACAATGTGGCTGGCATCTGCCGTCTCAGCAAGGGTCTCTTGTCCAACCCCAGCAACCCCCATGTGGGGCCAGCCCCCTAGTGTGTCCTCACCACTGGGCCCTCTCCTTGAGAGCTTATTTGCTTTGTGAAGCTGGGCTTGCTCCTGTTATGCCGAAAATTATTTGGTCCCCCTGAGGTCTAGTTTGGAGAATAAAGTAGGATAATGCTGCTTTATTTACCAGTTTTCAAAATAACAATTTAGTTATCCTGCCTCCTGCAGGGGTAAGGGGTGATAAGTATAATTCATCATGAACGTATCATGAAAAGTAGGACAGTTCTTTGAGTGAAAAGGCAATGGGCATAGACCAGGGCACTCAAGGCAAACCTAATGCACACTCATTTTCTCCAAAGGGGACCTGTGAGGTTTCCTTTTAAGTGTCATTATAAAGTCACAGATTTAAGCATTGTTCATTCATTTCTATCCACCACAGCCATCATTCTTGATACTCAAATTGCGCTGTCTTTGGCCAGTAGGAAGTCAACGCTACTAAATCTCCATCCTTCCTTTTTTTAAAAAAAAAAAAAAAGTTTATTTATTTGGGGGCTAAGGGCAGAGAGAGTGGGGGGGGAGGAGAGAATCCCAAGCAGATTCCACACCATCGGTGCAGAGCCTGATGTGAGGCTCAATCCCACAATGCTGAGATCATGACCTGAGCCGAAATCAAGAGTCAGATGCTTAACTGATTGAGCCACCCAGGTGCCCCTAAACTGTCTTATCCTTTTCAAAGACACCAGTGACAGCATAAGCCTGATGTGCTATTTTTTCTAAGTACATATGTAAAGCACTTGGAACTATTAAAACAAGCATCATTCACCCATGCACTGCCAAGACTTATTCTGGGCACCTGGAGTGGCCACACAGCACCCTGGCTGCTCACTGAAGGAACCAGGGCCTTCAGTGAGGACAAGGAGCCTACTCAAGGGGTGACCTGGGGGCTCCTGAGCCTCAAAGATCACAGGCAGTCAGGGAGGAAGGAGCCACTTATCCTCTAGGATCAGAGCTGACTGCTGGGGGCTGAAGGAGAGGGAAAGGATTTGGGCTTCATTTTGAAGGCATGTTGAACCAGTCAGAGCTGGGCACAAGAGAACCAGCTGCCTCTGTGGGCCCCCTGTCACAAGGGGTGTGCAAGCAGACGGTACAGCCCTTAGACAGCCTTCATCTGGCCAGTCCCTCCCCACCAGGTAAGAATTCCATCTGGCCAAGGGGATGCACCCACACCAAGACTGGGCCCCCTTCCTGACCACACTCTGGGTGCCTAGCAACCTGGAACGCCCTGCCCAAACAGCCCTAGGCCTGTTTCTGGGGCCTGAGCAGAACTCAGGACTGTGTCCCTCTAGGCCAGTGGTTCTCAGAGGGATGCTGGGAGTGACTTTGTTCCCTGGGGGACATTTAGCAACATCTAGAGACCTTTTTGTTTTCGCAACTGGAGGAGGGGTGCTCCTGGTACCTGGTGGGTAAAGGTTGAGGGCGTAGGATGTTTACACTCTGCATTGCACGGGGTGGCCCCCACAACGAAGAATTATTGGGTGCAAAGTGTCGATAGTGTCCAGATTGAGAAGCTCCAGCCTTGGCCCTGGGGACGGTCGAGGGGCAGTGTTTGTGGGAAAGAGAGTCAGCACTGGGACAGCGAGGGCTGAGGTGGTCCTGTGCATAGTGGGACAGCACACGAGCTGAGGGGAGGAAGAGGAGGAGTGTGGGTGGGAGGTGGGGCCAGAGTGGGTCCCCCAGCTGCCGTGGTCCAGCACAGAGCTCCAGGGAGTGTGGGATTTCAGTAACAGAATGCAGCTTTCTAGGTCTTTATGATGGTACATTCTAAGCTTGGTTTAAACCAAACCCTTAGGCACATGGTATGTAATCTCTGCTTGTACTGCTCCTGGTCAGGCCCTGGGAAGTATTTGTTTGTAGACTCCTTTTGGTCAGAGACCTGGGAACAAGTGAGGTGTGGACTGCATGGGGGTCCCGGTGGTCCTGTGAGGGGCTCAGCTGGCAGGACTCTTGAGAGCCGCTGCTCATTCAGCAAGCACTTGTGGGACCCCAGCTGTGTGCAGGAAAGCGGCTGGATGCAGGGGATGATTACAGCCTAGGACTAGAGGCCAGCGTTCATTAAAAACCACCAGTGATGATCACCATGTGGTATGTGAAGGAGGTGGTGGGGCACTTCGAGAGCCCAGGCTCTGAGGCAACTGCATGGTGGGGTCCCAGGCTCCCTTGCTGAGTCTTTACCTCATCTGACCCTCTCGTGTCCATAGCTGGAGTGTCTCCTTTTCAGAGCATCCTTGGGCACTGCCAGGAGCACTGTAGGGAGAAGTGTTCAGTGGAATCTGAGTCCAGACCCACAAAGCAGTAATCTCTGGGATCACCAATGTGCCCATTAAAGAGATAAAGAAACCAAGGCTCCAACTTGTACAAGGCCATGCACGGCGGGAGCGGCAAGGGCCTGGCTTAGCCAGATTAGCCAGTTTCCATAGCATTCTTGTTGCTGCCAGAAACCTTCCCACCCCGGCTGCCCCTGGGGGTTGGGTGGAGCGAGCCTTCACAAATACCAGTGTTCTTGAATCTTTGAGGGCTGCTCCCGATTCCGTTTTTCTAGACTAAAGAGCAACCATTAGTATTCCCCTTTTCCTAGCCTAGCCTCTGTGATGAGCCACCACTGTCCCTATAATGGATGGCCCTAACCTATAGAGATGAGCTTGTCAAGGGTCTTTCTCTTCAGTGGGCATCCTGGGGTGACAATGAGTAAGGGGAAGTCCCCACCTCTCCACCTCACCTTCCTCTCCCAACTGGAAAGCACTTCTTTGCAAGTCCTGGATCCCAGTTTTCCTGGACCCTTCTGCCCCAGGGTAAAGTCAGCTGAATTACTACCACTGATCATCAGAAGGCGCCAGACCTAGAGACCCCTATGGAGGGCCCCCATCAGGAGAAGGCTCAGGAATGTCCTTGTTCTGGGGAGCCAGCCCAAGCATCTGTAAGAAGAACACAACTAGATTGGACCCCAGGCCTCTGCACAGTCTTCACACATGCGCGTGCGCGCGCGCGCACACACACACACACACACACACACACACACACTTAGCTCAGATGGGAGTTGTCAGTTCTGTTTATCGGGCTTTCTGCCATCACACCTATTATGTGTTAAATCTCCCAGACCAGGTCCCCACCTTGTGTCTCATGTTGCAAAAATTAAAATTAAATCCCTCACAGACAGCCCCACTTCAACCCATGAAGACCCACAGACGTTCTGCTCTGTTCTTAGGGCCGGGCTGGGAGGCAAAGAAGAAATGAGTTGCACCCCCACCCCACCCCTCAGATGAGAATGTGAACTAGGGATGAAGCTCAAGGAAGAGAGGGTCTTGTTGGCCAGGAGTGAGAGGTGGGAGGGAGCAGCTGACCTTTGCTGCAGGAGTTAGAGGCTGACTCTGGACCCCCTCTGCCCGGACTCAAACCTCACTTTTCAGCTATGTGGCTCTGGGCAAGTCACTTAGCCTCTCTATGCCACAATTTCCCCTTGTATAAAATGAAGGCAGTTGGAGTGCCTCTCAGGGGTATTCTGCAGGATGTCATAGCGAAGTGCTGAGCATGGATGTCAGACTGTAAGAAGACTTAGTTGTCATCATTATACTTGGGCTGAGCCTTAATAAAAGGGGACCACAATCTGCCAGCCCAAAGGAAGGATGCACAGCCTATGTAAGGGGCATGGAGGTGGGCTGAATATCTCTGAGCAAAAGGGCAAGGGCATTTAAGCTGGAGATGGGGGCTGTACTCCGAACCCTGAGCTCCCTCAAGCAGAGGGCGCAAAAGAAGGCACCCCCACCCCAGCACCTGTTCTAACCAGGCTGCTGCTCCTTCTTCTTTTCTCTTTTTTCTTTTTCTTCTTTTTTACAAAGAAAAGTCATCTTGCTATAGTATGCGGCAGCCAGTAAAAACACGTTAATCTTTAACGTGTTAGCAAAACAGCCTCCAATTTGAATACTGGCTCTTCCTCCATCTGTGGCAGTTTGCACAGATTTTTTTTTAGAGTGGCAGAATGCCTCATCTATGCGCCAGCCGGCTGCAGGCTCCCTGTGCGGCGACAGAGCCTCCCCCCTGGAAGGTGAGGACGCGCATCCCAGCCCCAGCCCCAGCCCCAGCCCCCACCTCTGCAGAACGTGGAATCTGGCAGAGGGCTCAGCCCCCACCCAGCTTTGCACAAGGGGGCCCCAGAGTTGCGGACTTCGCAGACCGGTAAAGCTACTCCCCCAAACCAACTGGAGAATTCATGATTTTGCCAAGGAAAGCTATTAGAGAGAGAGGGAAAAAAACAACCCCAAAGCTGTCATCCAAAATCTTCTCAATTCACCTAAGAAAGGACATTTTTGACATGAGGAAGGGGAAAAGGACAGAATTAAAGAACAAAAAGTTCTTTAAATTGAGCAAATCCAGCTTTAGGAAGACCTCCTCCGCCCACCCCCCAACGCCTTGGTGTTTTTATTTGTCTCATTTGGAGTTAAAAATAACCCTGGAGAACTGCCACAGGGGCGTCTGAGCTTGGCACCATAGGAGGGCCCAGCTGGGCCCTGGACCTGAGTCACTATGGGCTTGCCTGCCCCCAGCCCGCTGCCCCTTCAACACAACCACAGCAGAAAATGTGGTCCTCGGGAAGCATACGCCGTTCCAGCGCTTGTCAAATGGCAAAGAATCAAGGAAGGAATAAATAGCAATATTTTATAAGTTTTAAAATGCTATTTTAACACAAATACCAGAGCAACTATAGCATAAATCAACAGAGACACCCAAAAGTATGTTTGTACAAGAAATGTAATAAGCTGGTATGAGAAACAGTGTCAACTGGTACAGATGGCAGAAAAAGCCAATATTCAAATGTATGCTGTTTTACTAACACATTAAAGATCAACATTTTGCTACCTGCTGCTCATGATAGCAGGATTAAAAAAACACACAACACACACATATACTCATGCGTGATATTCTAACCCAGAGAACGAGAGATTCTCAAAGAAATTGTCAAGCACTTTCTATACTTCATCTGGTGGTTTTAAAGCTTCCGTGGTTCAGAGAAAATTTTACATCTGAAAATGCAGCTTTTCCCCTATCTGCCTGATGTTTGAGAAAATTAGCCAAGGAGGATGAGTAAAGCTCAGTGCCACGGCCCTCAGAGGTCTGGATTAGCAACGGGAGCTGCGGGAACAGAATTATCTTACTGCAGCTGATGGTGTCTACCTCCCTGTGCACAATACAGGTTGTTTCTCAAGGTGCTTTCTCAGCCACGGTGTCTCTGGGATTCCCCAAAGAGCCCTATGAGGTAATCAGGGTGGGGAGTGTTAGCTCCACACTGAAGATGAGTGAACTGAGGTTCTGATATGGTGACCAGACTGCCAAGGATCAAAATGCTTCCAGGAAGCAGATCAGGATTGCAGACAGAGCCCATAATCCAGCAAGGAAGTTCTAAGGAATTCTCAACTGCCTTGTGATGTTTGCTCTTAAACCCACCAGCTTAGGAAGCAAGCAGCCTGAGTTCAAATTCCAGCTCCACCCAATCTAACCTTGGACAGGTGACCTCACCTCTAAGCATTCGCTGCTTAGTCTCAGAGGAGAACAAGACCCTTCCCACAGAGGCTGAGGTCTAACCGAAATGAGGAAGACAGTTCTCAGCGTGGCATGGTGCCGGGTGAGCCAGACCAGAGCGAGTGAGCAAGGGCTGCCATGTAACGGTCCATCTAGAACAGAGAGGGCAAACTGCCCATGGAGACAGAGCTGGTCCACGCGCGTTTATTTGGTGTTTTAAAAGAGTTTCGAGGCCACATATAAAAACCAGTTTTCACTTGAAGGTCCTGAGTGTTTGTTGCCTTGACAATTGCATTCAGAAGCTCTGGCAATCCAGAGTCGGATTCCAACCTGGCAACAGGCCGCTGAGGCTTCAAGGGAGATGACTGCTCTTTCCAAAGGCAGATAGGGCAGGGGCTCCGCCCTGCCTCCCCAGGGGTAGCTGGCGTGGGGCAAGGGAAATGAGGGTAAGGATTGGGCCTGCTGGGGCGCCTGGGTGGTTCAGTCGGTTAAGCATCTGACTTCAGCTCAGGTCATGATCTCACAGTCCATGGGTTCGAGCCCCACATCAGGCTCTTTGCTGACAGCTCAGAGTCTGGAGCCTGTTTCGAATTCTGTGTCTCCCTCTCTCTGCCCCTCCCCCGCTCACTCTCTGTCTCTGTCTCTCAAAATAAAATAAAGACATAAAAAAAAAGGACTGGGCCTGCTGCTTCTCTGTGCTCTCACCCCATTCTGCTCTGCTTCAGGCACACCCCCCTGTAGTGGGGTGAATGATGGGTCGCCAGAAACCTAGGCCACATCATGGAAGCTGTAAACGCGACATTGTTTGTTAAAAGGGTCTTGGCAGATATGTTAAGGCTCTCCGGATGAGCTCACCCTGGGTTACCCTGACAGGCCCTAAATCAATGATAAGTGTGCTTACAAGACAAGAGGGAAGGCATGGAGACAGACCAGACACGGAGACTGGAGTTATGCGGCCACCACCTGGGAGCCACCAGGACCTGGACAAGACATGGAAGGAGCACAGGCCTGCTGACACCTTGCTTTTGGACTTCCGGTCTCCAGAACAGAGAGAGAATACATTTCTGTTATTTTCAGCCACTTTGTTAGGGCAGTCTCAGGAAACTCAGCTGGGCATGGCTGGCAGCTTAGATGCTTGGTTCATACCCCTCTGGTTCTGCGAAGGCTTGGTCCTCTTGGCTTAGACTCTTAAGGGGCTCCCGTGGCAAGGTCCACAGGACCTGGGCTCTAGCCACAAGTGGTCTCTAAAGTCTGCCCTGCTCAGCTGGTCACAGGCTCCACCACCTGCCAGCCCTGGCCCTCTGCTCCCTCTGCCTGGACACTCTCTTCTCTCTACCCTCACCTCCTCTGGGCAGCTGGCCTTGACCTTGAGCCTGGCCTCTATGCCCACCCCCTATTGGGCAGGAGCTGCTTCTGTGTCCCTGACACTATAGCCCCAGAACCCAGCAGACAGCCTGACATATGTGAGAGGCTCAACTAATGTTGAGTACACAGACAGATGAATGTGCAAATACTGGTGAATGGAAAGGAAGGTGGAAAAAGGGGACACCATGTTTTACCCCTAAAATTGACAAGAAGGTAAAAGTATGGTAATACCAAGTGTTGGAGTGGGTGGTAGGAAATATCTTCATATGTCAAGGGTGGGAGTATAAGTTGGGGCCTCTCTGATGCACTCTGTGGTATATCTAAACATTTTAAACAAACGTGCTCTATGATACAGAAGTTGCATTCTTCCTACCTACCCTGGAGAAATTTTAGAGAGTAAAGAATGACATGCACATTACAGAAGTGTATTTTGGTTTTGGTTTTGTTAAAAAAACAAAACCATCCCACAGAATAATGTTACCAATCATCTGGGCAGTGTTTCTGTGATGTTGTGATTTATAATAAGAATATATATTCGGTCTCTGTGTGAGTTTTCCACACAGAGCTCCCAAAACCCTTGGAATTTCCTAAGTGATGAGAGCTTTAAAGGTGTCTTTTGTAATGTTAATGAGGTGACCTTGAGAAAGCCCCTTGGTAACCTCTAGGATAGGAGCCAGTTACCAAGGGAACCAATCTTGTATTTTGAGGGTTGCAACTTTCAGCCCCACCCCTCTGACCTTCGGGGAAGGGAAAGAGGCTGGAGGTTGAATCAGTCCCAATGGCCATTGACTTAATAGGTCATAACTATGTAATGAAGCCTCCATAAAAACCCAAGGAACAGGGTGAGGAGAGCTCCTGGAGATTTGGGGGGCATGGCACACGGGGAGA
The DNA here is from genome assembly GCF_008692635.1 of Crocuta crocuta. Classification (NCBI taxonomy): domain Eukaryota; kingdom Metazoa; phylum Chordata; class Mammalia; order Carnivora; family Hyaenidae; genus Crocuta; species Crocuta crocuta. The sequence continues at coordinate 720,920 of NW_027528608.1, forward strand.
GGACTTGGAAACTCTGAGCCCCTTTCCTGTACCTCAGCCTGTGCATCTCTTCCATCTGGCTGCTCCTAAGTTCTATCCTTTTATAATAAACCAGCGATCTAGTAAGTAAAATGCTTCTCTGAGTTCTGTGGGCCATTCTAGCAAACTAATCAAAGCCAGGGAGGAGGTTGTGGGAGCTTCCAATGTGTAGCCAGTGGCTCAGATGCACAGGAGATGACCTGGGCTTGTGACCTGGTGTCTGAAGTGGGGGAGCAGGGGGCCACATTGTAGGAGCCAGCTGGTGACCTGTGGCAGCTGACGCTGGTCTCCCAGGAGGTTCTATGAGAACGGAGTTAAATGGTGGGGCTCTGGGCTGGTGCTGGAGCATGTGTGTTGGTGCAGGGACTCCCCAACACATGCTGGGAATTGGATGCAGAACTGGTGACGTTTGGAGCAGGAAGTGACATCCACCCCACCCCGACATGTAGCAATGTCTGGAGATATTTTGGGTTGTCACGACCAGCAGGAGGTGGGACTGGCACCCAGCAGGCAGAGCCCAGGCATGAGGCTAAACATCCAACAAAGCTCAGGACAGTTCCCATAACAGAACTTCCAGCCCCAAATGTCAGCAGTGCCAATGTTGAAAAACCCTGCTCTCAAAGAGGAAAATAATTGGAAAAACACAAGTTGAACTGATAACAGAGGTAGTCTCTTGGGAGCTTTGGTGCTGGTCAAAAAGAACTTTAATCCTATGGGTAATGTCTCCACCGTTCCTGGGGTACATTTGTATACTATCATGTAAATGAAAGGACAGAGACAGAAGGAGGGAGGGAGGGTCAGAGTGGACCACAGTGGACCTGGGCCTGGCCTGACCTTCCATGTCTCCAGGTCAGCAGAGGGATGGGAGGGGTGGGAGGAGTGCCAGGAGCTCACTGGATCACAGCTGCCCTCATGCTCCAGTCCAAAGGGCCCTGGTGTGGGGCAGGACGGAGGCCCCCGAGGCCCCCCGCCCCTGCAGTGACGCTCCCAGGAAATGCCATGACTGCCACCCCAGCAACACATTAGGGTTTCAATTACCCGGAATGAATGTGATTTTTAGCAACTTTGCTAAGTATTTTTAAAAACAGCCTCATTCACCAAAGCACCATTACCAGCAAATTTGTTACAGCTTCCAAACCAACTTCATAAAAGCACCGTCAGCACATGGCTACAAAGTGCCCCCATCCTCATGGGCCTCTGCAGAATTCTCCTGACAACTGGCAGGGAGGGAGGGACATTTGTGGTGCCATTTGAATACCATAGAGCATAGACGCGGCCTTCTCTTCTGATTCCATCAGGTACCTGGGCTGAGGAGGGCCCAGGATGTTTTACTACTGTTTACTGAGGAGGGCCATGTGATGCCTGAATGTGGCTTCCTCATAACCAATGAAAACACTACAGTAAGACTATGGTCCCTTTGACCCCATTGCACCCAGGACCTCTTCACTGTTTCCTAGTTTGGGGCATCACTACTAGACTTTTATTCTATATGTGTTTACATAGATATATGCATGCATACATACATATGTATATACATAGATATAAATGATTGATAGAAACATAGATAGATAGATATGAATGATGCTGTATATATATAGGTAGATATAGATGACAGAGATATAGGTAGAGAGAGAGAGAGAGAGAGAGATTTGCAGCCACAGAACTTTTTCTGGGGATTTTCCCCTATAAATGATACCATATTGTTCCTCAACTTGCCTTTTCCCCCCAACACATGGCTTGGAGGTCTTCCTATGGCTGCTGTCCTGAGGCTGGGGGCTGAATTCAGCCTTGCTCTCTGGCCAGATGTGGCTCTGTCAGCCCAGATGCAGGGGCACCTCTTTGTAATTCACCTGCTCAGAGGAGGCTCCTTTCTGGGGTCCACATAGGCACCACAGGGGCTGGCCAGCATGTGAGTGCTGCCCGGTACCCAACATTCAGTTGGAGGGGTGTGGTCCCGCTTTGAATAGCTGACCATTTAGGGTATTTTCAATGGTTTGTCATAAAGGATTCCACCATGAACAAACTTGTCCTTGCCTCCTTGGACACATGTGCCTCTAGGAAGACAGTCTTTGAGCTTGTCAGAGCAGCCACAAATGGAATCTTTTTTGAGCCTCCCTTACCCTGTGAGGAAGGCAGCCTGGGGGCTGTAACTCCTGGATGATGAAGGAAGTCCTTGAGTCCAGAGGAGCAGAAACTTTCCTGAAGTCACCTGGTGAGGTAGAAGTAGCACCGGACCAAGTCCCAGGCACCAAATTCGACCCGCTCCTCTGCTCTAGGAAAGCAACCAGGGCCAGAGCACTACTTCTGAGCACCAGCACCTACTGTCCACCACAGGTGCAAGCCTGGGGCCACTGCATGAGTCTGCCGTGGCTACCATCTCAACATAGCTACCTCCCTACTGCCCGGGACCAACCCCATCTTTCTATCCTTCCCTCTGTCTCCCTCCATCTGTTCATCCATCCCTATCTATCTATTCATGATGATGAACATCTATCTGTTCATCCATCCGTCTATCCACCATGATCCATCCCTTCCTATCCATCTCTCCCTATCCATCCCTCCCTTTCCATCCCTTCATCCATCACTCCACTATGCATCATTCACTGAACACATAATTACTGAGTACTTGCAAGGTACAAGACGCTATTCTAAGCACCGAGGATAGAACAGTGAACAAATAGTCCAAGTTCTCCGAATTCACTGAGCTGATATGCCAGGGAAGGAAGGTCACAACAAACAAGATACATTTACAGAGCAGTATGTCCTATGCAGATAACACAACAAGTGATACAATAGATAGGGAAGAGAGGGAGATCAGGGAAGGGAGTTCTGGGGAGTGATGCCTCCGAATGTGGAGAGGAGACCAGTCATGTGACAATCTGGAGGAAGGGTGGCCTAGCAAGTGTACGATCTGGGGCTGGGATGCACTCAGCATAGGCTGGTAAAGGAGTCACAGCTTGGCAGCTGAGGTGTGGTGAGGGAGAGGACACAGACAGCTCAGCGGGTTGGCAGGCCCAGGGCTCAGGTCAGGTCAGCTCAGTGGCAGCCACACCCGGAGCCCCACTCGGACGACGACGACGACGACATCAAGCATTGCCCCTTCAGGGCCCTCCTGCCGCCTCTGGAGTCCTGGATCCACGGGTCCTGCTCTACCTCCAGCCCTGAGTGGTTCTGCAGCATATGGGGGAGCGAACGTGCCCCCGTTCCAGGGTAGCCCCATGAGGCCCAGAAAGGGCAGGACTCATCCGACCTCCGCCAGCCCCCTCTCCCATCCACTGGGTTATTGCTCTGAAAGTACAACAGCAACAGGGTATCTGTGATCAGGGCCCAAAGGAGCTTCCCCCAAAGGGACCCCTGTCCTCACCTTCACATGGCCATTGCTGATGAACTGGGTGGCTGGTGGGAGAGTCAGGTGATGCGTCCCGGCCCAGCTGTGCCCTCCAGCCAGCCACCTTCCCTCTTGTACCTGAGACCCCTCCTGGGCACAGAAGAGAAGTTCCTCAGAGTGAGGCTGGGGTCTCCACCCCTTGTTCCCTGCTCTCTTCATAAATCCTTTTGGAAGCCAGGTGTGGCCTTCCACCACCAGAATCCCCCTTGCGTGCCCAGAGCTGGGGCTCCAACCAAGTCAAGGCTACATCTGATTAGCACACATTTGTTGCTTTTAAAATAGGGGTTTTGAAAGACTTTTGAAAAGTTGCCGGTGCTTAAAAGTTGGGAGAAATTACGTTACAAAGGAAAGATCCCTGCTTCTCTGAGAAAATAAAAGGACCTGGTAGTTTTGGCCCCTGCTGATGTCCACACTGCCATGGCTGCACCTGGTGGTTGTTGAGGGGCCTCCGCGGAGCTGCCCTGTCCAGTGTGCACCAGCCCCTGCCACTCCGTGCTGCCCCCATGCCTGCTTGTTCCCTGGCCCCACCTTGTGTACAGCAGCATAGGAGCTCCTGGGTATCTTGGGGTGATGGAGGAAAGGACCAAGAGCAGGGACGGGGTGTTCCCAGGCCTGGCCAAGTTAGGGGTGCTCCGATTCCAGAGCCACCAGCTTCTGCCAGGACCTTATCGAGGAGAGTGTGCAGCTGGGCCTCAGCCTGGAGGCTCTGAGTCCTAAAACCCCCATGCCCAGAGGAGCAATGGAGACTCCCAAGACCAGCAGGGAGCATCTCGATGTAACCAGAGTAACCCCAAGACTGGAGGGTACCCCCAAATGTTCATGTAAAGATACAGAGCACTTTGCATGATACTGAAGGATGGAGGCCCCCAAAAGGAAGAAAATCTCTCATAGGCAGGTGGGATGGGCACCCAGAGTCACATCACACAAAATTTTAAATTTACAGAAAATTATGCAATGCATGTCCCAGTTGGGACAAAAGGGTGGTGTCTGCTGATAATCAAGGCACCTGCCCTGATTCCCCAGAGCAGCCCTTTTAACTAGAGGCAGCGGAGGAGAGGGGGAATTGGGGGGGTGAAGGCCACCCACTAACCACCTCCACACCCACCCGCACACCAACCCCACACACGCACACAACTAACTATGTGTTATGGGCTGAACTGTGCCACCCCCCAGATTGTATGTTGAAACCTTACTCCCAGTATCTCAGAATGTGAGTGTGTTTGGAGACAGGGCCTTTAATAAAGAGGTAATTAAGTTAAACTGAGGCCATTAGGGGGCCCTAATCCAATCTGACTGGTGTCCTTATAAGAAGATGAGATTAGGTCACACAGAGAGACACCAGGGATGTGCGTACCCTGAGGAGAGATCACATGCCTGATCTTGGGCTTCCAGCCTCCAGGACTCTGAGGAATAAATGTCTGTTGTATAAGCCACTCAGTCTGTATGTTTTGTTATGGTGGCCCAAGCTGAGTAACACAGAGACCATGTGTACACACACCGACCCCTAGCAACAACTCCCTTACACACATGCACACACTGATACCCCAAATTCCCACTGACCCTTCCACACATAAAAAGGCACATGCACGCATGCACACGCACAGACACACACACCCCTTACACACACCCATGCTCCTCTCCATTCTAACTGGATGTTGGGACTGGGCCTGTTTCAGGCCATCTCTCGATTCTTTTTTTTTTTTTTTTTATGTTTTATTTATTTTTGAGAGAGAGATAGAGAGACAGCATGAGCAGGGGAGGGTCAGAGAGAGAGGGAGATACAGAATTGGAAGACAGGCTCCAGGCTCTGAGCTAGCTGTCAGCACAGAGCCTGATGCGGGGCTTGAACCCATGAACTGTGAGATCATGACCTGAGCCGAAGTCAAACGCTTAACCAACTGAGCCACCCAGCCACCGCGCCCCCCCTCATCTTGATTCTTATCCGAGTTTGGATCAATCATCTCACTGCAACATAATCAGTGTGTGTTTTCATTTATCAAATAGGAACCGAAAGTCCTTTCTAGTAACCAGCCACGATTTGCAATCCTGGAATGTTGGTAATACCAGAGCACACATTGATGACCACCTTCCGGCACACCTTTCCCTGAATCAGCGGCAGCCCTGGGCACCTCGCAGCTGCCTTGTTATTACAGCCACTAGGGTTCTGGATCACATGACCATTTTTGAAAGCAAACCAACCAAGCAGTGATATAAGTAATAGCATACTGAATATACCCGGAACCTTTTAAATGTCTTGTTGATAATTCAGCAGACTCTCCATGAGCTTGGAGATCCATTGGGCCACGAGGCCGTTTTCACAGTGGTGTGGATATGCAGAAGGGCTGATTAACTGGGAGTTCTAGTCACAGGAGTGTCAGCTCCCTTCCCAGTCTTTTATACAACTAGATTAAACTAGATACCAGCCAGGTGAAATTTGAAGACCAGGCATTCTGGATTCAGATATCCATGCCACCTTTTCTTTTGTAGCTTGCAAGGAAAAGTGTCAAAGTCCTCAGAACTTGGCGCTGACATGTTTGTTTGATAGTCTCCAAATTTCCCTTCAGGATCAGGCTGGGCACTACCTCAGGGCAGTCACCCAGGACAGGCCAAGTCCCTTCTAGGCTGGCCATCCTACTCATTGTAGACGATGATTAGAATGTTCTAGAGCAGTGACCTAGAAGGCTATTTCCAGGCTGTGGGAGCTCAGAAACCAGGAGTGGTAGGCCCCTGTTTCCCAAACCAAGTTATAGGTCTTGCCCTTTCTGCCCCTGGAGTGGCCTTTTTTCAGGAGCTAGAACATGGTGCAGGTGAGGAAAATGGTGGCCCAGCCTCAAGGGCAGATATGTATACATGCCATGGCTGGCTGGGCCCTCTCTCCAACCCTTCTCACCACATCCCTCCTTCATGCATCTGGGGCCCAAGACTCCATGGTGGAGTGATCTGAACTTCAGGGCTATTTCCAGACTCCCAGATGTAAAGGAGAAAAGAAGGGCGTGGCCTAATCCAGAAGTCATCAATGGCTAGTGGAGGTTATGGTTGTTCTTTTAAATTATTTATAAAGATAGTCTCCTGGCAAAACAATAAAAATGTCATAGATAAGGATGAAGGTCTTGCTCTCCCTCCCCATCATCCTGATGCTGGTATCTTTGGGGATGTCTATCCCAGCCCTATTTTCCATGTGCCCACATAAGCATGTGTCCAGGGAACAGAATCACATTTACAGTGAATCCTGTACTCTGTTCTCCTCCTACTCTCCAGGCAGGAGGTGTGGGTCTGCTCCTTCTGACCCTGCACACGGGGGCTCAGAGTGTGTCTGCATGGACTTGCACTGTCTGTGGGTGTGAGCCTGCCTCAGTGCCCAACCCTGACACCTCCTTGCACACGCGGGAGAATGCTCCTCTCACAGGCATCAGGAGGTGCGGATGCTGCCTCACAGGTAGGGCTTTTCCAGTTCTGGTAGATTCTGCTTGTTTCAAAGGCAATAATGGCTTCACTCAGTAAAGACTGAGGTTGAGCCAACCTCCCCCCAGAAGGTTTCTGGATGGGGATATTATGAGTTGAATTGTGCCTCCCCCCCCCAAAAGATGTACTGAAGTCCCAACCCCAATATCTGTGAATGTGACCTTATTTGGAAGTAGGGTCTTTGCAGATGTAATGAAGTTGAGCCAAAGTCGTCCTGGAGTAGGGTGGGTCCTAAATCCAGTGACTGGTGTCCCTATAAGGAGAGGGAGATGGGAGAGAGACACAGAGACACATGTGGGGAAGAAGGTAGGGGCAGAAATTGAAATCATGTAGCTACAAGCCAAAGATTTGGGGGAGCCAACAGAAGCTGGAAGAGGCAAGGAAGGATCTCCCCCAAAGAGCCTTCAGAGGGAGTGTGGCCCCTCTGTGACACCTTGATTTGGGGCTGATAACCTCCACAAGCGTGACAGAGAAAATCTGTCGTCCTCAGGCCACCACGTTTGTGGTAATTTGTTACAGCAGCCTCAGGAAATTCATCCCCGGGATGCGTCAGGAAGAGACCATATGTCTCCCTGCACTACTGCAGGAATGGGCTGGAGCCTTTCTTCTCTCTTCCCATATGAAATCCCCTTGCACCCAATGAGTCTAAGGCGTTCTCAGCCCGAGGACCCCTGCAAGGGGCTGAAAGCCACTCAGAATCAAGACCGAGAACCATGTGACCCTGGTTAAGTAACACACTCACAAGGGTGGCCTCTTTGTTGAGGTTTCTGAAGAGTGCCCCAGGGCTGCCCCTCACAGCCTGTGCCCTGTGGGCCTCCTCCTTGGGGCAGCCCAGGTTTGTCTCTCCCCTGTACCCCCTCCCCGCCCCCGCATCAGCACAGCCTCAGCACTGTCATTCTTACAGCTACCCTCCACGTCTCCCTCTCTTACTTTAGGAGAAGTTCAATGCACCTACACATATATTCCAGCCTTGTTCTTCCCCTGGGCCTGGGCCTCCCAGGTCTGAGTAAGGATGGCCAGTGGGATTACTTCCCATCTGATGGACGTGGAAGCCGCAACCCAGAGCGCGTTGGGTGTGCCTGGTGGAGGTGTGTGCAGTGGGAAGGAGTGTGCCATCCCAGCTCTGTCCAGGGCCCTCTCCCAGACCCTCAGTGGAGAGCCCAGCTGGCTGACACCTTTGCTTCTGCTGACTGGATGAGGGGAGGGGACTGAGAGACGGCAGGATGGGGCGGAGCCAGAGAGGAAGCTTTTGGTCAGTGGTCTCATTGGGTAGTCAAGGCTTCTAGAAGAACTCTCAGGGCCACAACAGACTTGGTCTGCCCCCTTTGAAGGTTGAAGTTTAGAAGAATCTTCACATAGCAGCTATATACACACAGGAGCCAGCCAGACACAACTCCTCTACCCTCCACACACACACACTTAAAACCTCAGGGCCTTTCCAGAGACCAGCTTACAAGGCTCTGCAGAGTCCAGACTCACCCAACCATCAGGCTTTCCTTATACTTACCTCCCATGCTCTACACCCTAGCCATACCACCTTTAGTTTCTAGAATATGCTCACACCTGCCACAGGGCCTTTGCACACATTGTTCTCTCTGTTGTCTGGATTCTCTTCACTCCCCTTCCTCTTCTCCTAGGCAGTTCCTGCATATCCTTCAGGCATCAGATCAAAGCCCACCTCCACTGGAAGCCTTCCCTGACATGCCCCCATACCCAGCCACTCAGATCTCCCCTTAGGGCTGTCATCAAAACTCCACCCGTCTCCAGAGCAACACTTATGACAATGGCAATTATATACCGATAGTGCTAATAAAAGCCCTCATTGGTCTTAGCTTGCATCATATGACCATTCCAGGGCTGACCTTATATCCAGCGGAAAGGAAATCTCTGACTAGCAAGGCCTACACCACAGGGACACCTTGAAACTGGGGCGGGCCATGGGAAAAGCCCCACTGGAACCACTTAGACTGAAAGTGGGAAGGTGTTTCTCAAATGGACATTACCCGGGAGCAGCAGGGCTAAACTATGCCCGCTCCCTGCCTGTGTCTGTGTCTCTGCCGAGCTGAGGGTCTCTTTTAGAGTAGAGGACAGGGGTCTGCAGGGCCAGCTGGTCGTAGGGGCAGAGAGAAAGCTGCACCTGCTCAGATCAGAGCTGCTGAACAATGTCATGGGCTCTACCAAGAGTCAGCAAGCAGGTGGTACAGGAAGGAATCTGTAGAGGATACAGGCTGCCCCATCAGAGATGCCAGAGACATGTCTCTGTCTGAGGGTGGGAGTAGCTGAGGCTTGGTCCCCCTCCACTCAGGGGACAGCTACTCAGGTGGGGGTCTGAGGGCACACTCAGCCCTTGCTGTCACAGAAGCCACATCTGGCTGCAAGGATACAGGTGGCCAACGCATAAATAAAGCATGGGAAGCAGGTGGAAAAAAAGTGAGCTGATGAAAACAGAGAGTGACTGGGGTGAGGTCAGGAAAGGCTCTTACAGGGAGAAAGAGATTGTCATGTCAATGCCTGGGGGACGAGCTCTCCTGACAGGAAACAGCAGATGCAAAGACCCTTCAGTAGAGATGAGTGTGGCAGGTTCTGGAAGGCAAAAGTTTGGAGTGGCTGGAGTATGGGAGTCCAGGGGAGCAGGAGGGAGGGGCCGCCGGAGCCCTGGAAGGGAGTTGGATTTTATCCTAAGAACTGTGAGTGTCTGGTGAAGGATGGTCAGCTGGGGAGAGAGCCCTTCAGGCTCTGAGGTGCCAAGACTCTGCAGTGGGCGAATGGGTGTCTGGGTGTCTGGTGGGAAGCCCTCTGGTTTGCAGGCTTTTGAAACACATGGGACTCCTCACAGGCTCCCGCTGCCACAGAGCAAAGTTCTGACACCACTTCTGCGTGAGGCAATGCAGACATCTGCTACATTGTAGACACAATTGGACACTTTTCAACATATTGCTCAGCCTATAATTTCCGCAGGCTGCATCTAATTCTGCCTGCACAGGGCGGAGGCGGGGTGTCGCTGGGGGCTGCCTCCCAGCGTACAAGCAGGGAGGGCAGATGTCGCCTTGTCCTCCTGTGGCTCCTAGGTGAGGGGCGGGTGCCCTCGAGGGCTTCCCGTGCCAGGCGCTGTCTGGCCAGTACCTCGGGCTGCCACCTCTCTGGCTTGCGGCATTTTGTTGGGCAAGTGGAGGGTGCATCTGGTCGGAACGGGCCAAGAGCCACAAGAACAGCGGCTGCCTCGTGAAGGAGAGGACGGCATGCGTGAGGGGCTGCCAGTCTCCCACATTAGCTTGCTGCCTCCTGACTGAGCCCAATTGTCAGAGGGACCCTGAGGCTGCGAGAGGTAAGTGATTTGCGTGAGCTCACGCAGCCACAGGTGGCCGAACCGTCACTTGACCCCACCTTGGTCTAGCTCTAGAGGCCTGAGCCTCTCAGCACCTCAGGCTTCTCGGTCATTACCTGGACACCTACAGGGCGGGCATCACCAACATCTATGGCGCCCAGAGCACTGCTCCTGCCACTCTCTCCTGGAAAACAGATCAGAGAGCAGAGAGGCTGAGGTCCCACTGACCCCAAGGGGTCCCCATGTTGGAAGCATAGGGGACAGGCCCACAACCCCATGGACAATCCTCACAGGTCCACAGCCCAGAGGCCCTGCCCACATGCCTGCTCCAGCCGGGCCCTTGGATACATGGCTGAGAAGGGCTGACAACAGACCTGGAATTCTCTAGAAGATTCCATGTGCTCTTTTCAATGGTTTGTTTTTGTCTGTGCCCATCTGAAGGGGAAGGAGGGGGAGGTGGGGCACTGAGGGCTGTCTGGGTGGGAGAGCAGGGGCTCTGTTACACCCTTGACCCAACTTCCCGGCACGGCCCTTTCAGGATCCTGGGCTGCCCACCCTCCTCACATAGGCATGATTTCCAGAGCCTGAGAGGGCAATGCTTAGCCCCTATGTGTCCAGTAACAGCCCCTCAGCAGAGGAGAAGTTTCCAGGGCGCAGCCTGAGGGACCAGGACTGCATGTCTGCATTTCTGTAATTCTCTAAGGCTGGCCTCCTCCACGAGGGAAGGAAGCAAGGTCCCTGGAGGCTCTATATCCTTAACTCTCACCAAAGGACCAAATCTCTCTTTCCAGCTGCGGGTTCAGAATAGCCTGGAGAACAGCTCTGAGCGGCCTGGCTCGGGTCATGCACCCACCTGGGACCAATCAACGGCTGCAGGGTCAGGCACGGGCGGGGAAGGTGGCTGCGGCCTCTGCCAGACTCACGGGAGGAGCAGTTCCCCAAAAAGAGAAAGTGTGTGAGCAGAGGTGAGGTTGGGGGAGACGGGGTACCCTTTCCAAAAGGAAGGCAGGGAGCAACAGGAAAATGCAACAGAAACAGCCTGGAGGGAGGTGCAGCTTGTACAGGCTTCAAAGGGGGGGCACTACTCCAGTGCGCAGGGAGGCAAGGAGCACCACAGAAGGGAGTGTGGTGTGTGCCAGCAGGGGCTATCACAAGGTGTGGCTGCTTTGTGGGGAGTATGGTCGGGCCAGAGCACCAGAAGCACATCTCTGATAGCTGGCGTGGTGCCCTTTGGAAAAGGTGCCTCCCTGAGTGAGTCCAGTCCCAGGGTGCAGGGCATGGTAAATGGAATGCAGCATGGGCCAGATTGTATAGTGCACAACATGCACAACTATGTGTAATAGCTATGACTAGAGTTATCAGGCCACTGGACAGGCCACTGGACAGACCCCATCAGCTCGCCTCAGAGAGCCTCTCTGGAGCTGAACAGTGGTGTGTGTGTGTGTGTGTGTGTGTGTGTGTGTGTGTGTCCTGTAGCAACGAGATGCCAGCGAAAACAAAAGGATGGTGGCCCCCAGCTGATGGGCAAGAAGCTGAGTGCCATACAGGCAGTTCTGAGCGGTTGCAGATTCACCTGCACACCCGCCAGAAGTGAGTGCCCCTTCCAGCTGCCTGGGTGTGGAGCAGCAGGCAGCAGCTCATTGGCAGCGTGGGCCTGCGTGGACTCTCACGCAGCTCGCGGGCCCTACGGCTTCCACCGTGGACAGGTCCCGATTCCCCCCAAGCCCGCCAGGAGGCCAGAGGCAGCGCCACGCACCAATTACCAGAGCCAATTAATTCACACTTAACGGGGTTATTTTCTTTTGCTGCACAGAACCGAGGGGCATAAAGCCCTGATTCCTCTCCTGTGGCCCCATCCGGCTCTCTGCGCTCGTATCATTTAATAACTCCTGCTGCAAATTGAAGGCCAGGCCTTCGCGGGCGATTCCCCATCAACAATCTGGCGAGGAGGCCACTGACTCCACGCTGTTTATACTTCCCTCTCCCCTCCGTAGCTCCCAGAAGTTTCCATAAAAGCAGATGTAGGTAATCAAAGACTTCCCAGCCCCAACAGCTCTGCTCCTCAAGGCCTCCACACAGCCTGCTCCCTCTGCTGGGTCACATGGCTCCAAAAGAATCTTAAACCAGCCCTGAAATCTCTCCCCAGGAAGGAAGACTCCTCCTTGCCCGCAGATCTGCCATCATTTGTCGAGTATTTTATGGTCAATAATAATAGTAATAACACCTTCACTGTCCCTTGTGCCTTTTCCAATTACGTTCCGAGCACATGGCGTGGGCCCCCCACAGCATCACGGCAGCCGATGAGCAAGGGGTCTCGTTCCCATCGTGCGGACGGAAAGAAGGCAGTATACCAAAGGTCAACCTAAGTGCCTCGCCCCAGTCTCAATGTTCCAGGAGTGCCTTCACCAAGTGCCAAGGATGTGCTGCTTAGCCCTGGAGCCTGGAGATCAGCAGGAGGGCTAGGAGGTGGACTGAATGCCAGGATTTCAGACAACCTCACTGACCCAAAGGCCTGGCCCAATCCCCTTGTTTTACAGGCAAGACCGTCAGAGCCAGCCCCTAGAGGACGCAGAGCCCCAGGCTTCCTCATCCACGCTCTCTGCAGTTCACATCAGTGCCAGCAGGAGCTGAGCCGTGGACAACAAAATGACTTTAGACTGAACAGCCAGACTGCATATATGTGGGGCTGGGTTTCCAGCATCTCCCTTGTTTCTGAAAGCCGCCCCTTCTAGGGGAATTTCCTCGTGGGTACAGTCTTGGCAAGGAGTCAGTGCCCTTCACACCATGGAGATCAGAGTGGGATGAGACCTAATTCCACCCACCTGGTGGATCCAGAAAGCAGGGGCCTGAACTAGACACAGCTGATCACATGGCTGCCCTCAGTGCTGGGAGTCTTTTTTTTTTTTTTTAGTTTATTTATTTATTTTGAAGGGGTGGGTGGGAGAGAGAGCAGGGGAAGGGCAGAGAGAGAGAGAGAGAAAAAAAATCTCAAGCAATCTCTGCGCTGTCAGCACAGAGCCTGATGTGGGGCTCAAACTCAAGAACCAGAAGATCATGACCTGAGCTGAAATCAAGAGTCAGACACAACCCAAGTCCTGGGAGTCTTAAGCAAGAGATACAATAAGGAGGCGAGTGTCCTCTCAGGAAGTCTGATTTCTCCAGAGGTGCCTTGTTGTTTGAGATGTCTGGAATCCGTTTCTATCAGCTGCAACCAAACCTCAGACCAACATGGCCCATGATAATGATCGTAGCTAATGTGTGTGGAGCACCTGCTATGTGCCAGACGCCTCTGAGTTACTTCAGTCAGTCTTCACTGATGAGGCTACAGAGGCACAGAGAGGTTAAGGAGCTCATCCAAGGTCACACAGCTACCAACTCGGGCCATCTGTCCCAGAGCCTGCATTCTTGATGAGTAGACTGGTCTGACTCAAAAGAGCACAGTGGCTTCTTGGCATCTCAAGAGCAGAAGTAGGACAGGGGCTACGATGGGTGGATAAAGCGAACTTCCCCATATTAAAAACCTCCTCTACCATAGGAGTGTGAGGGTCCTGGCAGAATCTTGGTGCCCAGTGGGGCAGGAGCACGTCATGTTTCCAGGGCCAGTCCCCCAGCCAGGGTGTATGTGTAATGCCCAGAAGCCACTCTGGCCAGGCCCTCACTGCAGGGTCATCAGCAGAGAGAGCCAGAATAGACAGGTGGAGGGCTGGGGGAGGCAGGCGCCACAGGTGTGGTCTTCAGGGCTCTGTCAGAGCCTACTGCCAAGTCTGAAGGGAAGAGGACAGTGAGCAGGAGGGACATCCCCAACTCCAGCCAAAGCAACCGCCTCTTTCTGGTTTACCTCTGGGGCTCCCACAAGGAATCTCATTTGAGCAAAGGCCTTTCCTCTGCCGACAGGAAGTTAAGTGTGAAAGTGCCAATGGCATCTCTGCCACCACTTGGGGACCTTCTGCCTGAGAATGGGCCAATGCAGTGGAAAGCAGGGACACAGCAAGAAAGCTTCCTGTCAATATTGTTTAAGTTCCTGGATCTAGCTATGCCTGAAGTCCCTGAAGTTTTGGACAGCAAGGGCCAGTAATTGGTTGATGTTATTTCAAGTTTCACTTGAGCCTGCTGACTCACCTTTCTGTCATTTTGATTTGAATGAATCTTGACAAATAGGGGTCCACACTAGAATAAGCCCCTGCTTTCCCCAGCCTTGAGGAGTTTCCAGTCATCACAGTGAAGCAAGCAGCTTTAACCACTCGCAGGGACTGTCCTACCTTGTGTTCCATCAGGAGAAGAAGTGGCAGCTGGCACGGAGCCACTCACACCCCACCAAAGATGCCTTGGGAGCCGAGGCCAAGCGCCAGAAGTCCAGTGGTTCTCCCTGCCAGAATATCCCTCTCCTACCATGACTTCTCAACCTGGCAGCCTGAGGAGGCGTCTAACAAAAACCAGTCACGTCTCTCCCTCGCTCAAAACTATCCAGTCCCCATGCACTTAGATTGTCCTTAGCCCCTGCCCAGCCTCTCCACTCCTCCCTGGCCTCCAGTGGTTTTTTTTTTTTTTAGTGTTTATTTATTTTTTGAGAGAGAGAGAGTGAGCAGGGGAGGTACAGAGAGAGAGGAACACACAGAATCTGAAGCAGGTTCCAGGCTCCAAGCTGTTGGCACAGAGCCTGACGTGGGGCTCGAACCCCCAAGCTGTGAGATCATGACCTGAGCTGAAGTTCCTGGCCTCCAGTCTTGCTGGCCTACTCTCTCCTCTGGAGCAAGCCTGGCTTGCTCTACCTCCAGGACTCACGCTCACAGTGGCTTAGCCCAGTGGGAAGGCCACTCCAGTCTGGGTTCTCCTCTTCATGCTGCTGAGCCCCGCAGTCACCTCCCCTGGGGCTTTCTCTGACTGGCCTTCCAGTCACTCTGATTTCCTTTCTTTGCAGCAGCAATGGCTGCTTGTCTTAGTCCTTGTTGATTGTCTCTTTCCCCCACAAGAACAGAACATCTTAGCATCACTGTGACCACAGGGCATGGAAGTATGCCCTCTATACTGGGCACTGAGTAAACCAGTAAACCTTTGTTGAATGAATGAATGAATGAATGAATGGTGGATACAGCCTCCAATGACTTGCCAACCACCTCCCCCTCTCCTGGTTACCCACACCTCATCTTCACCACACACATCCAGAGAGCAGCCCGCCCTCTTTCTCCACCCTCCTTCCAGAGAAGTCCCAGCATCCACGAGCAGGGATCATTCTTCTTTCCCCACCTCCATTTCAGCAACCCATGGCAGCTCTGACCACCCCGGGAGTGCAATGCTCCTGCAATGCCTCTGGCCGTGGCCACTCTGGGAGACAGCTGCAGCTCATCCTGGGGGTCCCTGAGGGAGGTGGGGGCTGCAGCGGACCCTATTCCAAAGAGCAATGGCCCAGGATAGTGGTGGGGTTTTTTTTCCATATGAGGAAAAAATTAGCTTTCCTTACCAGACAAGAATGACAATTTACAGAAAATTATGCCCTGAATTCATAATCTGGAATGAGCGGAAATGGTATTCTATAGTAATCCATCCCAACTGACTCGCTATTGTATACGCACCTGCTAACATTTTTTAAGCCGGGACTTTATGGAAAGGACATTTTGATCGCTTCTGAAGTTTGCTGAGCAATTCCCCTCACTCTCAGGCATACGGTCTTTGTGCTGGAAATTTCCCTCGTGGCTTCCCGCAGGCACCAGCAGCCGGGCACGTGGGCTCACACACGGCTCGCGCACACACAGCCGCAGCCCCCTCTTGTTGGCATGGCTCTGACGGGGGCTCTGCAGGTGCTGAGCTACGGAAATGGAAGCTGGGACAGGGAACTAACAGTTGGCACCTGTACCGAGTTTGCCGGAGGAGCTGAAACAGTGGTGCCCACCGGAATTAGAGATGCTTTCCAGCGCTGGATGAGAGGAGGGGCAGGGGACAGCGGACACATGAAGGGCCAAGCCAGGCTGCCTCTGGGCCATGCAGGGGTGAGGTCATGAGAGCTGGCCATCAGGCTGCAGAGATGCCGTGCAGGAGGGGGCCAGGCGATCATCGACACCCTCATGTCCCTGGTCTCTGTGCTTCTGTAGAAGCCACTCATTTCAGGACCCTGTTGGGGGCCATGCTACCTGGTCCTTGCCTCAGGCCTCCAGCCCAGGACTGACACAAACCCATGGTGGCCTGGGAACCCCATGGGGCAGGAATGAGGCCACCACCAATATGCTCTGTTCCTCGCCCTGGGCGTGGTGCATAGTGGGTACTGGGGAGGTACCTCCAGTCTGACTTAAGGCCTGGTCAGAGGACTGCTCCATTGGCAAGTAGGCCTTCCCACTGACACTCAGCCTGTGTAGCCTCCAGGATCTCTAGTGCCTGTCCTTTCGGGGACTCACTGACACCGAGGCTCAGACAACAGGTACATTGTAGGCAGGGAGGGGTCTTCTTTCCATTGGGATCCTCAGGAAAGTGGTAGTCATGCCAATCTATGACCTGGTAATGACACAGAGACATGAGAGGCTGGATCCAAAACCATTTACTGAAGCTCTCTCTATGGGAACAAATATTTCAGAACATCCTAAATGGATAGCAGAAAGGGAGTGGTTAAATAAGCTATGGAACCTCTGGCTACAACAGCAGCAAGAAAAAAAAAAATGAGATGTGCCTTGTATAGAGGAAGCTCCAGGAAATGTTATTCTGGGAAAAGAAAGTAAGTTTAAAATAAAGTAAGATGGAAATAACACATGCAATATAATTCCACTTTTTTTTTAAATCTCACAAAACGATGTCATGTACTGTGATTAGGTACATCCACACACAACACATGTGTGCACGTATAAGTGTGTGAAATGTGCAGAGAAGGCTGTGGAAGGGAACGCTCCACACCATCAACCATGTCCACCTCTGGGACGAGAGGGTGAGCTGGTGGGAAAGGGAGATGTTAGCACTGTCCTCAATGTTTGTTATTACTCTTATTATGACAAGGATGTATTCTTGCATGCTTCTATAGTTAAAAATTAATAATTATTTTAAAAGGAATGAAATGCAAAATAAGCTGATTTCTGCCCTCACTTTCCTGATCATGATCTGAGCTGGGAAAATCCACCCAACCTGGACCATTTTGAAACCCTGCTTGTCTATCCCATCCATCCATCCATCCATCCATCCATCCATCCATCCATCCATCCATCCAATATGTACCATTCTCCTTTCATTTGTTTATCCAACAAGTATTTACTGAGCACCTAGTCTAGGCTCTGGGCTGCAGCAGTGAACAAAAAAGATAAGGTCCCTGCCCCAGGAGTTCACATCCATGTATGCACACATGTGCAAGTGTGTGTCTCTATAGTCCCACTGGCCACATGGAGAGAGGGGACAGGAACAATGGGCAGTTGCTATTCCTCACCCTTGAGTTGAGGATCAGGGAAGAAGAAGGGTAACAGTAAATAGGCTGCCCCTGAGCACATGAAAACCACACATCCCAGGAAATGGGATGACAGCAGGCCACTCCCTCTTCTTGCAAGGCCCCTTCCATAAGGCCCGGGCTTATGGACTCTACTTAGCCTTCAGGCCAGATTCAAATGTCCCCTCTTCTTGGAAGCCTTGCTTAGTCTCCTTATGCCTGCCCCCAACTACATGGGATCTCCCCCTCAGCTAATATTCCTGGTAGTAGCTCCAGATCAGATTCACAGACTGGGACCCAAAAGACCATTAACAGGCAGAAAGGGATATATTTTGTGATATCAGCCTGGTGGGTTGAGAGGTTCCATACCACTACAAGTATCATGACTGGTGTCTCTTCCTGCCAACACCTGATTTGGTAGTCCTTATTTTACACTACATCTGTGGGTGCATTTATCTTATACCTCCACCCACCACCCAGCCTGTTGTGTCACACTCATCCAGGGCCAGTCCATGCCTAGTAGATGGATGGATGGATGGGTGGTAGACATATGGATGGGCAGACAGATGGATGCCCATGCCTAGTGGATGGATGGATGGATGGATGGGTGGATGGATGGGTGGATGGACAGATGGACAAACAGATGGATGGATGGATGGATGGATGGATGGACTGATTGTTGGATGGATGTGTGGACAGATGGATGAGTGGATGGATGAATGTGTGGATGAATGGATGGATGGATGAATGGATGCATGCATGCATGGGTGGACAGATGAGTAGGCAGACGTATGAACACGATGGAAGATGGGTGGATGGTTGCATGCATGCATAGATGGATAAGTGGATGGATGAATGGATGGATGGATGGGCAGATGAATGGATCAGTGGATGGATTGATTAATGGATGGATAGATGAACCAAATGAAGTAGAAGGGGCATATAGACAACTAGGTGTCAAGCTACTCTTCATCAGCAACCTTGGAGCTAGAATGAAATGATGGGGAAGAGTTTGGTGGTTACATCTCTTTCTCTTTTCCAATAAAACAAAAATATTATAAGTGGAATCAGCCAGCAGATAGCTTGCTGTGCACATATCACATGCCACCTGCTATGCAGTGGATGGAGAAGATGATAGGAGAAAGGGGAGAAGATGAAAGCAGAGCAGTGAGAAGAGCCGCAAAAGAGAAGTCAAGGCCTCAGTCCATACAGACAGGATGGTGAGGTTGGGGGTGCCTGTGAACAACCTAGAAGTTCAGCAAAAAGGATGGAAGGGACTGAGAAATCCCCCCCACTGACACCTGAAAATCCTTCTGCTTTGTCATTATTGGTGGTTTTTCCGAGAATTAGGTCTTGAGATGCCCAACCTGGAATGAGTCATTTCTTGTTTCTCTGGAACAGCCTCTGCCACTCAAAGGCTTGGAGTAGACAGGAGGCCCCAGGGGGAGAGGATCACCAATCATATTGGAACTTCCCCCAGTTTGGTATTAGCCCCTTGAACCTGGGAACTATGGCAATTCTTCCCAAAGGGAGGTCAAATGCCTCACTCAGGGTGACCTGGAGTTTGTTCACTTAGTGAATATTTATTGGTCCCCTTTGGTGTGGGGTACTGTGCCCAGTACTAGGATATGGTCAGTACTAAATTTGTTCTGGTGGAACCGACAGGTCATAGGCATGGGGGTTGAGAGAGAGATGATAAGTAAACACAAAGGAGAACAACAACAGAACTAAATGCTAGGAAGAAAATAAAAGCAGTGCTATGATAAAGTGGCTGGAGGGAAGCACATCAGGAGGCTAGGGGCCAGGGGCATGTGAAGCAGGGGCATGTAAGTCCAGGACTGAACATGCCCATGCAGGAAGCTTGCAACTCTGTTTTGCCCAGGACAGGCAGGGCCTACCCATGTTCCTCACTCCCTTGGGTCCTCAGATCTGTCAACAGTCACTGCCCAGAATGCATCACTGGGCCTGGCACCAGACGAGGCACTGGGGAGGTAGATGGGAAGAGGCACCTGAAGGGCAAGCAGGGACCAGAGAGTGTGACCCTTAGAGTCAGTCTACCTCAGAGAGGTGAATACATATGGGAACCAAGAAGGTGCTCTTAACTGTTCAGGGAAGTTCTGGAGGCCTTCTTACAGAAGAGGATGCCTGAACTGGGTATTGGAAAGGAAGAGTCTGACAATCAGACAAGCTGGGAAAAGGCATCCCAGGCAGAAGCATAGGTCAACTTGAGGTGGTTTTGAGGAGTCTGGTGCATAAATTCCAGAGAAGAAGAAGAAACAGAGGAAGATGGGGCTGGAAGGCCAGATCACCAAAGGCTGGGCATGCTTTGCTAAGAAGAAAGGACCTCAGGGGCGCCTGGGTGGCTTAGTCGGTTAAGCGTCCGACTTTCACTTAGGTCATGATCTCGCGGTTCGTGGGTTCAAGCCCCGCATCGGGCTCTGTGCTGACTGCCAGCTCAGAGCCTGGAGCCTGTTTCAGTCTGTGACTCCCTCTCTCTCTGACCCTCCCCTGCTCATGCTGTCTCTCTCTCTCCTAGAAATAAAATAAAAACATTTAAAAAAAAAAAAGAAGAAGAAAGGACTTCATCCAAGGGGCACTATCAAAGACTTTAGGGCACAATGGGGCACATTAGGGTGTGATCTGGTTATGTTTTAGGAAGACCCCTCTTGGCTGCTGTAGGGAGAATGAACAATGGTGGGTCACGGGAAAGGGTGGAATAGGGGTCAAGTTCCTGATGAGAACAAGGAACAAATGTGAGAAATACCCAGCAGGGAGATAGATAAGTCGTACAGAACCTTGAATGGGGCACTTAGCAGGAGGAAGCAGGGGAGCAGGATCATCTCCTGGGAGCTCCTTCTGTTTGCCTGACCAGTGGCAACGATTTCCCTTGGGAGGCACCCCTCTTGCAACAACTGGTCTATGACAACACCTGTAATCCTGAGGTGAGACTATGACACAAGCCTGACCAATTACAGCAGGCTTCTTCTTGAGCAACCGCTGATGCAGGAGTGAGCACGTGACCCAAGCCAGACCAATGGATCTCAAGTCTGGGCTTCTGCCAGGAGAGCTGAGCTGGCCACCTTTGCCACCACCCAAGAGGAGACTGCTGACAGCAGGACCAAGAGACGGGCACAGCTGCAACAAATGGGGCCCTGGACCCCCCTGTACCTGAAGCCCCCAGACTTTCAGTAACATGCACCAGTGGATCCTTTTTCTTAGGCTGGTTGAGCTAAGATTCTGTCACTGGCACCCAAAATAATTCTGACCAAATCAATAAAGAAGGCAGAGGTGAGCAAGACTTGGGTCCTGCCCTCACCAACTTGACAATAAACTATTTGTAAAAAAAAAAAAAAAAAAAAAAAAANCACAGCCCTGATCACCTAGAACACAGAGCACAAGGTCAGTGTCTAAAGGAGGTGCAGATGTAGTGCTGCACAGACATTCAGAGGAAGGCAGAGAAAGATGGCTTCCCGGAGGAGGTGACATTTGACCAGGTCTTGAATCTGATGTAGACAGTTGAAGATGGACAGATACACAGGGCAGGAAAGAAAGCAGCAGGTGAAAAGAAGAGAAGGTTAGAATCCCAGAGGCCTCTGGCCTCCAAGAAACACAAGGTTGGTGCAGGGTGGGCTGGGAGACTCGGGCCTTAAGAGAAGCCATCCCTGCCTGGGTAAATATCTCCTGTCCTAGCCTCACCTGGTCAGGGGAGCAAACACCCAAACCTGCAGCCCAAGAGAAGCAGCCACCCCAGGAAGGCAGCTTGTTTCTGACTGGGACACTACCGCCAGAAGAGGGGCTGACCTGCAGTCTAGACAAGTTAGCAGAGCTGCCATGCTGGGCCCAACCTCCTCAAATCAGCCTTCCGGGCTAGGGCTGTGGGCTATTGCACCCTGGCCTGGCCACTTCCAGAGATGCCAAATTTCCCACCGCATCAGTACCTCCTTGATAAACAGCAGCGGGGAGAAAAGCATCCAGGGGAGGGGAGTCTAGGATGTAGTTTAGAATGAAGGCTTGCTTCTATGGGTCACTTGCTCCCAGGGAAACGCCTTCCTGGCACCTTCCCCAGTGCCACACATTACAGCCTGCAGGACAGCAGCTCCTGCGCTCAGTGGGCCCTGGCCCAGTCTCCAGCACTGGCTCACACAAGCAACTTTCACCTCTCTGAGGCCTAAGTGTCTCCAACTTAACAACTCTGCCCTGGCTGCCTCCTGGGGATCTTTTCAGGGCACTGAGTGAAACTGCGGTGGGAAAAGTGCAGGATCTGATTACTACAAAAATAAGAAAACAATGCCATTCAATCCTATGTGCTGTTTGTATGCTTCATGATCTGGGTCTGAGAGGCCCCGTCTGCTGGGGGTGAGGGTGCAGAGTGGGGGGCCAGCTGGACTTAGAGAGAAGCCTCTGCTGTGGAACCCTAGAAGGAACTGCATCAAAAAGTCGGATAATAACAAGCACTGGTCAGCATGTGGAGAAGTCTGAAGCCTCACATACTGAAGATAGGAATAGAAAATGATTCTGCTGCAGGGCACCTGGGTGGCTTAGTTGGTTAAACATCCGACTTGAGCTCAGATCATGACTTCATGGTTCATGAATTCAAACCCCGAATTGGGCTCTGTGGTGACAGCTTGGAGCCTGGAGCCTGCTTTGGATTCTGTGTCTCCTTCTCTCTCTGGGCCTCCACTGCTCACACTCTCTCTCTGTCTCTCTGTCTCAAAAGCAAACATTAAAAAATTTTTTTAATAAAAAAATTATTCAGCCACTTTGAGAAGTAGTCTGGCAGTCTCTCAAATAATTAAACAAAATTACACAGCAATTCAATTCCTAGGTATATACCCAAGAGAAACCAAAATACATATCCCCACAAAAAACTTGTACTTAAATGTTTATACTGGCATATTTGTACTAACCAAGAGGTGGAAACAGCCGAAATTCCATCAATGGACAAACGGATAAACAAAATGTGGTATATCCATACAGGGGAATACTATTCAGTCATAAAAAGGGATGCGACCACATGAACACACTTTGAAAACATTATGCTAAGTGAAAGAAGCCAGTTACCAAAGATAGCATATTACATGATTCCATTCTATTAAAAGTCAGATTAGGAAAGTAGATTACTGGTTGCTTAGGGCTGGGGAGAGAGGCTTAGGAGGGTAATAGTGAATGGATTTCTTTTCAAGGTGATGAAAATGTTACAGAAGCAGCAACAACAATGGCCATGCATATCTGTGAACATACTAAAGCCACTCAATGGTTCATTTTAAATGGGAAAACTATGTTGTGTGAATTATATCTCAAAAAGTTTAAAGAAGAAGAAACAAAAGAATTGCAACCATCAGACAAGTCTAGAGTGGACAATGTCCTACAAGACAAATGGCCTGGACTTGTCAAAGAGGCGAAGTCGTGGGAAGAAGGGGTGTGGGTAGGTGCTGATCTACACAGGAGACCAAAGAGCAGACCCAACAATCACAACCAGGGCAGGGACTTTGACTGGATCCTGGCTGAAAACAAAAATCCAAGACAATGAGGAAATTTGACAAGGATGAGATATCAAATGGCATTATGGGATAATTGTTAATGTTCTTGGATGTGAAAATGAAAATGCTACCTCGTTTATTGAGGAGAATGTCTTTACCCTTAAGGGATACAAATAGACGTGTTTAGGGGTGAAATGTCATGATGTTTGTAATTGCACAGCAAAAAATGTGTGTTCATGCATGCGTGTGTCTGTGTCTGTGTGCATGTCTGTATGTGCACATCTGTGTGTGTGCATGTATGTGTGTGTGCATGCACATGTGTGTGCATGCATGTGCATATGTGGAAAGGATAAGGACAAGCAAATATAGCAAAGTATTAACAACTGGTTATTGTAGATGGAAATTAACGGGTATTCATTATACTACTATTCCTTCAATGTTTTGATGTTGGACATACAAAAAAATGTTTAAATGTCACTTTTGCCTTTGTGTTTCTGCCCAAGACCTCCTCTCTAGTGAGGGGTCTCATTACAGCCCAGTTCTGCAGGCCAGAAAGTCTGGGTATCTGGACCCTGGCTGGACCCTTGCTCCCCATTGCAAATCCGCCCAGGCCAAGTTGATCTTACTCCAAACAGCCCTGAATCCAGCCGCTTCCTGCTGGGGCCCTGCCATTCGCCTCTCCCCGATGACCCATAGCAGCCTCCAGCACCTGGCTCCCCAGAAGCCCATTCTCCACGTGGCAGCTTGAGACGTCTCCATGATGCAGCTCTGACAGCCTTTGTGGCTCTCAGGATGAAGAAGGAAGTGCTCACTGCAGACTGCACCCCCAGCTTGGGCATCCCGGTTCCCCGCGACCTCCCAGTTCCTCTAATGAGCCCTGGTCTCAGCAATCCCGGGGCCTCTTCCATGCTTTTCCGTCCACATGAATGCCTCATTTCTCTGTCACTCCTTCTCATCTCCCCTCAGCTCAAGCATCTACTCCTTAATGGAGCCGTTCTTTTTTTTTTGTTTTTTTTTTTACAAATAGTTTATTGTCAAATTAGTTTCCACATAACACTCAGTGCTCATCCCCACAAGTGCCCTCCTCCATGCCCATCCCTCCTCCCCCCCACATCCATCAGTCCTCAGTTTTTGTCAGCATTCAAGAGTCTTAATGGAGCCGTTCTTGACCTCCACCCTCCTTCCTCCTCCCCAGTCCAGATCAGTTTCCAAAGATGTTCCTGCTTTCAGAGCACATATGTGCACTCCACTGTGTCCTTGCTGGTGACCTTGAGGGCTGCTGTGACCTCTCTATGGCTATGTCCCGGTCTGAAGTGAGGCTAACACTAAACCAGCATCAGGTGGTTGAGGATGGTATGTGCATTAAACCCCATACATACTTGCTGAGAGGTACAGGAAATGTTTGCTATTACCAGTATTCATGATGTGGTCCTCATTTGATTGGTGTCTCCCTGTCCCATGAGCCTATGGACTCCACAAGAGCAGGACTGCCAGGTATTGTCCGCTCACCGCAGCCTGAGCCCTGGAGAGATGCACAGTGCATGTTTCTAAAGAACATTAAAGAACTGAATTGGATCAACCCAGGGCTAATAGTGGCCTGTCTTGATGGAGGGAATAGGGCATTATGTCTTTGCCCCTTTAACTGGCACCATGTAAATAGAGCTCCTACCAAGTCTCAGACCTGACTGCTCATGGTCTTGGACCTTTGGCTATTCTTGCTTTAGGAAAGGAAGATGTCACTTTAGTTTAACCCCAACTGCTGGTTTATAAATCAGTCGTGTCTGAGTTAGTGGATGAACTGGATGCACGAGGAGATGCGCCTCCCAAGAGCCCTGAAGAAGGTCCTATTGCCTGGGCTGCTGAGAGTACAGCTGCCAGTCTTCCAGGATTGCCTCAGCAATGGAGGGCCGCCTTGCCAGGGCCACAAGCTGCCACACAATGGCTGACAGAGGCAGAGATATAAAAGCCCTGCCACTTGGGCCCAAAGCAGGACAGTTCTGTGGGCTCCAGGGCCCTCTGCCCGTTCCTGCTTCTACTCTTCTCTGTCCTCAGGGGCTGGTTTCCAGGGAACTCCTTACATGCCTCCCACATACTAGACTGCTTCTGGAGAACCCAAACAGCAATGTGCAGTTTACCTCTATTATCAGAGAAGGCAACAGGCACCGTCACAACTAAGGCAGAAAGCCTGAGTGCTTTGGGCTATGCACGAATGTGGGTCCTTGCTGCTAAGAGCAGGGCCACCCTTCCTTTACCAGCTGGAATGCAGGATAGGCAGGTGGACTTTGGAAAGGGCTGACTAACCCCCAAGGCTTCTTGCAGGCTACAGAGAGGGTGCTGTCCTCCACAGGTTCCCCTTGTCACTGTATGGTCTCAGGCAGTGACTTCTCCCTAGACTTTCAGCTGGCAGAAGAATGATGGTGACATGTCACTATGCTTATGACCATGGTAGTGAGGGGACAGGAAAAAAAAAAACTAGGACTTGCATGGGGAGTGACACAGATGGGACCCCTCACTTGCAGAGAACACGGAAGCTATGTTTTCACATCTCTGCCCAGCTACACCGCCCTAGTCCTTGTCAGCCACCGTGGGCCCAAGGCCATGGATTTGAACTCTCAGCAGGCAGTGGGAAGCCCTCCCTCACTCTCTTTGCAAACACATCTGACTCTTGTGACCACCTTGCCCCAACTTTGGCCAAGCTGCTATCTTGCCTGGCTTGGGTCACTGGTGTCTAAGACCCCAGGGTATACCTTCTCCCCTATCCACACTCCCCTCCATAGCACAGTGATCTTTAAACATGTAAATCCAAAGAGTTGCTCTCCTACTTCAAACCCTTCAACAGCTTCTAACAGCACTAGACTAAAAGTCCTACTCCCTACAAGCCTGTAAGATCCTACTGCTGCTCTCTCCCTGCTATCTTATACTCACTGTACTCCAGCCCTTTCTGTACTCCAGCCTGCTTGCAATTTCACTAAAACACTACAGTTGTCCCCACCTCAGGGCCTTTGCACACATTGTCCCCTCTGTCTGGGATACTTTCCCCATAGCAATTCTTTTTATTTATTTATTTATTTTTTATTTTTTATTTATTTCTAGGAGAGAGAGAGAGAGAGCGAGCGAGCA
The DNA here is from genome assembly GCF_008692635.1 of Crocuta crocuta. Lineage (NCBI taxonomy): Eukaryota > Metazoa > Chordata > Mammalia > Carnivora > Hyaenidae > Crocuta > Crocuta crocuta. Next base: position 747,106 of record NW_027528608.1, read on the forward strand.
TGAGCAGAGGAGGGTCAGAGAGAGAGGGAGTCACAGACTGAAACAGGCTCCAGGCTCTGAGCTGGCAGTCAGCACAGAGCCCGATGTGGGGCTCGAACCCACGAACCGCGAGATCATGACCTAAGCGAAAGTCGGACGCTTAACCGACTAAGCCACCCAGGCGCCCCATCCCCATAGCAATTCTTGCTGGATTTTCTCATGCTTCAGAGCTGAGCTTTCATGTCTACTCCTGAGAAAGGCCTTCCTGAAGCCACCTTATCCTAAGGGATGTGCCTCTGCTCCATGTACTATCACATCACCTGGTTACCTCTTGAGGAGCTCTTGTAACTGGTGGCAACCATCTCATCTTTCTCATGTGGTTTAAGTACTTATGTGCTGGCTGGCTCTCCTGCCATGAGGACAGACTCCTGCCTGTTGTGGTTCCCTTGTCCCTGGTAAGGGAACAGTTCTTGGCACAGGACAGGAATTCTATCAATATTTGAGGAATGAATGAATGAATGGATGGAAGCTGGCTGGCCTCAGCTGGGACAGGAAGGGCGGGAAATGCCCGTGGTCCTGGCTTGCTGTGGGTGGGGGGGTTGGGGGGGAGGGGCTCTTCAGTCGAAGGCAGGGATGAGGCGCTTCTGTTGCCTTCCGTTCCATGTTTTCGCCATATGGCTTGCTGCACACTGGGCTGAATTGCAGATGCTCTAACTTGGAGCTTTCTTGCTTTTGTGTGTTAATAACATAAAGATGGAACATAGCTTACCACACATTTTGTGTTTGCTAACTATCTATATGTATATAAAACAGACTTCGGTGTTACTAGCCAACCCACTTGTGAAGTGGAAGGAAAACAGAGCAATTAGAGAGGGAGGGAGGAGGCGGGTGCTGCCGTAGACCGTGGCCAAGTCTCCAGTGTTACATGTGCCTCCTGTGGAGGAGTGGGCTCTATCCAGGAGGTCATGGGCAGAGTGGGGGTGGGCACAGAGACCTTATGGCCCCATGGCTCCCAGGATGGAGTCCGGCCCCTCATGAAGACGGCATAGAGGGTGCTTCTCTGGGCTCCCATCCGGGTCTTCCTCAGCATCAGCGCTTCCCTCTTCCCATCTCATGCTCAGTTCCAAACACACCTGACAACTGTCACTTCCAGGATGTGCCACTCTATCTCTAGCCTCTGAACACTCTCGTTGCTCTGCCCCCTCCCCCGACATTGCCTGCCCCTGGCCTCCATCCACGAATCCGTCACTTGGACGTCTGAGTACCGAGTTCTCCCGTGTGCCTTCAGGCAGCTGCCTTCTGAAGGAAGAAGGGCCCCAAACAAGGAAACAGACATGCAATTACAAAATGTCTGAAGTGCAATGAAGAATAAAAATATGGGGATTAATTAAAAAGATAGTATTAGGCATATATGCCACCATATGAGCTGCATTCCAGGGCAACCTAATAGCCCTAATTGATACGGAAAATTTCTTTGCACGAGACTCCATGTGTCAACTCTGAACAGCGGTGCATGGCAGCAGGGTGAGGCAGGAACACCAGTATTCCTCACGGAATGGTCTAGAACGGCAAGGCTGTGAGAATGACACAGGCAGAGGACTTTTAGTCCAGTTCTTTATAGACAATGCACCCTCCCTATTGCCTGCATCAGGGTGGACTGCTCCCACATTCCATCTCTCTGCGTATGTATGCCTCTAATTTGGAAGAAATGAAGGAAATAGAAAACTACCATTATGCAAACCCTAATCAAATAACTGATTCAGGAAATAATTACTGGCTGAAACTATTGGGTGAGGGCTGATGGGGAATGGCACCACAGAAGGATGTGGCTGTCACCACCTGACTCCACTGATCAACCTCAGCATCACAGGAGTGGATGGCCAGGCACCTTGGGCCTCTGGAGGGGATGACATATGAAGGACATAGCATGGCACACAGCATCACCTACGGACATTAATTTAATGGGCTAGGAGAGCTGGCTCCCATGTACAGGGAGCACAGGGGAGAGAGGAACAAGGCAGGTGACTCCAGGAGAAGCAGAAGGAACAAATCCAGAAAGTGAAGTGATTCTGCCGGAGACTGCCCCAGCTTCTACAGCAAATGTGGAAAAGAAGAGGCTTCTGGAGTGAAGAACAAAAGACACAGTAACGAGACACGGTGTGTGCATCTTGTTTGGATTGTCATTGACACCAATGGTTAAAAGACACATTTGAGATAACTGGAAATTTTGATTGTAGATTGAGTACTAGATGGTACCATGGGGGTACCTGGGTGGCTCAGTCAGTTAAGCATCCAACTCTTGATTTCGGCTCAGGATCTCCCAGTTCAGGAGATTGAACCCCGTGTCACACTCTGTGCTGACAGCACAGAGCCTGCTTGGGCTTCTCTCTCTCTCTCTCTCTCTCTCTCTCTCTCTCTGCCCCTCCCTGGCTTGTGCATATCTGTGCACATTCTCTCCACCCCCCCACTCAAAATAAACTTTTAAAAATATGGTACCAGGAATTGTTCATTTTCTTAGGTGTCTTACTGGCATTGTGGTTATGTAAGAAAACGGCCACACATTTTAGACATGCGTAAAAAGTGAAATGACACACAGGCATGTAAAAGCGAAACGACAATGTTTGGAATTCGCCTTAAAATATTTCGGTGAAGAAAAAAAAAGCCACAGGCTGGATGAAGCAAATATGAGAAACTCTTAGTTATTCAATCTGCAGAAGTATGTGAGGGCTCATTGCACTACCCTTCCTCTACTTGTATGTTTGAAATTTTTAGGATTAAAAAACAAAAACAAAACAGGATGCTGAGAGAAAACCAGCAAAAGGCGAGCCCTGAGACAGAGAGAAGACAGTAGACGGTGTGGCTGGCAGGGCCTCCTCCAGGAGGAGCTGCCGAAGCGGGAGCCCGGCACTGATAAAGGGGTGGGGGGACGGTGGAGAACAGGTGCAGACGCAGCAAAGAAGCCGAACCCTCGGCGTATCAGAGAAAGGCTGGAGCAGAGGGAGATGAGGGTATGGGCCCAAGACCCCAGGACCAGCAGGCTGCAGCAGAAGCCAGGCTGGGCCGAGGCTGGTACTTGTGCAGCCTGACTTACTTTGCCATTAGTGCGAAGCTTTCAAATGTTTTCCAGAAGGGGCAGGTTTGATTGGTTTCACGGAAGTCATTTTCTCTTAGGAAACATTTCTCTGGCTTTTGATGGGGAAGAGGGACAGTGGGAAAAAGCAACAGTGGGAAAGCAGTCCGGAACATGGTACAGCTGTCCAGGCAGCAGATGGTGGCTCCCTGCAGGACGGGACAGAGAAGGGGACAAGAGACAGTGCGGAAACATTTGGGAGGCAGAGAGTCACTGGGGCTTCCTGACGCACATGGTGCAGAGGATGAGAGAGAGAAATCAACAATGAATGCCAGGTCTGGGGCTTGAGCAACAGAGGGAATGGGGGCACCAGGTGGAGAAGCAGGTGGGACAGGGTGGGGAAACCCAGAGACCACTTCTGGGCGTCTTACACCGAGAGGCTCAGGAGATGGGCAAATGGAGAAGTCAAGAGGGCAGAAGGTGGAAAGAAAAGACCACGCAGGGAGGGAGCATTTGGAAAAGAACTCCTTCACTTAAACAGGGAGGAGGAAGAAGAGCAAGGGCATCGAGGAGGAGCGCCAGGGAAGGAGGGCGGAAGCCAGGAGACGGGAGTGGTGTCCTCAAGCAGTGAGTGGGCCACCAAGCCCAACACTCCTGAAAGGCCATGAAATGAACCCTGAAAAGTGCCCTTTGGAGTTGGTGAGATGGGGGGCACTGGTGACTTTGTCAAAGGCGGTCTCAGTGACTCTCCGCTCCCTGGCCCTCGCCTCACCCTGAGCTGGATGAGGACCTCTGCTGCCAGGTGCCTCCTGCCCCTGCATTTCTCCTGCTGTTTTGTGATGAAGGATGGGCTGCTCTTCTCTTCCTCTGGATGTGAGCATCCTGAGCACAAGATGCTTGCTTCAACCTTCACACTCTTACAACAGAATTCATCCCTGTCACCATTTAACACACACTTAATGAGCACCAACTGTATGCAAACACTCATGGGCCCCATAGAATGGCACAATCACTGATTCCTCTTGTCTGGCATCTTGAAGGATATGAAAGCAGGAAAGTTGGTCAAATGTCCTGCTGGACACTGACTTCACTGATCCCCTGCCACTGATTGTAATGAAACTAGGTGACTCCTTATAAGAGCCAGGAAACAGACCCTTAAAAGACAGCCATCCACAGCCCCTAGACCATGTGTACAGAGCCCACCCTGGTACTCTGCTGTGCCAAACCTCAGCTTAGCCTCACATACACACTCCTCATCAGCCTCTGGACCAGGGGAAGCAGCTGAGGTGGTGCCGGGTGGAGTCCCGTCCCCAAACTCACACTGAGATGGAACTGGCAGCTGGGACCCACGCCTGCCACCTCAGTGTGGCCAGCACACGTGCCACATCCGCTCCAGGGCCTCCTCTCACAGGACATGGGCCAAATGCCCGCATGGCAGAGGGGCTGTCCCTCCTCTGGCCTGCCTACACCTCTGCCCACACCTCTGCCCATTCACTATCTGTCCCCTTTCTTACTCTGACCATAGTTCAGCATATTAATTTCAAATAACAGCACATCCACATCATACTGGAAGTGAGTCATTCCCATTTCAATTCTCTTTCACGTGTTCTGCTGAATCAAGGAGAAAGTCTCATTTTGAAGCTGAGAGGGCTGACATCTCCCTAATGTTTATATTCTTTTCTAAAAATTTGTGGTAAAATACACAGAACATAAAATTTACCATTTCAACCATTTTTAAGAGTATAATTCAGTGGCATTATGTACATTCACATTGTTATATAACCTTTACCACTATCTACCCTCAGAACTTTTTCTCATCTTGCAAAACTGAAACTCTGTACCCATTAAAAACTCCCCATTCCCCTCTCCAGCCCTGGCAATCACCCTTCTACTTTCTTATCTGGCCTAGTACCTCATAACTGGAACCATACCGTCATCTCCTGTTTTTTTGTTTTTTAAGTTTATTTATTTTGAGAGAGCAAGAAAGAGACAGAGCATGCTAGCGGGGGAGGGGCAGAGAGAAAGGAGAGAGAGAGAATCCCAAGCAGGCTCCACGCTGTCAGCGCGGAGCCCAATGCAGGGCTCGAACTCACTAACAGCAATACCTGAGCTGAAACCAAGAGTCTGATGCTTAAGCTTAACTGCTGAACCATCAGAACGACCCAGGCACCCCTCATCTCCTGTTTAAAACAGAAAGAGAAGAGGCCTTGGGGCCATGGCCTGCCTCTTGCCTGTAGTTGTAAACACTTCGATGTTTCCCCTCACTTTGTGGCTGGTGATGTTGATTTTCCACTTAGGACAGGGATAGTAGGCCTTTCTTTTCAAACAGATTTAAGGCAATAAAACCTGCAGTGAAAGATTGAAGGTAGAGAGGCTCTCAGTTACAGCAGAAGAGAGGGTGGGAGGTGGGGAAACCCCAGCCTTGAGCCTGGAGGTTCCTTGCTGCGGAGCCCTCTGTGACCTCGATACCAGCCGCATCTGGGCCTCAGCAGAAGAATGTGCCCCCACTCCCTGTACCCAGCCTCCTCGGCTTCCTGTCACCATCTGGGAAACACTTTCTGTGCCTCTCACCTTTGCCCCTATCCGTCACCCACTTATTTATTCAGCAAAACTTGCTGTCCAGACCCTATGCTGGCTCTGGGAAATGCTCAGGCCTCTAGGCCCGGGTTACTTCCAGTCAACCCCCTCCTTCGTGCCTTCTTCCTTTTCTTCTTGTTTTAAATTTAATCCTGACCCTCCTCCATCCAACACCCCACTATTCGGCTCTGAATTCCTGGGTGGGGTCTCAAGGTCAGACAACTACAGTGGTCAGGTTGATACCTAAAGGAGTAAGGACAGAGGGTGAAGCTGTCCCCACCCAGAGGTCAGCGCCCTGCTGTAGGCCCGACTTTGCCAAACCACCCTATTGTCAAAGCTTCAGAAACCCTCACATGTACCGGAATCCCAGTTTTTTGCTAATATCCTATGGGCCACCACATCAGTGTGTGACCTCTGTTCAGTCATGTCTGGAGTGAGTCCTGCTCAGTTAATGTCTACTTGCCCCTGGGGCACGTGAGGTGTTCTTGGGAGAGCAGGGTCAAGGCAGTGCACCAAGCCCACTAGCATTTGATGGGGTGGGGTCAGGCACCAGGGTTCCCGACGCTGCCAGGCTGATTAAGAATTGGATTCCTATGTGACTGATGTAAGCAAGTGATTGCGGCATATTGCCAGGGAAGTCAGGATTCCTGCAGAACTGAAACTAAAAGCCAGGCCTGGCACCCTCAAAGCCATGCCAGGGTGGATGTACGCACCTTACAGAGAAAGACCGGTGGGTCTAGGGGACCACCGAGAGCCTCTCTGGGGGGCACACATTGACGAAGCTTGACAGCCCACCGCCCTTTCACTTACTCAAGACACCCACGACTCTCGTGGTTGCGTTACACGAAACTCAACCTCAACTGGTTCAATAAATACATGAAATCATTGGCTCCAGCATCTGGAAAGTTCCTAGTAACCTGGTCTTGGGCTTGACTGGACCCAGAAGCTCGATGAATCAGAAGACTACCTCCCTTTACCTCAGGCTTCGCTCCCCTCTACCCCAGGAGTTGCGTCTAACGAAGGTCACCCTGAGTGGCAAGATGGCCTCCTGCTTCCAGAGCCACTTCGGGTCAGCTTAGCAACTCCAGGGGGTTTTCATTGGCCCAGCGCAGGTCACATGCCCACCCCCATAACCAATCACATGAGCAGGAATGTGGTTCTCTGATTGGCGATGCCTCCCTCCCCCATCAAAGCGCAGAGTATAGCGCTTGGAGGAAAATATCCCAGAAGCGAGACGCCAGTGCCTTATCTCTCCAAGGTCCTGCTCTGTGTCTTGCAGCTGTGTCTGTCTTCAGAAACCCAAAATAAGGAGATTTAAGTGAAAGCTGGGAATATGGCGGTCAGATACAGAACAAAGAACTGTCGTGTCTTAGCCCATGCTGAAAGGGGGGCTTATCGCTGCATAACTGATGCATTCCGCTTCCCCCCAACCAACCTGATCACATAGTCTCACTCCTTGAAGTGTCTTCAAATTAGTCTCTGTCCTTGGGAACCCTGAGCTTAGCACAGAATCCATAAATGTCAGCTGCCACCACTGCTCTATCAGATACTAAGTTTAAAGGTCAATTTTAATTTTCACTGGAATTTTTAAATGGATCACAGCCTTCTGTCTGAGGAAGTGTGACTGGACTTGCTCCCCAGTGTAAGAGAGGGTTAGGCCAGGGCTGGGACGACCCATTGGTTCGCCAGTCTCCTGCCTTAGAGTTCATAGCAGTGTGAGCATGATGTGAACCACAACTTGGGGAGCACGCATTGGGGCCCTGGACTTGGGCTGACCAGGCAAGCCTGTGCAGACAGATTTCCATTGCTGGGAGAGGACAGGAGCCAAGCCCCCAGGGCCTTCCCACACTCAGGTTCCCTGGCACTGGGTCCTGCTCCTCCTGCCAGGCCCCTGCCTCACAGCTCACACTGATGCAGCCAGTTTGATCCTTCTTCTTCTGTGATTCCTGTGTAGAGCCTCACAAGATGCCCCTTACCCATCTCCTTTGACCCAGCCAAGCAGCTATATGTGCCCAGCTTTGCCTGACAGCAAGGCCAGGGTCAGCTCCACTTCCACTCACAGACCACACCTTTCCTGATCAACCCTCTCCAGCACTCCTGAACTTTTTACAGGTGCCTTTAAAGAACTGGTAGAAGTTATGTACCAGCTGCCCAAGTGCACACAATTGGCGGACACTGTCAGCAGGCAGTTTCCTGGGCCACTGAAGGCTCTCTGGGGGCCCTGGGTTAAGGAATCCTATCTGGGAAGGATTTCCCCGCTGGAAACCTCCACTGACTTACTTCTTCTTAATCCTTCTATCCTGACTGCTGTTCTTACCATGTATGAAGCTATGCAAATGTCCCAGATTTCTTTACAATAATACATGTTGAACACTGTGTCCTAGATACTATTGCAAATGGATTATAGGTATTAGTACATTTAGTCTTCACAGAAACTTTGGTGGTTGGGATAATTAGAATCACCCCCATCTTACAGATGAGGAAATTGAGGTACCAAGAGGGTTAAGAAACTTTCCCATAATCTCATTGTGGAGGAAAGGTGATACCCTCCCTACCCAGCAGCTGGTTTTCTAGTTCAATCCATATCTCCCTCAAGGCTGAGCCGATGCTTGGACACTCTAACCCTGAGGCAGGCAGGCATATGATGAAATGAAACCAAATAGCCAACAGTGAGCTATCCCAGGCAAGTGGCCATCAGTAATTTGGTGCAGTCTGTTTCCACAGATTTATCTTTTCTATTGCCTCTGCCAAACACATTCATCCTTCTGGCCTAGATGATGCTTCCTCCATGCAGCCTTCTTGGCATCCAAGAGTAGATTGGATGCTCTCTCCTGCCACCACTCCATGTGAAGCTATAGCTCCCAGAAATTTCCCATCCCAGCCCTTATCACTCTGTACTACAGCTACCAATCTACATAACTGCCTCCCTTCCAAACTAGAAGTTCCCAAGTGGGTAGGGATTACTAAAGTCTTACTTTATTTTGTTTCAAATTATTTTTTTGAGAAACAATTTTTTGTTGAAATACACACTCCATAAAGTGCCTAAGTTATAAGTGTACAGCTCAATGAATTTTTATGTTCACACCCATGTGTTCAGATCAAGATATAACATGTGTGGAACCCAGAAGTTTCCCCTGGTCCCCTCCCAGTTATTAACCCCACCCCAGAGGTAACCGCTGTTCTGACCATCATCCCTATACTTCTGCCTTTTCTTAAAATTCAGTGAAATGGAATCACATACTAATACTTTTTTGTGTCTGGCTTCTTGTGCTCACCATTACGTCTGTGAGATTTATTCATATTGCTGCATGTTTTAGTGGTTTGTCCTTTTTGTTGTTGTGCGGTATTCCATTGAATGAATATACCAGATTTATTTATCTATTGTACTGTTGGTGAACATGTCAGCTAGTACACGAGAACTCTCATTCTTTGCTGATGGGAGTGTAAGCTGCTACAATCACTAAGGAAATAACTTATATTTATTATATTATGTAAAATTTATTGAGCATTTACTATGTGCCAAGCATTGTACTAAGTCTACATTATCTCACTTAATTCCTAAATAATGACCTTAAAAAGTAGATAGTTTCCATCCCTGAAATAGGACAACCTGATAGGATTATTGTTAGGTTGAACGGAGATAAAACTCTGAAGGATTTAGCTCAAAGCTGCCATTTTGACAGGGCTGGGTTTTTTTGTTCAGGACTCTGGGTTCCATGCCTATCCGAGACAATCTGAGCGAGTTATCTCAGCAGTGCTGACCTCCGAGCCCCTCGAGGGTCTGCTAGCAGGGACCTCTGGGGATGACACAAGGTCATCTTCTGTAAGACCCAGACTGTCACTTCAGGAGACTGTTATGATAGTGGGGCAGGGGACAAGACTGTGACTACAAATCTGGGGAGGGTTTGGGAGCCCTCTTACGTGCTGCTGTCTGCAAGTTTAGTACATACAGAAGGTGCTTTCAAGTGACCACTGTTCCACACCTGTATCACTAGCCTGTTCAAGTCCAATGGGGATTCGTCTGTGTGTGTTTTTCAAGAATTCATTCATAAATAGGATTTAAGTGTCTCCCTCCAGGCACTATGCCGAGGGCTGGGGGGTACGGCAGTGAATAAGACACATAGGATAGGGAGAGGGACACCAAACAAGGAAACGGAGGAGCAGGAGTCTTCCTGGTGGCAAGTTCTGTCGGCAAAAAGGTGGAGAGGAAGTCCTGAGGAGAGGGGTGCTCCAGATTAAGTCGTCACTGAGGACCTGAAGTTCTTGGAAAAGAAGAGCAGCCGCAGGGTCCTTCGCAGGGCACAAGGCCCAAGGCCTCGAGGTGAGAAAGGACAAGGGCGGTGAGGAGATGGGAGGGGGTGCAGGGAAGTCTGAGGGGATGTGAAAGCCAGTTCAAGTGGAGCCCTGTTCGCCAGGACAGGGAGTGCGGATTTGATCCTGGGTCTGATGCGAGCCACTGGGAAGGGCTTTCAGCTAGAAGGGGCTGCCTGGAATCCCCTCGTCGTGGCCGTGAAGAGTCTGTGGGAGAGGGGCATTACAGGGTCGGTGTTAAGCTGTTAGCTAAATGAATGGCTTGGATGGATGCGTGGACGTACCTCCATGAAGGGCTGTTCCACCGGCGCCCCAGACCCCGGCGACTGCCGGAGGCACACGTTGTAGGCCAACGACCAGGCGCTGTGACCTTGGGCACATCCCCTCCCCGACTCAGGGCCCGGAACCCTGCGTCTCGGGGGCGGGGAGGACGTGCAAGGAGGGACAGTACGCGCGAGCGGCAGGCTGACCGACCGCGGATCCTCCCGCTCGCCATTGCCAGACCCCCGACTCAGCCAGAACGTCGCCGCCTGCGGTGTTTACATTCCCCCCGCGCAGGCCACGCGGCCTTTTGCCGCTCNGTCAGGCCGGGCCAGGGTGGGGGTGGGGCGAGGCCGGGTCGCCGGGTCCCCGAGTCGTCAGCGTGGGGTGCCCCGTCAGGGTGGCTCAGAGACGGACCAGGGGAAGGTGTTGAGGGGGAGACTGAGGCAGCCCGGGCCCCAAGAAAGGCGATGGGCAGGCGAGGATTTCCGGGGGGCGTCCGGGCCCCCCCAACCCCGGGTTCGGACCCAGCATCGNGGGTGTCCGGGGCAGGCCTGCGGGACTTGGCCCCCCACCTCTGGTCGTCCTCACCCCACTGTCCGGTTTGTGCCCCCCAAGGCCTGAGATCTGATCCCACACCCCAGCCCATGNGGGGAGAACTCACCCTGACCTGTGTGCCACCCTGGCTTATAGGGATGCGAAGGAACGGGACACCATGAAAGAGGAAAGTGGCACCGATGTCTCTGTTCGCTCCAGGAAAAGGAAGGCAAATGTGGCTGTTGTGAGTACAAAGGAGACAGGTGGGGGAGGAGACCCCCTCAATCTTACCTGGGTACCAGACTGGGCTCCACCACATGTTTATTGATAGGGGGTTAATGGGGTGCATTTATTTGGCAGAAATGCTGCCTGTAACCTAACCAACTTTTTCTCTCTTCTGTTTTTGTCTTTGGGTTGTTTGATGTGTTTCCTTGTGGGGTGGGGGTTGTTTTATGTTAGTTTTTGCAGGATCCAGATGAAGAAATCGCAAAAATTGACAGGACTGTGAGAAGCCAGTGCGGCAGTCAGGTTGGTACACTTGCTAATTGGGCCTAGGTGGAGGGCCTCCTGCTCTTTGTGGGTTAAATTGAATCTCAGTCTCCAAAACCCTCCTGCTGAAGGGTTTTTCTCTACCTTTGGCTGCTGTACATATGGCTGAGCTCTGTGCCTGTCAGTGGAACTGACCTCTACCAGCTTTGGGATTCCAGGGAGGTCTTGTGTCCCTGACCGGCAGCTTTGAGATTACAAATATGCGCTGATGTCTGGAAGAACCAGAATGCACATCAAATAACTCAGTCCTCTCCTTTTGCCCTTGAGGAAACTCAGACTCAGAGGAAGAAAGTAACCCAGAGTCCTGTGCAAGCCAGGGGCGGAGTTCATCCCAGAGCCTTGTCTCTGGGCTGGTGAACTGGGGGGAGGGCTCCTGACAGAGCTTTTTGGGTATAATGATGGGGGTTTGTGTGTGTGTTGGTAGCAACCATGAATTCTCCCCAGCCACGCTTCTGTTTTTCCATCATGGTGCTTAAGGACCTCCATTCCCCTTCCCACCCCTTTTAGGTCAGGTTTCTAACTTTCCCCCCCTCCTAGAAGTTCTCAGCCTATCTAACAGTTACCTACAGTGATCACTGCTGTCTGGGGCTCGATCTGGCCTCAACCGGAGAGTTAGTGAAACATTCTGTGTAATGATATATGTATCTCAACACATTTTTTTAATGGACTAGTCCATTCCTCTTGTCTCTCTTTCTTGGAGTTACCGCCAAATTTCCTGTGTGCTCATGATATCATTGCAATATCAGAAGTTCTTAGCCGAAAAAGCTTATGTTATCTCTCTACCTCCAGAAATGGCTGGAGACCATAGTTAATGGCTCCAGCAGGGGAAGCAGCCAATCTCCAAACTAGTGGATCAGGCCTTCCGACCCTATCACAGATAAAAGCTGAGCAGGAATAGTATTTGAGCTGAGGGCAATGGTCCCAACTAGGGTAGCAGTGGGCAGCACATCACTTTGTTGGGCGGTAGGCAACAGCCATAGCTGGTTCTAGAAGAGTGAAGGGCTTTAAAGCAGTGGGTTTACAGTAACAGTTGTCACTGCATGTAAGACTCTAGGAATTAGCACTTCTGGGACAGTCCACTGAATATTGAACGAGGGGTTGATGATTTCCTTCTCTGTTAGAAGGAGAAATACTTTATTCACTTTAGGGAACGAAATGAGACAATGCATCCCAGTTCTTTCCTTTTCTTTTTCTCTCCTTAAAACAAACAAACTTAGCAGTTTGATTTTTGTGGGGTATGATAAAATGGATCTCCGCTTTGTGAAACTCAAGGTTGCTTATTTTCCCAGCTGTTTTTGAGTTGAAATTTCCAACTGAGAATAAAGCAAAGGCATCCCTATTGACTTCTTAAGAGTTTTAGAGTACTTTGTGTTCTCAAGGATAATCTGAGCAGTGCTAGGGTACCTAAGTGGGGCTGTCTGTGGTCCTATCCCTAAATTGCAGATGGTTGATAACTGTGGCACGTGAATAGCCATATCATTTCCCACTAACTAGAAGGAATTTTCATAGTTGTTCAGAGATTAATGACAACAGGTTTCTGCACATTTTGTAGAGCAGATAGCTTGAAAACTGTCCATCTGTTTACAGAGGAATTGTTGTCTTTTGTTATTTCTCTGTGTAGATTCATGAAGCTAGAGTTTTGGGGTAACACAACCTTTTTCCCTATTAATGACACACAATTTTTCTCAGTAGTTACAGTACAATACAGTACAATAGCCTTGAACCACTTGTAGCCATTATGCTAAACTCATTATAAATGTTTCATCAAGACCACAGAGAACCTTTGATTCCTACCTTAGGACTTTCTTAACAAGAATAACCTGTTATCTAAAATCCATTTAACACATCCATTTTGTTTAAGTTTTTGCATAAGACCCAGCCTTTTTGTTTAAGTGAAATGCTGGGCTTTCCGTGAGTTACTTCTCAGAACCTAATTTACATAGGTAATTCTTAATTAAAAGTGGCATAAGGAGTCAGAAGTGATTAGAAATAGTCAAAATTGGTCTCTTGCTCTTATCCCATTCCTTCCTAAAGTTGGACCGATCTCATCTCCTTTGAAACCCAGTATAGGCTCAAGTTAAGGGCCAACTTTCAGAACCATGTGTCCCCTTGTGGTTCACCCAATTTGTCTATGAACCTGCAGGTTGAAAATTGCTGCCATTTTATCCCCCAAAGCCTGCTCTCTGCTATTTCAGCCATCTGGCTGTAGAGGGTGGCTCCCAGCTTCTGCCTTCAAAACCAGAATTCATTCTTGAATGAAGAGCAACTTGAAGCATTTGTAATGTGACCCTTTTTGAGTCAAGGAAATACTACCAGCACGTGATACTAGAGCTGGGAAGAGGAGGCTGCCCTTCTGGAACAGCTGTTGGCAGGAGTTGTCATGGCTAATTTGCATGCCCAGTTCTTTGCACCCTGGGTGGAGAAGAGCTTTATCCTGCTTTGCTCTCTTAGCACACTGAAAGTGCTCTGGCTTCCTCTGAGAGTGGCTGCTGTGCTGTGATAGCCTGCCTCTACCATACCTTCCAGGTAGCACCTGGGATGCAAGGCCCCATGCTCATTTCTAGTCATCTCATTGTCCTTTCTCTAGTCAACCTTCATGAACTGTCTGCTTAAAAAAAAATGCCAGTCTCAGACTTCCACAGGGCTTCCATGTGGGATTGTTACCTGCCATATTGTCAACAAAATCATTCTTATAATTCAAAAGTCAATCATAGGTTTCTTTTCAGAGTAGGATGATAAACAGAGTAGCTTTAAAGAGAAAATTTTCCAAATGGCAAAATGACCTTAGTATTTTCCAAATATTGAAAATTGAATAAAATTAAGGATCTGGAACCTTTAAAAGAAATGCAAATTTCTTGGGTTTTTAATGATGGTTTATTCACTTATCAGTTATTTGGATCTTTTTTTTGTAAGACTTTGGGAGCAGGATTCAAAGGTCTTCATGGGTATCTGGCTTCTATCTCCACAGACTCCTTAGTATAACCTGTGGCCATTCCTGGATTTGGTTTTAACTAGGCAGATATTCTTTCTTGTTTTGTTTTGAGTTAAGGAAAACAAAAGATCCCCATTATGTAATACATTAGGCTGTTATTAACACCCGAAAGATGTCACATTTGATGGGTTTTTGTTTTAAGGTGGGGAGACTTTAAATATAGATGGTAATCAATTTACATTTTTGATCTTTTATACTGGTGAATGTGGAGAGCTTATGTAACTCGATCTTTTATTGGAAATTCTTTCACTTTTAAGAAATTTTAGAGAGTTAGTTGTACTTGTTAAAGAATAAATTTTTGAGTTGTGACCAGATAATCCCATGAGATACTTCAGAATTTATGCCCAGTATCTTACTGATCTGCAAATGGATTTACGATTTTGTTTTGTTTTGTTTGTATTGTATTGTATTGTAAAAGGTGTTGGTGTTTTATCTTAACCCCTCTTGCATCCATCTTACTACTCAGGTACTTATAAGTGTGACAGCGTAGAGGATACAAATGCTACTGACTTTGTAGTTTTCTTAGATATTTACTGTATAGACTCTTAAGTCAATAACAAATGAAATGAAAGCTTGGAGTCATTACTGTGGTTTTTACTTACCTGTTCCATCTTCATCTTAATTTAAGCCAGAATATGTATTTAGGTCTGCAGCGTTAAGATATTTTCTGTTTTACTAGCTGTTCTACAAATCAATGAATGTAAAAATAGCTGGTTCACATCAAACGTTTAAAAATATGTCTTTCTTTTATAGCCTTGGGATGGTAATTCAGTGTGTGAAAACCCCTGTTCCTTGATTCCTACACCTGACAAAGAAGAGGATGAGCCAACATACCCAAGTTCCACATGCGGGCCTCAGAGTTTCATGCCCTCCAGAGCCTCACCACTGCCTCTCCTGAAGTAAGTTGACTACCACATGCCTTCCAGAGCTCTTCCTCCTTGTGCTCAATCACACCAAGTTAGAATGGACGCATACTGACACCTACCTTTTGTTTTTCACTTGGTTTTGTGTTTTGTAGCTGGGCAAATAGAGACGAGGTTTGGAAAATTATGTTAAACAAGGAAAAGACATACTTACGGGATAAGCACTTTATGCAGCGGCACCCTCTCCTGCAGCCTAAAATGCGAGCAATTCTTCTGGATTGGTTAATGGAGGTGAGTTTGAGTCTTTCTGCTGCCTGGAAGCATTGACCACACCTAGAATCTTCTGTGCTATTATAATCTCTTTTGTGTGTTTGATCCCATTGACATATTCTGTGTCTCTGAAACTGGTATATATACTTCAGTAGTCTAATGTTTCGCTTGCATTCTTTCTTAGAATTTCTGAAGTCTCCTTTACCTCTTAGATGCTTTTAAGTTGGCATCTAATTTATTTCTTCAAAGTTCAAATAATTACAGAAGTTCTATTTTCCACTTAACTGTAAATATTGATATTTGGTCTTTGTTAATTAAATTACTTTTAAATATATCCAATGGAATGCAGATAACAGCTATTTGATAGCCACTATCATAAGTTTTAAAAATATAGGAACAGGCTTATCTTTAACAGAGAGCTTACATTGTTCCTTTTTAACTCTTTAGATCCATTTCTCTTTCCCCACAGAATATCCTCTTAAGAAAATATATTGTTCAATTCTTTTATTGGCCACACTATCATACTTCTCTGCAGCAGCTGATCAAAAGAACAAGTATTGGGGTGGCTCAGTCGGTTAAGCAACTGACTTCGACTCAGGTCATGCTCTCATGGTTCATGAGTTTGAGCCCCACATCTAGCTCTCCACTGTTAGTGCAGAGACCACTTCAGATCTTCTGTCTCCCTCTTTCTTGGCCCTTCGCCCACACATTCTCTCTCTGTCTCTCTTTCTCTCAAAAATAAACATTAAAAAAATTAAGAAAAAGAACAAGTATTACACATTTTGCTGGGTAATTGTTAAATAAAAATATTGTATAGGCAGTGTACTTCTTTCTGAGAGGAAGGGTGGGTGACTCAGTAGTGCTTCTTGGACACCTTTGTAAGTCTTGGGTGATGTGAAATGGGATTTCATCTGTGATGTTGAAGGACATCTCAGGCAGATCCATTTTATGGAAAAGGACATATGGAAGTTGAGTGCCTAAATATTCCCTAAAAACAAACTGCTGTGTACTCTTTGGAAAAGTGTGTATCCAGCGGTATGCGTACCCATTACGCTCATCCTAGAATCAAATCCCCTACTGCCACCATCTATGTGTCTTCATCAGGCAAGTCACTTAACTGAGGATCTTGGTTTTCTCACCTGTAATATTTTCTAGCAGTGTTTCCCTTGCAGAATTTATATGGATTAGAAATAGTCTGTATGAAGTGCAGCTTACATAGTCCACAAGATAGCTGTTTAGACCATTATTAATCTGCTTTTCTTTATTGGTCTCTGGATATAGTAACATTTTCTGTACTGAGTTCTTTGGCAGGTCTGCTTGAAACTAGGGCCCTTGCAGGTGCCCTCCACAGGCCCATTCTGGCACATAGACTTTCTGGGCCCTTTGGGTCAGTTTATAATTCCTTGAAGCAATAGATGTAGTGGCTTGTATTCTCCCAGGCTCCAACTCATTAGACGTTGTGACTGAGAAGTTCTATTCTGTATAATGCAGTTGATGCCAAATACTTTAAGGAAGGTTTTTCTCTGAAAGTCCGTCAAAAGAAAGTCATGTAATCCCATTGAAAAGACAGAAAAGAACGGTAACCTTTTTTGTCCTCGCTGAGACAGTACTTGAGGCTTGTGTGCAGTGATACCGTTTCTCAGCCTCTAGCCCAGCCAGGAAGTCTGCACGCTTGTGGGAAAGGTGGCGCTCATGCTGTGTGCCCAATGTGAGCTGGGTGACATAGGTCTGAGAGTTTTGTTCCTGAGAGGACAGAAGCTCTAGTTTCACTTCTGATCAGACTGTAATTGTGTTACTTTATGAAAACTGACTTTAAACATGCCCTAGCCTGGACTTTAGGTGAATCGCCTCTTTGGTGATTGGTGGCATTTTCTGTTAATGTTCTGTTGTTTCTCTGGTGCCTTTTCTACTTTTTATGCCCATGAATTTCACTTATACCTGGGAAGGCCTGTTTAGGAATAGTAGTTTTATATGCATAATCAGACATTTGATGGTGGTGGTAAGTTGTGATCTAACACTTCTTTGGTTGTCTTTAGTTCCCTTATGCACACCATTTTACCCTGTCTCTCAGCAGTCCTATGAGGTAGGCAGGTCAGGCATGGTCCTCATATTATAGTTCAAGATAATCGTTCAGTTTTTCCATGAAAATGCTGCTTTACCAGGTGATGAACATACCTTTCTCCCCCTACCTATGAAGATTTGCTCTTACTATTATTATATAGATCATAAAACACTTAATCCTTGTATGTGGGTTCCAGTTTTTCATTGTGTGTGTACTTGGGGCCAAACAAGGTAACAATCCTTTCAGAAAAGCAAAGTTCACTCTCTCTTGATTTGGTTATATTGTCCTTCACCAAAACTCATGGCAAGTGTTTTGTTTTGTTTTTGTCTTTCTTTTTTCCTCAAGTAACTGTTCTAAAACTTACTTTTTTTCAGGTGTGTGAAGTCTATAAACTTCATAGAGAGACATTTTACTTGGCACAGGATTTCTTTGATCGGTATATGGCAACACAACAAAATATTGTAAAAACACTTTTACAGCTTATTGGGATTTCATCTTTATTTATTGCTGCCAAACTTGAGGTAAATCATTTTCAAATGTTATGTAGCATATACTGTTTCTTGAGATCCTCTGAGATTACTGGAAGAGGCCAACTTTTTTTCTACATTTTTCTAATTTGAGGTTGTCTAAAGTAAAGATACAGGCAGAAAGGGCTAGAAATTAACTAAGAAGTGAGAGAAGTAGTGAGTCTATAAAATGTTTAGGTTAATGTAGTTACTTTAAGCCAAAAATTTGAACTTTGACCCAAGAGGATTAAAATTTTGGAGTGTTTAGAAGGGCAGATGGGCCTAACTTGCAAACATGTTACTAAAGGTATTAAAAAGGGTGAAAATTTCAAAACTCTTCCCACTGAGTAGAAGTTGTGTATGCATTTCTTTATTGCTAAGGGGGTGGTGTTTCTTTCATAGTGAATACATTTTGACCAGCAGAGTAGCTCCTGTAGGTATTCCATGGTGCTCCCTCTCTCTCTTTTCATGGTAAAATACTAAAAATATTTGGATGTACATTATAAGTTTAAAACTATTAGAGATTTTGCTAGTTGTTTCTCCCTTATATATCCTTTTAGGAAATCTATCCTCCAAAGCTGCACCAGTTTGCATATGTTACAGATGGGGCTTGTTCGGGAGAAGAAATTCTTAGCATGGAATTAATCATTATGAAGGTAGGTTACAAGTTAATTTTTCAGTCCTTTTTAAAAAATGCATACATAATAGCTTTTCCACATTAGTGTGAGTGCATCTGGTTAGGTGTTCTCCAGATGGACACATTGTGGTGTGGAACATGGCTGTGTTTTGAACTTCTTTAGAGGCCCAAGGGGAGCAGAAATAGCTTTTTCTTTTCTGAACCATTGGTCTCTTTTCTGTTTTTCCTTAGGCCCTTAAGTGGCATTTAAGTCCCCTGACCATTGTGTCCTGGCTGAATGTATATATGCAGGTTGCATATCTAAATGACTTATATGAAGTGCTCCTGCCACAGTACCCCCAGCAAATCTTCATACAGATTGCAGAGGTAAGTGACTCTTACCTCTATGGGGCTACCTACCCTGTCATTAGATCGCGTAAATGTAGAAGGGATGTATGGTGGCCATCTGCCTCAGTGTTCTTTTCTTCTCCATAGCTTTTAGATCTTTGTGTCCTGGATGTTGGCTGCTTAGAATTTCCCTATGGTGTACTTGCTGCTTCTGCCTTGTATCATTTCTCTTCCTCTGAGTTGATGCAAAAGGTTTCAGGTACGTTGCCTTTCCGGTCCATTCATAAGGTCTATTAAACTTACAAACCATTTGAGCCTAAAATTTATTTTCTTTGCAGGGTATCAGTGGTGTGATATAGAGAAGTGTGTCAAGTGGATGGTTCCATTTGCCATGGTTATAAGGGAGACAGGAAGTTCAAAACTCAAGCACTTCAGGGGAGTTCCTGCTGAAGATGCGCACAACATCCAGACCCATATAAACAGCTTGGATTTGCTGGTCAGTAGCCTTCCTTGTTTCCCAGATAAATTCTTAAAGCTGCTTAACTACCCTCTTCACTTTTCTTCAGACAGGCTCCAGATATCCCAGAAAGACTCCCAATTCTTTTAGTTCCTTAAAAAGAGAAAAATTGTGGTCAATAGATGCCATGTCTAAATAGCGTGTAGACCAGACTTTTAGATTGTTCTTTTTCTCCCTCATTTCCATAGAAAAGAGCACACAGAGTGCGAAGCCCAAAGGATACACTCTTCCATATTAACATCTCTCACTCTCTTATTCTTACCAGGACAAAGCCCAAGCAAAGAAAGCCATATTGTCTGAACAAAATAGGATTTCTCCTCTCCCCACCGGGGTCCTCACTCCCCCACAGAGCAGCAAGAAGCAGAGCAGTGGGCAGGGGACTGCGTGACCACACCAGCATTCTCCACCAAAGACAGTTGTGCGGAAGCGCCTGCTCCAAGTTCTCTTCTGTGCACCGTGGCAGAGGCACACATTAGCTTTTACAGATATTTAAATGGAAGAGCATGTCTCTTCCACAACCGAAGTGTTTCTGTGGATGGCATTGGACAGGGAGAAGTGTTTTTTATTGAACGCTTAGATTTTTTTAAATAAGTGGGTCAAGTACACCAGCCACCTCCAGAACACCATTGAGTGCTCCAGATGCTGCTAAGGAGGGTGATACTTGACTTGATTGACTATTCACACAGATAACAAAGGCTTGAAGTCGAGGAGTGCCACGTCGCTGTTGGTCTTCCCTTGGGTGTTCTGGGTTGTGTCGTACTGAGTGAGGCAGGTGGTTGTGAGCGTTGTGATGTGGAGCCCACAACCAGCTGTGCTGGGGGCCTGCCCTTTTCACACTATCAGTTGACAATATACAATGCCTTTTATGAACTGTTATTTTGTAAGTGCTGCTATGTCTATCCGTTTTTTTAATAAAGATAACACTGTCTTTGAGACAGCTGGTTTTACGAGCTATGTCTGATCATTTAAGTTAGAAGTCACCTTTGAATGTGGCTATATTAGGTTCTCTTTTTTAACTTCATACTTCTTGATGCTCACATCTTTCAAGCAAATATATTTAAAAGAAAACTTTTGACATGAACTCTAGGTGCAGCCTTAAAGGCCTCCCACGGGTCCCCTGGGGTGGGAATGAAGCTTCCATTTGGCATTTTTCCCACAATGTCCTGCGCAGTGGCTGCTCGGGTGGCTCACTGGCTGGCTCCAGGGTAGTGGGGAAGTCCTGTCTGCATCCAAGAGGATTCCTAAGTATAATTTCTGTCCTAGGATAGGCCAAAGGATATAAAGAATCTGTAATTAGTGTTACCTAATGCTCTTGGTCCTTACTCAAATCTTAACCTAAAGAACTTTTGTTTGGAGAACTTGTTAATGTAGCCTAAAACCAAAGTATGAAGAAAAAAATGTAAAATAACATTATATATAGCTCAAGCCAGATGCCAGTGTACGGGCTGTTCTCTGACCACGGATGCAGTCACCACATGCCTTGCTAATGGAGGAGGCCACTATCCACTTTAAGGCCTAATATGTATAGTACACATTGCATTTTGTTGAACATTCTCGTGGTGGTCATGTCAAGTTTTGTGTTCTACTTTCTTGCAGTGCTTTGGTGTATGTATGGGTTCATAAAAGGGAGGGTGAATGAGCAAATAAATCCCACTTATTTTTGACGTATTCTATCTCATTTTCCAAAATCGTGTCTAAAGTAGAGAAACAGTCATTTTAAAGCCGTACCATATTTAGATGAAGTTGGAGAGAGACCCTACTCTTTCACATTACGATGTCATAGTTTTCTAAGCTTTAATACAGTTTTCCTAATAAATGCATTATAAACCTACATGTTACAGTATTAATCAAATGGTACTCCTAGCCAATTATTCATCTTAGGCAGAGATGTTTCCACCTTAAAAAAGCAGTGAATTTTAAATGGTGATCATTTGTAAGTAACTTGTTAGAAAAACCCTAAAAGTGGTTAATTTACACTTGGCATTTTCTATGCAAAATTATTGCACTGAAAACATTTCTATTTGTCAAAGCTTTAGGTAAGTTTGAGGGCTTGGCACATGTGAGGTAACTGGTTCGAAAGCACGTTTGAAGTAAATACTACATAGGTTGTTTGGCCCTTGTTATCGCAGAGCATCGCTGGATCCACTGAGGTGAGAATGCCTTACATGTAGACTTCAGAGTGTTGCATTTCGGGAATCACTGTTTTGTTTTTGTTTTTATGAGATGGCAGTGTTGCCATGGGCAACTCTTAATCACCTGTGCTCAGAGGATGAGTCCTGGATGGATAAGTGAAACTCAAGAGTAATCAATATTTTCTGTGACCCTGCCGGAAACCCTAAGAGCCACTAGTAAGAAAATCAAGTTTCCCTCATTGAAGGAGCTCCTCCTTTTGCTAGTAGTCAGTACAAACTTCGGCCCCTCATCGATTACTCTGCATAGCCATCTGCCAAGTCAATTATGTTCTGCAATTCAGCTAAAACCAGGTGAGGCCCGCTGATGCCAAGTAGACATCAGGGGTGAAAATGGCAGTTCTGGTCAACCTGGGTGAACAGACACTGAGGCAGAGAGGGGAGCAGGAAGAACCCAGAAAAGGAGGTAATATTGCCTCTTAGTCTAACTTCCTTGTGTTAGAGGAGAAACTAAGAGTAACTTATTGACCAACCATGAAGGCTGATTGGATTGTGGTAGAGCAAACCACATCCTCACGTCCTGCCCCAGCTTGCAGTTCACTGGCTAGACCTCACCAGAGCTGCTCTGGTGTCTTCCCCTCCTCCCCCAGTGCCGAAGAAAGAAAACACTGGTCTTTTTTTTTTTTTTTTCAGATGATTCTGACTCTGTTTAATCCTGTGGCTTTTTTTTTTTTTTTACAAATAGTTTATTGTCAAATTAGTTTCCACATAACACTCAGTGCTCATCCCCACAAGTGTCCTCCTCCATGCCCATCCCCCCTCCCCCCCACATCCATCAGTCCTCAGTTTTTGTCAGCATTCAAGAGTCTCTCATGGTTTGCCTCTCTCCCTTTCCCCCACCATTTCCGCCCTTCTTCTCCCCCTTGTTCCTCCGTCAAGTTCCTCCTAATCCTCCTATACGTGCAAACATATGATATTTGTCCTTCTCTGCCTGACTTATTTCGCTCAGCATAACACCCTCAAGGTCCATCCATGTTGCTACACATGGCCAGATTTCATTGTTTCTCATTGCCATGTAGTATTCCATGGTATAGATAAACCACATCTTCTTGATCCATTCATCTGTTGATGGACACTTAGGCTCTTTCCATGTTTTAGCTATTGTGGAGAGTGCTGCTATGAACATTGGGGTACATGTGCTCCTATGCATCAGCATTTCTGTATCTCTTGGGTAAATTCCTAGCAGTGCTATTGCTGGGTCATAGGGGAGTTCTATTGTTAGTTTCCTTAGGAACCTCCACACCGTTTTCCAGAGGGGCTGTACCAGTTTACATTCCCACCAACAATGTAGGAGGGTGCCCGTTTCTCCACATCCTCGCCAGCATCTAGAGTTCTCTGATTTGCTCATTTTAGCCACTCTGACTGGCGAAGAAAACACTGGTCTTAAGGTAGAACCTGTCGAAGGCTTTCCAATGCCATCTTCCCTGTGGAACTTGGACACCTCGTTGTTTCATGGATTTCATATCAAGGGGATAAATAGATGAGACTGAGGTTCACATGGACTTTAAGTTCCTAAAGGCAGATAAGTAAAGCTTTTGAGCCCTTTAAGGTTTGGAGCACAGTGCAAGATACACTTCTAGCCTCTAACTCAGACACAAACGAGATTGGAGTTTATTCGGGCAAAATCAGGCTGTAGCTCAGAGCAGAGTTGGAAAGAGAAATCAAATCTGATAATGTCTAGTCATATTTACCCAACCGTGCATTTTCCTACCACATGTTCAACATTTTGAAATTCAAATCACATTTATACCTTGGACATTGTTAGAAGACTATTTTTATCCCTGCTGTAATCATCTAATTTGCTGATTACAGGTCTCAAATTGCCACAGAGAACTCAATTTTTGAAAGAATTGTCCTGTTTGATCAAATATGTTATTCAAGCAATGCAGTCATTTGTTCCACAAGGTTACCTGCCAGGCAGAGCTAACCAGGAGTAATAGCATTAGAAGCCTATACTTAAAATCAAGCATTAGCTAATCTGCCTGTGACAATAGAGTCTTAAATATAATTTGCTGCAGATACTTCAGTCCCTGCACTGACAGACAATTGCATTTTGTATTCAGTGAGCATAGATTTTTCCTAACTCATCCCAACTCCAAATTTAACTCCAGAAGACTCTAATGTGCTCAGTTTCACAGGCTTACCAGGTACTATTTCCCAGGAGCCTCAGACAGGAGGGCAATACTGTCCTGCATTGAATAAATACTCCCTCTGCCACCCCCCAGCCGTCTTTTAAATTGCTTTTCCTGATCAATGCCAATTCCGAAAACTGTGTAGCACCTGACTGCAGTGAGTTCTGATGTGGGCTTCCCTAGGATGATGTGAGGCACCCTCACTTGCTGCCTCCCCCCCGCCCCCATGCTGGAGACAAAAGCACACGGGGCACAGCCATAGAGCTCAGGTGAGCGTGCATCCTCCCCCTTAGCCAGTTAAGAGTCCTCACGAGTCCACGGAAGAAGTGGGAGATGAGGCAGAGGAGGTGACAGAGGCCACATCACAATGGGCTTCTACGCGTCAAGCCGAACACAGACCTGATATCCCTATATGTATGGAGAGCAGGGAGCTGGTGTTTGTGAAGAGGGTGGTGATGTGCTCAGAGCTACGTCAGGAGGCAGGAGTTGAAGAAACAAGCCCAGAGTTCCACCTCTAAGTGCCACAGGAAAATGACTGTAGTACATGCATCAGGAATTTCTGAATGGCCCCGTGAGAATGACTGCCCAACATCTCTTTTCAGGCCACAGTGACTTCTGACTCTGCACCTCTGCGTGGCAACCCATCCACAGTCAGCTAGACCCTCACCTCCTGCAGACCACTCTTGTCTGGTCCACACCAATGTCATTTCTTTACTGGGCTCTGGTGTCACATATACCCCCTCTCTCCCCAGCTTTGGGCTTCTGTCCCCATGCACCGCACACTGCCCTCACCAAAGCCACCTGAGACCCCCACAGGACAAACCCAATGGCACCCTTTAGGGCATCTTTGCCACACTTAGTGCCCCTGACCCCCCTTCCCTCAGGAAGTTCTCACTTCTCTGATTTCTCTCCCCTAGTCCCCCAGCCACACACCAGGTATCATATCTTCCAGGCATAAGGTGGAGGAGCTCCAGGCCCACTGCTCTCGGCATTCCAGTCTTGGGCAAGCTCACCACTCACTTGGTGCCTCCCCTGTGCCTCCCTGGCTCCCACTTGGCATCTCCAGTCCACAGGTTCGCCCCGGCCCCCACCTGCAGAGCCACCTGCCTGAAAGGTGCCTCCACCTGCACATATCTTCATCGCAACACGCATCTTCTAGGGGAATTGCTCACTCTGATTTCCACTATTAATACTTTCAGGAAAAATGGGAACCAGGATACACAATACACATAGGAAAATCACTCAATTCACAAGTCGTCAGGGGAATGCAAAACAAAACAATGAGATCAGCTCACATGCATCAGACAGGCAAAAATATTTGAGTGCAGGAAATACTGCAATGACTTACCTGATGACCCATTACCAGATTTGCCAACTCGGCTTCACTTCTTTTTTTTTTTTTTTTTTTTTTTTTTAAGGACTATAACAGTGAAGACTCCACAGAAGGTCCCCCTTGTCTCCCTCCCTGATCCCATTGGCTTTTGGTTCCTCCTCCCTCCTCAGAGGAAACAATCACTCTGAGGTCAGTATGAATGATTCCCACACATATTTTTAGACTTTTATCATTGATATTTGGCTCCATAAGCAATAGCCTTAAAGAAACACTGCCCTGTGGGTTTTAAAAATTCACACAAGTGGAGTCAAACCTTTCATA
This sequence comes from Crocuta crocuta, assembly GCF_008692635.1. NCBI lineage: Eukaryota > Metazoa > Chordata > Mammalia > Carnivora > Hyaenidae > Crocuta > Crocuta crocuta. Next base: position 772,539 of record NW_027528608.1, read on the forward strand.
TAATACCACATGCTATTTTCTTTCAACATTATTTTCAAGTTTTACCCATGTGGACACACATAGCATTGGATTATTTATTTTTAACTGTGATAGAGTTTTCTCTTGTGTGAACTTCTCACAGTGTATATATTCCCTCCCAGGCCAGTCCACGCATAGGTCACCAATTTCTTCACCTTCACAGACGATGCAATGAACATCTTGTACACACATGTGCCACGTGTGTGGATTCCTATAGGGCACATTACCGGACCTGGAATCGCTGTGTCAAAGGCCATGTGCTCCTGCAACTTGACTAGATGTGGTCAGCTAATTCCCAAAATTATGCCAATTTATCCTCCCAGCCAGGGAGTGTGAGAGTTCCTACCTTCCCACTTCTGCTCCAGCACTTGGTACAGCCATCTTTTCTTCCCGTTAAAATTGCTATTATTTAACTTTCTTGGTTTTTCTCTGATTATAGAAGAGGAATATGTCTGTTATAATAAATTAGACTACCACGGACATGTACAACATCGAAAGTGAAAACCCCTCTGAGATACCATTCTTAACAGTTTTGGTATTAAAATATACCTTGCTCCAGAATTTTTTTCTATGCATACAGTAACATATAAACAGGCAAAATATTTGCTGGTTTTGTACAGGGCTATTTCATCCAATTGTATCTCTTAAGTAGTTTAAAAGGCACGTACCCATACAAACTCACCCCCATTGTGTTTTTATTTTTCAGTGATTGCTTGCCTCTTGATTTTATCGCCTAGCACCTAATTTCAGAACCTGGGACGTGATAGGTACTTATTAAATATTTGTTCCCTGAATGAATAGGGAGATGGATTGATTCTTACAAGTGACATGTGCAGTCGCTTTCATGAAATTTCTTACTTTTCCATGCCCAGAAGAATACCTGCCAACTTCCATATGCAAAAGATCAACATTAAGATTGAAATGCAAGACCTTAGCTGAAAGGAATGAGACCCCTGTTACCATTCTAGTGTTTTTATCTGGGCAAAGGAGCCACACACCATTGAATTCCAATTCCTGGAGGGGTCACCAGGGTGGGATGACATACAAAAGCCCAGGCTCCAATGCATCATCAGACAGAGAGCTAGACTGACAAATCCATTCCTCTACTCATTCAGAGAGTTCTCTGTGTCCCTCTTGCTAAGCACCTAACCAAATTATACCTTGTAGACAAGGAGGGAGCACCCAGTCCACACGAGATGATGACTTGGTCTGAAGCATTCCCCCTGAAGTTTTGTGTCCTCCATGCCTCCCCGACTCTGTGCAGGAGTCCAGGGCTTGGGGTCAAGCACCGCTGTGTGGGGTTCTGTTGTGATTGGGATGCAAGGAAGTTCTTAAAGCATTTGAGCCGATGTGCAACTTGGGAGAGCTCACACAGAGCTGTGGCTGCCCAGTGCCTGGCATCCTGGCTGGCAGGGCCTAGCGTGCAGGGCACCAGAGTCCCCACCACCCCTGCCACTGTCTTGAGGCTCCCTGTTGCGGATCCTCACTGACACGCTGCCAATCTTCTGGAGAAGACAAAGAGCTTGTACCCTAGCAAAAGTGAGAAAACAATATAGATGAAGAAAACAGAAAGGTTCAAGAAAAGTAACAGAGCATCTCTCTCCCTGGAAGCGCCGAATATTTGAATATGTTTAACATCAGGGCAAAGGGTCTTGGTGTCCGAGGACATGTTCTTTACCTGTCTGCCTCCCATGGGCACTGCGTTTCAGATTGCTGGATTTTCAGGACTCTCTGCTGTCATCCCAAGGGCCGTGGGGCTTTCTGCTAGTCACTTTCGTGCTTGGGTTTCCTCATCTGCCCAGGGGGCGGGAGGCCACAGCATGTTCTCTCAGTGTGAGCCCTGCCTCTCAGGGGTTAAGGGCAGCTTTCTGTTTCTCTTCAAACAGTCATCCAGGTGGTGATGAAAGACAGGTTTGCGGTGTTTTTAGGTTTGCAGTACACTTCAGGGAACTACCCTGCTTCCTGTCATGCAAAGGAGGTTTCTTTCTTTAAGGCAGCAAGGGTGAGTGAGGGTGAGGGTGACAGTGCATGGGGCAGAAGTCAGACTGGCCAGCAGGTAGACTGGAAGCTGCCCTACCTCCCCCTGGGCCTCTAGGCTTCCTGGTGACCCTCAGGGTGACCTTTGACACTCAGCCCATGTAGGGCATGCCAAGGCCAGAGGTGGGGCAGGTGTGATTCCAGCGCTGCTTCCAGAAAATGCCCTGCTCTCCCTCCCACAAAGGCTGATGCCTGAAAGGGAACTGGCCCTGTAGGGTGGCCCTCGACATGGTTCTGAGTAGGAGGGAACTTGGGCCAGGCTTTGTTCTTCCTTGAATGGAACTTTGTGCTGCACTGCTAATTCTGCCCTGGGAGGGAGAAAACGGATGCATCAAAAGACAAATTGCAGCAGAAAAAGATGAGTTTCCAGATCGTGGGAGTGATTTTCTGCACGGTTCATTTTAGTGATGTCCAGGGCAATGGAGAGAGAGGGCTCATCTGTGGATGAGATAGATGCAGATGCCAATAAAGAATTCATGGGAGCACAAAAGGCGGGCTGGGCGGGTTTTATTAATTATATTTCTTTTATCCTCATAACAATGGCATGTCAGTAATCTACACTGAATGTGCCCAATTGATGCTAATGATTTCATCCTTTTGTTTCTGTGTTTAAAAAAAAAAAAAAAAAAAAAAAAAGNCCGGAGCCCAGCAAGGCCCTGGAGGAGCCTACTCTAGGCCCCTTGCCTTGTCAATTTTGTACCCTGGCAATGCCAGCAGCTGGCAGTGGCCACTTGCTGTGTCCCCAGGCCCTGCCCCCACCCCCATTCTGCTTTGTCATAATCCCCTATACAGGTACTCTCTCTGACATGGGTGAGGAGTCCTCTGCGGGGAGTGACAGGCAGGGTGTGTGTGTGCGTGTGTGTTTGAAGCAGTATTTCAGAGCCAAAGGACCCCTCTTGGTGTATCTCGAATCACATTCCTCACCCAAGGATTCTTTTTGAAGAAAGAAAAAAAAAGTAGGTTATGGGTTGCTTTCTTCCCACAATCCCTGTCTATCGGCATTAGATTTCATTATCTGGCATAAGTTAGGAAAGGGTGTGTGTTGGAGCACAGCGGTGACAGAAAGAGCCACAAAGCATTTGCCCACGTCTGTCATTGCCCTCCCACCCTGGAGCCCAGGAGGAGGTCAGGAATAGGATCGAAGAGTTTCCAAACTGAGATGTGCTTTACTTCAGTGCCCTTCTCTCCCATCTCCACAGGGCCATCCCATAATGGCTGCTGCACATCTGGCCCAGGACAGGCCCAAGGAAAGCATCCTGGGCCAGAAACAACATTTCCTATTACAAATTGACCAGGCAAATGGGCACACCTGATGCCTATGTTGTTATTTGGAGACTAGCTTCACTAGCAGAGGACATGTGAGCAGCCATAGTTAAAATGCCAGGACTCTTACCTGGAATATTCCAGAAAGGGCTTTCAGAATGGGGCTGGGATGACCCTCCTGCCCTCACTTCACAATGATACCTCTCACTCCCAGACAGCCCTGGTTTGTGGGAAACTGGGGGAGGGGTGGCCAGCTCCACCTGCACCTTGGACAGGGCAGTTCTGGAATTTCCATGCAGGGATCTCACAGTGTCCTGCAGCTGGCAGTGGGGACCATGGGTATAGCCTGAGGGTGGATATGCTGCTGCATGTTCATGGAGGTCGTTTGGGAGAAATGAGTGACAACAGGGTGGAAGTGGGGCTCAGAGCTCTTCCTTATCTCACTCTGGCATTGCCCACCTCCTCCCCCCTGACCTTCTACCCTCCAGATGTCCTCCTGGCAGGCAGCAGAAGCCAGTTTGCCCAGCTGGTGGTCCAGGTGCCTCCTGGCACCCTTGGTGACACCCGTGCTGAGAAGACCGATTGGTGCTGCACGGGGTTGCCGATGCTCCGGTGGAAGCTCATCACCTCGAGCAGCTGCTGGACCCTGGCACACTCTGGCGCTACAAAAATATCAGCGCTGCCACCCCAGCTCTGGGAGAAAGTCTCAGCGTGACAGCCTGCAAAATAATCCTGCATTTGAATTTCATCTACAAATCCTGGTTCCTCCAGACAAGCTCAAACCTGCACAGATGGCCCCTCAACACCAAAAAGTAAAAATAACAAAGCTTGCAATTCCAGGCCTCCCTTTTTCTCTAGGCAGATGTGCCGCCGCACATTTCAGGAGGCACGCAGCCTGTGGCCCGGCAGCAAGCCCTCTCCTCCTCTATCTCCTCACTCATGGCTTCTAGTGTGCTGGTGGGGAGCAGCCGTGGCCCTTCAGGGTGTGTTCCTGGAAGGAGTTCCCGGGTGCCTGAACTTTTGGAATGGGACAAGGGGTACAAGGTAGGGAGTTAGAGTGGATGCTCATCCCTCACTCAGCTACCCAAAACTGGCCAATACTGCCATTCATGAGATGGTCCAGGGAAGGGCTGAGGGGCTGGAGCAAAGTTTCGGGTAAGGTCATCAGTAAAGGCGGGGCAAAAGGCTGTCATGTATGCCAAGTGCAGGGGGCAGGTGGAAGAGGGGAAGCTCTACAAGTTCCTGATCTTCTGAACCCCTCCAAACCTCAAATAGCCACAGGGGTTTTGATGACTCATTCATTCTTTCCACCAGTATTTGCCAAGAGCCTCTATGGTACAATTACAGACAAGACAGACCCAGAGAGCATGCAGTCAAGGGTATCTCTGGGCTGGGAGACTCCAGAGTCACTGGTGAGGAAGGCCAGCACAGGAGACCAGGAGAGAGACCAGAGGATGCAGGAGCCCCCTGCCAGAGACTCTCTTGAGATAACTGTAGGTCAGATCCACCTCTGATGAGCCATGTGTCCCAGAGCCCCCAGGTCTCGGTCTTCTCATCCAGATGGTTAGATGACATAAGTTGCTCAGCTGCAAGTGAAACACAAGTCAAACAGGGGACAATTCATGGATACTTCTCTCTGGATAGCCCAGGGGCATACTTATCCTGCGGGCATGGCTGGATCTGGGTGTTTGTATGATCCTCAGGAACCTGTCTTCTCTCTTGCTCAGCTCTGTTTTGTCCTAGTTTACCTCATCCTCCACGTGGTACCTGCCAGTATCTCTAGGTTAATATTCCTATCAGCAAGCACCTCCTTCTTAGAACCTCTAGCCAAAGTCCTGAGGATGATTCTCATTGGTCCAGTGTGGGGCATGTGAGCATTCCTCCTCTAATCACTGTGGTCAGGGGGACAAGGTGCTCTGACTGGCCAAGTACAGGCTGTGTGCCAAGCCCTGTTGCAGGGCTGGAGTCAGCCCCACCTGATCCACCTGGCTCCATGGAAAAAGCGAAGGGATGCTGTTATGCGAAAGCAGTAAATACAGAAACAAACAATAGAAACCATCCAAAACAATGGATGGCAGTTCTGAAGCTACTGCAAAAGTCCTGCTTCCAACGACAGGATTCTTCTTGCTGCAGGTGTGTGGCCACTGTCTGTGCCAAGCCCAGGATGCAGAGAAGGTTCTGGACATCTCTGTGAGGAAGCCTGCCCCAACACCTGGTCTCAGGGGTGTAACTACACACCACTGAAGGTCTGCCTTACCCCCAAGTACCTCAATTTTCCCTTCTGGTTTCTCCTAGGTCTCCCTGTGTTTCAATTTCCTCTTCCTTAAACTAGCACTTGTGACCTCCCGGTCTGGCCAGGAGGAAAAAGACAGAGATCAGGAGGGTCCTCACTAGCCAAAGCCCCAGGCCTGGGTCTGTCCTACACAAAGACTCTGTTTGCTACCCAGACCACTGTGGTTAGACTTTCCCCCTTTAGTAGAATAAGGGATCCCCATCCAACATCACACTGCAGTTCAGGGAAGCTCAGAACAGGTGTGGTCAAACACGTATGGCCGCTGGTCCTTCAATGGGGATGGGATGAAGGAAGTGGCATTATCAGAGGGAGACATGCTGAGGCTGGCCAGTAGGTAAATGAGCAAGAAGGAGGAAACTAGGAGGGTTCAGCTTCTGGGGCACCACAAGGGCCCATGTCACTGTCTTGACCTGTCTCAGTGAATGCATCAGGGCAAGTCACTATTCAAAGGTGCCTGCGTGGAATCTTCCTAAAAGAGATCTTAAGGGAAGAAGTGGGGTCAGGGGTCAGTGGGCTTGGATTCAGACAGCAGGAAAGCACAGTTCCTAGCCAGAGCATGGAGGTGCACCAACAGTATGCACTGTTACCAAGGCATTATTTATTTAGTCATTTAATTTTCCCACAACCATTTTCAAAAAGAGGAAACTGAGACTGGTAGTTCAGCCTCTTGCCCAAGGTCACATGGAAGGGGGTAAGGGGCAGTTTCAAGCGTCTACACACCAAGAGAAGCCCGGACTTGGTTAATCTCATTAACCAGTTTATATGAACCCCAAAACCCAACCCGAGGTCGGGGCCAAGTATCCTTTCAGGGACTGTGGACCCAAGGGAGCCAGGGACACGGGCTTTCTCCAGAACGCTGGTTACCGCCCATGGAGCCGAGCAGATTCGCTCTTGGGTTGGGTACGCTCCTTAGGAATCCTGAACGCTCTGTCCACCCCTCCCAGGTCTCCGCCAGTCCCGACCCCAGGCCGTCGTCCAGTGCTGTTGCGGCGCCCCCTGGACGCGAGGCGCACAGACAGAGGGAGGAAGAGGAAGAGGAGGAAGAGGAGGAAGGGGAAGAGGAAGAGGAGGAGGAGGAGGGAGAGGAGGAAGAGGAGGAGAGACCAGAGAGGAAGGAGGGAGGCCAGGGTAGTAGGCAGCTCCGGGGAGGAGCCCACGAGTGCCCTGGGCGCTGCCCGACTCAGGCGGCGCTGAGACCCCCCAGCTCCCGGAAGAGACAGGTGGGTCCCAAAGAGAGGCCTCCCCGTAAGCGGCTGCGCGGGTCCAGAAGCCCCCGGCAGCTCCATACCAGCCACGCCCTAGCGGAAGCTGTCGCGAAGATTTGACGAGCGCCGCTTCCGAGCCTCTCGTGCAGGCGGGCACCACTTCCACTCTGCCACCCAAGCGAGGAATCTGAGGCCCCTCCCCGAGGGTGCCAGCCAGCCCCAACCCCAAGGGCTGGCAGAGGACAGCAGGAGCTGGACCCCAACCCATGAAGGAAGGAGCCAGACGGCACGAGTTCTGGACTGGGGTGCACCACTTTCTGGCCACGTGGCTTTGGAAAAGTTTCTTAATTGCTCCGGTTTCCCACCTGTGAGATGGGACTGTGCCCACCACACCGGGCTATCACAGATTTATTACGTCCCTCAGGGCAGGGCCTGGCACGGCTAAGCCTGACCTCAGTGCCACTGTCTGCGAGCAGCAGAATGGGGAATCTGAGCCTCAGCGGAGCGCGTGCCGCCCGTGCCCGGCCGCGGCCTCCCAGCGCCTTTTCCTCTGGCCTCCAGGGAGGGCGCAGGCNCCGCGGGAGCGCGGCTGGAACCTGGCGGCGGCCAGGCGCTGAGGACTCCGAGCTCGGCCTCAATCCGCCCCGACGACCGACCTGCAGATTGAGAGGGCCGCTTCCTGTGTAGGCCAACCGGGCGCGGGCGAAGCAAGGGGGCGAGCCTGGGGTCGGCCGGGAGCCGGGCAACGGGGGGGCCCGCCCCCGCAGGTGGGGCGGGACCGGAGCGGTGGTGGGCGGGGCGGGGGGCAGGCCTGCTCCCGGGCTNGCGGCGAGCCGGCGGCTGCTTGAGAAACAGACCAGGGTAAAAGCTTGGGCGTTCTCGGAAGGGCACGTTCACTCTGATTCCTCCGCAGTCTTGGTAGAGCCACTCCCTCCACGGTGGTATCTCCCTTAGACTCTCTCGGTCCGCGCTTCCTGCAGTCCCTCCTAGGCGTCCCCTGCCCTCCAGTGTCGTCGACCAGGGCTCAGGCTTCAGCCCCCTTGGCTTCTGGGCTGTCCTTGGGACGTCAGTCCGCTCCTTGGTTTTAATTCCCACCTCTGTGCGGATAATCCTGACAGTTCTAGCAGCCAACGCATATGTGCTGGGCACTTTTTGAAGTACTTCGTGAACGTTCACTAATACCGCTTGGAGTTGTTACGCCTAATACCTAAATCTTTTCTTTTTTTTTTGGAATATAATTTATTGTCAAGTTGGCTAATGTATAGTGTATACAGTGTGCCCTTGGTATGGGGGTAAACTCCCGCTCACCTAAATCTTATCCTCACCGAGACTATTGCCCTGTTTATTTCCTTCTATCCAAACGCCTGGTAGACCCCTCACTGGATGTTCTTCAGCCCACTCTGGGCAAACATGTCTGAAGTGGAACTCACTTNCCCAGGGGGAGAGTAAGAATGGCTAAGGTGAACAAACGAGGCTCTTCCTCACTGGTGGCCAGAGGAGGGCAGAGTAAAGGAGTGAGAAGCACCTTACCCCCTTGAACAGACACAGTTCAGCAGGTCAGGGGACATTAAGTGCAGGCATGTGACAGGTGCAGAGAAATGAAATATGTACGTACCTTAGGGCTCTGGCTAGGGTGACGCAAGTGAGGCCCTCAGGCACAAATGTAGGGAGGCCCCTGCTATCGGGCCTGACCCTCCATTCGAATGACCCTAAGCTGCTTTAGTTTGCACTCTGGATGCCACACTGCCTCCCCTTAGTCATGGCCCTGTACCTGTGGAATCAACGGTACTGCCCTGGGGTGTGTATCTAAAGAAACTTCCTTAGAGACCCACAAGACATGCATTCTGGTGTTGCTAGTGACAGTGGAGTTGTAGGTATCTCCCATGAGGGAACTGGAAAAGTAGTGTTTGGAAAATGAAGATAATGAGAGGGACTTTCATGGAGCACAAGGATTGCCCGGCATCTGGCCTCTAGAAGGGAGGATGGGAACTTGGTGAAGAAAGCTTTGAGCAAGACAGAAGGACCTCTATACCCCTTCCTTGGAGTAGAGCAGAGATGATATCTGTGTTTGGGAGGACTTTGTAGGTCTGTGAGCTTTTGTCATTGATCCTCCAAGGCTTTCCCCTAGGAGGTGAAATTGGATTTGGCAGGGGAGAAAGCTAGGAGATGCCAAGGTCACTTGTGAAGGATTGGGTGTATTTTCTTTTCATATAAGGAAACAGTGACCAGAGGGTTCAGATCTTGCTTCAGTGTCAAGGCAGAAAGGATTTAGAGGGCAGAGCTTGGACTTTGGAGTTTACACAGGTAGATTCTAATCCTGTTTCTACCTTCTAGAGATGTGAACTTGGATGAGAAACCCAGCCACAAGGAAGCCTGGTTTTCTTCCCAGTGAGATGAGAATAAAAATAAGACCTAACTCAGAGAATTGGCATCAGGAGTTAAAGGAGAGATGATATCTGAAACCATCATTCCCCTCTCCCCCCACCAGCCTCCAGGGAATGCACCTCGTGAGCTGCAAACAAAGTGATCCATCAGATCTAGATAAGTCAAGTCCCAGCCCTTCAGGGCTTCAGACAAGACGTGGTGCTTTAAGCCTGTACTGTTTTGGGTGTTGCCCAGCTCGGGAAGCAGTGGAGCAGCTCTCTGTGCAGGTGGGCAGGGATGGTTACCCTTGACCCCAGACCACAGTTCTGACAGCTCTCACTTCAGTTCCAGGAGACAGAACTGCATTTTCTTTATTTAGAGTTATTTCATATTTAAATGAGAAATAGAGCCACATTGCAAAATAATAATAATGTTGATAATAGTAGTAGTCAACTCGGTACCCTAGCCCAACTGCCGTTAGCTCCATGGTGGGTGTCTGCTGTCTTGCCATCCCTTCCTCCTGGTACAGTTTCCTATTTTCCACTGGGGACTGACTTATTTTCAGATTGTGGATTTGCAGGGGGTTGAGTCCAGGACCAGCTGTGTAATTTGCAGGACCCTGTGCAAAATGGCAGTGCAAGGCCCCTTGTTCAAAGATGATTAAGAATTTCAAGAGGGGCACAGCAGAGCATTAGACCTAATTCAGGGTGCGTGACCTAGGCCTCTTCAATGAGATTAAAAACTTTTGCCAGGTAGAGGCTCTCATTTTTTGCTGAGATGGCTAGATCAATGAAAATATAAGGCATCATAATGTTATAAATGTTCCTTTTTTAAAGTAGTTTTGTTTTTTTAATTCCAGTTAGTTAACATACAGTGCAATATTAGTCTCAGGAGTAGAATTTAGTGATTCAACACTTCAATACGTCACCCTGTGCTCATCATGACAAGTGTCCTCCCTAATTCCCATCATCCACTTAACCCATCTTCCCAGCTAACCCCACTGCTGGTAACCCTAAGTTTGTTCTTTATGGTTAAGAGTCTATTTGCCTCTACCCCCCACACCATGTTCATTTGTTTTGTTTCTTATATTCCACATGTGAGAAAATCATACATTCTCTGACCAACTTATTTCACTTAGCATAATACCCTCCACCTCCATCCACCTCACTGCAAATGGTAAGATTTCATTCTTTTTTATGGCTGAGTGAGATTTCATTGTGTGTATATATACCATCTCTTCTTTATCCATTCATCAGTCAATGGACATTTGGGCTCTTTCCATAATTTGGCTATTGTTATCCTAGTTTTTTTAAAGTAACATTATACCATAAGATTATATAGTCTTCAGAGGCTATAAAGTCCATCCCCAGTTGATGATCATTAGATTATTTACAAGTTTGTGCTTTTAAAAATACTTTTTTGATAAATATCACAGAACATTTTTGTGGGAGAACATTTTTGATATGAAATGATGTGTCATTTTTATTTGGACCCTATGTAATTATGAGGTTTTATTAGGAAATGGGACTTTCCTGACAGTCCGGGAGGCTGGTACAAGACGCAGACAGACCTGCCATTTACCTAGTTTAGGCACATACTCCCGGCAGGGCTCTAGCTAGAGGGTGACGGTGTGTGAGTGACTGCGGCCCTGGAGCTACGAGTGAAGGAGCAGATATTTCCTGGAATGTTCAGTGTTGCCGCCATAAGGAGACTTCCATCTAGTCCAACCCTCTCATGTCATAAGTGGGGAAACTGAGGCCCGGAGAAGGGAAGACAGCAAGTTAATGCGGGGGGCAGGGGGTGGAGTGGCCTGGAAGTCGTCTTCAATATTTGGATGCTCGTTTAAGGCAGCCTTTGGCAAGCACTTATGAGCCTTCTTGACACCAAATGAATTACAATCCTGACTTCTGATGGAATTGCAAATTCCCACTGTCTCTCTGCATGGTACCTGAGCCCAGAAGCCTTTAAGTGTTCCTTGAGCTCAGTCTGTAAACTGGCCCTAAACACCCCTCAAGCTTTAGTGCCCATATCTGCCCCCTTCATAGCCAGTCCTGAAGAGGAACCCTTGGGACAAGGATCCCTCCTTCCTTACTGCCCAGCCACACTTTAAGTTTACTTTCAGCACCGCTTCATAGAGCTTGCTGGTACACGTGTGAGGTACAGAACCTCTCTGTGCCACAACAGTTTTCCTCAGGCTACTTTGCAGTCAGGGTCACCCTCTCCCCACCCCCATCAGTCGTCAGCCCCAGGCAACTGCAGATTTCTTTTTGTCTTACCATAAATTAGATCTGTGTTTCCTGGTTTTGTATAAACCACCTATACTACCCTACCACTTTGTATCTGGCTTCTTTCCAGCACAAAGTCTGTGAGGTTCATCCATGCTGTTGCATGCAGCAATGGTGCTTTGCCGTTTCTCACAAGTGTTACACCATTGTATGGTTATATTACAGTTTGTTTATCTGGTCACCTGTTGATGGACTGTTTCCAGTTTGGGGCTGGTGTGACTAAAGCTGGTATGTACTTTCGTGAAGGAGTCTTTGTATTGACATGTGTTTCCATTCCTTTTAGAAATTTCTTGAATATGACTGCTGGGTTGTATGGGGAGTATATGTTTAATCTTATTTAATTTTATGTTTAACTAATGCCCTGTTTTCCAGAGCAGGCGTACCACTTTTCACTCTCATCAGCAGTGCATAAGAGCTCTAGTATAGTCCATATCTTCATCAACGTTTGGTATTGGCAGGCTTTTTAAGTCTAGCCATGCTAGCCTTTATGAGGCTGTAGTAGTATCCCAGGATGGATTTCATTTGCATTTCCTGGATGAGTACAGAACATCTTTCCAGGTGCTTTGCGGCCATTTCTATGTTTTCTTTTGTGAACTGGCAGTTCAGATCTTTCCTTTGTATTAAGCTGGGTAATTTGCCTTCTTAGTGTTGAACAGTAAAAGTTCTTTCGTATTTGGGATAAAGTCCTTCATCAGGTATGTGTACTGGCAATGTTTTCTCTCAGTCTGTGACTTGCTATTTCACTTCCTTAGCAAGAAGTTTTGAAAAGTAGGTTTTAATTTTGATGAAGTCTAAATTTATCATCTTTTCTTTAATGATTCATGTTTTTTTTTTTTTTTGGTGACCTATTTTAAAAAACCTCTGCCTACCCCCAAGTTCACAAATATTTTCTCCTACGTATTTTTCTAGTGGTTCTATAGTTTTATTTTCTATGTTTCAGTCTATGAACTACTTTGAGTTAAGTTTTGTACGGTGTGAATTAAGAATCAAAGCTCAAGTGTTTTTCCATATGGATCTCCTACTTCCCAACATGGTTTGTTGTACAGATTATCCTTTCCCCAGTGAATTACCTTAGCATTATTTATCAAAAGTCAATTCACCATAAACCTGTGGGTTTATTTTGAACATTATTCTGTTCCATTAATTTTTTTAAATGTATCCGTACACCAATACCATATATTTTGACTACTGTATAATACATCTTTCTTTTCCTTTTTTTTCCAAATTTTTATTTAAATTCAAGTTAGTTAACATATAGTATCAGTTTCAGGAGTATCAGTTTCAGGAGTAGAATTTAGCAATTCGTCACTTACTTATAACACCCAGTGCTCATCACAAGTGCCCTCCTTAATGTCCATCACCCCTTTAGCCCATCCCCCACCCATTTCCTCTCCAGCAACCCTCAGTTTGTTCTCTATAGTTAAGAGTGTCTTATGGTATTAAAGAGGACAGTTGGGATGAGCACTAGGTGTTTATTTAAGTGATGAGTCACTGAATCCTCCACTTGAAACCGATACTACATGGTATGTTAACTAACTTGAATCTAAATTTAAAAAAAAAAAAAGAGTCTCATACGGTAAAACATCTTTTTAATAAGTCTTGAAATCAGGTACTGAAACTCCTTCAAATTTGCTTGTCTTTTTTTAACTTGTTTAACCATTTTAAATCTCTTGCATTTCTATATAAAATTTAAAATCAGTTTGTCATTTGCCACCAAAAAAGCCTGCTGCAATATAAGTTGGGATTGTATTGAGTCTATAGATCAGTTTGTAAAGAACTGATATTTTGACAGTATTGAGTCTTGTAATCCATGAACATGGTGTATATCTTAATTTACTTAGATCTTCTTTAATTTCTTTCAATAAGGTTTTAATATTTAAGCATACAAACCTTAAACATATTTTGCTAGATTCATCCCTAAATAGCTAACTTTTTTAATGCCACTTTAAGTGGCATTGGTTAGAAAACTACAGTTTATAATGTAATTTTTTGGGTACATTTTTAGGGACTTTTTACATAGGTGATCATGTCTGCTGTGAAAAAAGTTAGTTTAGCTCTTCTTTTTCAACTTGTATGCTTTTTATTTCTTTCTCTGTTTTATTTCATTGGCCAGGACTTCCAGTACCATGATAAATATGGGAACTTCTCCTTTTTATTGATCTTAGGAGGAAAGCATTCAATCTTTTCCCATTAAGGACAATGTTAGACAGTCTTTTCACAGATAGTTTTATCAGATTGAGGAACTTCCCTTTTATTCCTTGGTTATTGAGATGGTGTGTTTTCTTTTAAAATTATAAATGGGTGCTGATTTTGCAAATATGTTTTCTGTATCCATTGACATGATCATGTGGTTATTTATCCTTTTTATTTGCTTGTAATGGTGAATCCATTGATTTTTAAAAGTTTAATTCCTGTGTAGTTAACATACAGGGTTATATGAGTTCCGGATGTAGAATATAGTAATACAATAATTCCATATAGTACTCAGTATTCTTAATCCCCTTCACCTATTTCACCCATCCCCCACCTACCTCTCCTCTGGTAACTATTTGTTCTCTATAGTTAAGCATTAGTTTTTTGGTTTGTCTCTTTTTTTTCTCCTTTGTTTGTGTGTTGTTTCTTTTTTTTTTTTTTTTTTTAATATTTTTATTTCTAGGAGAGAGAGAGACAGCGTGAGCAGGGGAGGGTCAGAGAGAGAGGGAGACACAGACTCTGAAACAGGCTCCAGGCTCTGAGCTGGCAGTCAGCACAGAGCCCGACGCGGGGCTCGAACCCACGAACCACGAGATCATGACCTAAGCGAAAGTCGGACGCTGAACCGACTAAGCCACCCAGGTGCTCCAGTGTGTTGTTTCTTAAATTGTACATCTGTGTAAAATCATATGGTATTTTTCTCTGACTTATTTTGCTTAGCTTTATGCTCTCTAGATCCATTCATGTGCTTGCAAGTGGCAAGGTTTCATTCTTTTTTATGACTGAAATATTCCATTATTATATATTCCATATATATAGCCCATATATATATAACATATATATAGCCCATATATATGTACCATATATATATGTTCCATATATATAGCCCATATATATATGTTCCATATATATAAAACATATATATGTTCCATATATATAACATATATATATATAACATATATATGTTCCATATATATATAACAT